>NC_083432.1:27186768-27495926 GCF_020745735.1 Hemiscyllium ocellatum
AGGTAGAAATACTCTTATCTAACAGTGCATGGCTGAGGAATCATTGATCTAGATTAAGTTACTGTTACTTCTATTCACTTGATAAAAATGCCATTTAGCCCAAAAATACTTGCCCTTACTTTTGATCAATCTTTACCTCATCGTATCCTTCTCTGTAGACAAAGGCACAGTAGTTGAATCATTTATACTGTTCACTCCTATTGATGGGAGCAAATTGTTGGTTTTAAAAGCTTCTCCACCTAATAATTATGTAGTTAATGCATATATAATTTTGTGATCTTGACTTCAATGAACCAGCAGACAGAACATCCCAATGTCCATAAAATCTTCCTTGTAGTCCCCATAAACATTTTCTTCTCTATAAGCAATTTTACTACACTGTTAGCCTTAAGCAGATGTTTTGGATTTTTGTCCATACTGTTATTTAATTGCATATATGTCTGAGACTTAAATAAACATTGTGGTACACTGTGAATAGATCGTTTGTTCCCTCCCCTTCTCCTATTATTCTACTAGAGTGAAATAAAACAAGGCTGTATCATCTTCTATCATATTGCATGATTTGGTTAATAGGTGGAATCACGAAACTTGCAGTCAATACACCTGGACATAATACGGTGAGATTTTGGTTTAGTTAGTTGTTCACCTTCATTGCATTAGAGTGTTATGGACGCCGAACCACTAAGAACTCTAATTTTCTTCCCTTGCATATTTGCTGTCTGGCAGTATGCCACACATCAGAAGATAATAATTACAGGTTGGAGAGGATGCTACTTTTACAAGAGAATAACCCTTTAAGTATGGTATCTCATTCGCTCACTCTAGGCAGTTTCATTTTGGAGGCAGCCAGGCTAGAACTTGAAACAATTTATGAAACCATACACAGAAGTGACATTATTCAGTTCAAAAATAAAAAAAACGTTTGATGAAATTACTTTTTTTAGAATTGCAACATTAATATGGTATGAAGGATAAATGGATAAATTGCTCAGAGTAATAGGATTTTAAGTCAAAATACACAAGGGAAGGAACAAAAGTGGTCAGCCACAGTTTTGAATGTAATCCACAAAACTAATCAGAAATGTTACATTGTCATAACTTTCATCATAAGTTGAAAACTACAGCCAACTTGAAAGTCTAAAATATTTTTGCTTGAATTTCTTCACAAATTTGATAATTTGAATAATGTTGATTAAAAGCATTCCCACCTCCCACTAATTTCTCACACTTAGTCTGATTTAATGTTCTTTGATAATTTGATTAGGTTGGAATAATTGTTGTCAAGCTAAAACAGGGTTCAGCTTCTTGTGCGAATTGTCGGTCAAGTTTCATGTGCTGCATATACTATGAACAGTTTTCCCGTGACTCCAACACTGTTTCTTCCAATACCATATGAGATTTTTGCTGAGACAATCAGTTGAGTAGTGCATTTTATACTGGTTGTGGATTTGGCTCAGCCAACCAGCTAGACTTATTAAACAAATGTGATTCACTCCATACCCATAGCAGAGAACTGTATAAGAAACATTAGTCCTGATCAAAATTGATTAAAATTATAAAATTGTGCTACAAAAAGCACAGCTCAAGGTAACAAAGATGACATGTTGGTATTAAAAGGAAAGTAATATCCTAAATTAAAAGTTACGGTAGGACATGCCTGATTTAGAATGAAATAATGTCACAAAAAATTATCAGAGAAGAGTCACACATGTTTCATAAAATATCCATCACAGGCAGAGTTATGAATTTCTGTAGAGATTAATGCTGCTATAAACTACGCAAACTGTCATCCTTCTCAATGTCTTTAATATTGTATTAGTTTGTTGAAGTGCACTGGAAATGAGGAACAAATTACCATACCACTTAGTTTGTAAGTGTAAGACAAACAATAAAAGATCATCGTATTTGCAACATGCCGTTCATCATTCTGGCCAACTTGGCTACAGTCCCAATAAATGTTGCAAAATTATTTCAACATGCATTTACGCTGAGCACATCACATTGTGATAATTTCTGTTGGTCCAACTTGCCAAGTGTAATTAACTTGGGGTTGCAATGTTCTAGAGGAGTCATGTTCGTATATAATAGTGATAAATTTTTAACTGAATAAACTCTCTGGTTATATTTTTAAATATGCTGAATAAAGAAACATCAGGAAGTGCTTATTTTAATATTTAGTCATTTAGCATCATCTTTCCTATTGAATTGTTGTATCAGATTATTTTTTAGTCTCATACAAAATAAAATGCTGACTTTAAAATATTTTATGCTTAGTTATCCAACTGTACATAATATTCAGTTAGCATCAGTGTAGCTTTTCATTAGCAATTTCCGTTTGAGCATTTGTGAGTCAAAAGTGATGACAGTAACCAATTGTGATACAGTTATCCATAAAATTTTGAGTGAATCATTCCAAAGAAATGCTAATGTATAAAAATATCTTTTTAGAGCAGAAATCTTTAATTATGTACATTTGGCCATGCTTATCATTTAATGACAAAGTACATATTGCAAAAGCCTGAAGCTAACTGATGTAGTAAAGTCCGTTTATAAATAAAATGTGAAATATATGTATCCTGTACAGTGCAAAACATATAAAGTACTATGTGGGAATATCTGTGGATAAGCTTAAATTTTGTTTAAAAACAGCCAAGGACAACGTCAGCCTTGGCTCAGTGGGTGTACTCTCGCCTCTAAGTCTAAAGGTTGTGGTTGCAAGCTATGTTCCAGAAACTTGTGTACATTATCTTGGCTGACACTTGAATGTAATATTAAGGAAGTGCTGTATTGTGCGATGACTTTCAGATGAGGTGGTAAACCAAGGCCCCATCAGTCCTCTTGGATGAAAAGATTCCTTATTCTCCTGAAGTTCTGGCCAATATTTATCAAACAAGCAACATGACTAAAAAAGATTATATGATTATTTGTCTCAATCATGTTGATGGGGCCTTGCTGCAAGTTATGGGTCCCATTTCCCTACATTGCAATGACCACGTTTCAAGGAATATCTTGTTTGCAAGTAATTTGGGACATTTTCCTGTAAGATACTCTGTACTTGGGAATTGTTCTTTCCTTAACCATTTGCATAATTAGTTTACACCACTTAACTGCAATGACAGTCTATTGCATAAATTAGAGATTAGATGAGTAGATGCAATTAAGCAGAAAGTGACAAGGATAATAACAATAAGTGAAATTAATGTCATCCAACAGCAGAAGTTTGTCATTTATTTCATTTCTGGCTGTGGGACCTAGTTGTAGACAAACTGGCTCCCAGTTATCCATGTTATTATCAGTGATGGAAATTCAAAAGTGCCTCATTGGTTGTAAGGCACTTGTAATGTCCTGAGGTTGTGAAAGGTACTGTGAGCACAAGTTTGTTTTCATTGATGAACTACTGCTGCTTTTGAGTTTGTACTGAAGGACTTATCAGTTCCTCTCTCATCTTAATTCAACCAGAATTTGAACACCATTTAATTTATTTCTATCTTTTTTGAATCCAGTAATTTTTTGGAATCTGGTGTTCAACCACCCAGATTCAAGCTGGTTTCTGTTGGCTACTGAATTGAAGTTCTTGATTCAAATGCAGCAACAGACAAGCCAAGAGTTGTTGCCTTTTGTTCATTTGTTTAATTGCTTTGTTCATCTTTCAAGACTTTCACTTGACAGCTAACTAGTACTTTGTCTGTATTTTGGGTGTCTGCTATCTAATCCATGCAGCTGCCTCAATTGTTTTAAACCTGTCTCTTGTCTCACCGTACTATATGTTTAGATCTTGTATTGTTGCATGCTAACAATTAAAGTCATGCAATGTTTCTTCAAGTTTATATTGTATTTTCAGTTGATCCCATGTTGCCCTAATATCATTTAAAATTGGATGGTATTATGTGCCTCTGGTGGTTGATCACCATTTTAGACATCTGCGCCAATGTAATGTTGTTAACACAACACTGACTGTTCTCGAAATTCGTTTTCTACCTAATTTTTTTATCAGTGGCATTTTCTCATTCAGATATGGATCTTTGGCTAGTTTACTCATCTCAATATTATGGTGCTGCGTTGTTCTTTGGGTTTGTTGTTGTTTTTTCCTTCATTTTCATCCTCACATTAAACCATGAACTTTGTTTGCTGCTTTGCACGCATTCTGATGCCACCTTTGACTATTGGTTTGCTGCCATGTTTCCTTTGTGTGTCATTTCTGTTTTTCTTTGAACTTAATCTGCTGCCATAGTGAAGTGTTTCATCAGACAAACTGGTTAAGAATTATAGTCGTAAGCAAGCAGAAGAGATAGACATCCTAGAACTGGAACCTATAATCATCTCCTAGGGAGTGAGGCAGGCATTCAGCCACCTATCTTAATGGAACACCCACAGAGTGTCACTACTGGTGGCAGTGGAGATCTACATACAGAAACAGACTAGTCCACCCTCCCTGCTGAAGAAAGAAAGATGGCGGTGTGATATTATGGTGGGAGAACTAAATGTCAAGAAGAGCTATGAAATAACAAAATCCAAAAACTTATGAAACACGAGTGATTATGTGCAGTTGAAAACTGAAGATTTCCAAAGCAAGATATTAACAATGTTCACAGTTATTATGTTATGCAACAAGCATATCAATAATCTTCTTTGAAGTAAAGGTACAATTATTGCAATGAAAAGTAACAGAATGCCAGTATGTACATTTTCAATGGCCAGATTTCAAAGACGCATTTTAAAGTTGTTATTATATTTATCAGAGCTGGATCAATGGAAATAAAAGTCAAGAGATAATTAGTTGTTTTACACTATTGCTCACAAATTCACAATTGAGTTTTATTTGAATAGAATGTTTCAGACATTTGTTTCAGTTACATACTGTAGTTGATGAAGCTTTGGCAAATAAAATCAACAGGATATACTGCAGATAACAAAGGCACAACAATTTAGCTGATAATCTTTAAGGGCATTGATAATATCCTACAAAGTAACAACAGATGCTTCAGCCCACGAACACCACAAGCCTAAGTTAGTTCTTACTGTTGATGTCACAAGTGGGTAATTTGTCTGTAAACCATTATTAACTGATGAGTTCCTCTTGCACTTGTTGAAAAAAAGAGTAATGGAATGTAGGAGTTTTGTTGTTTTGATATTTTTGATAACATTACTTTATTCGCCGTTGTTCTTTTCTGATGTTTAAAATTGTTTTAATCTGTGTCTTTCAACAGGCACTGTTAACTGTATAAAGGTTCAAATTCATGCATTACATCATTTATTCTTGAAAACTCATGGGATGTTCATTTGATGCTGCTTTATAACCAAAAAGGGATCCCTTTCCTTGTAAACAGTGGATATGGAAATAGGGCTATGGGCTTAACAACACTGTCCCACAGCTGAGTTTTGCAAAGATGTTCTGTGATTACATAGATGCCAGGCCATTCATTAACCTCTTTCTGACAGTACAATAAAGGCAGAAAAACTCCCAATCCCTTTGATTTTTCTTCATTGGCCTACGAAGGGTTATTATTACTTAGCTGAAGGTTGAAATCTAAATTGCAGGCTACTGTGCTGTCAGTCACGTTGATGGAATGCAGACAAGATTGCCTTGGGCTCAGTGTGGTTACAGTTCCACCCAGGAGACAAGCCTAGGCGCCCTTACTCCAGAGATTTTTGGGTATAATCCAGGGACCGTGAGCTTTTATTCAACACACCCATTTTGAGCCATTCCATTTAAAAGGGAAATATTTAATTTGTTTTTCTATTATTCTCTTTGATTTCTTTTTCTTTAGCTTTCCACTGATATATTTCAACACATGTGACTAGGAATTACTGCTTTTTTTTGTAGTAGTGGGTTCATTCATTTTCATGAATAGATAAACAGAATCCAAAGATTAAGTCTGAATTGGTATAAATTAGCCTCAATATTCAAAACCAAACACAAACTTTCCTCATTTTGTAATAATAGTGTCTTTAGTCCTAAACAGCTATGTATCACCACAGAGGGACACAATATCCACCAGTTAGGAATTGCTATCTTTAATTATTCTGGAGTCGCAACAGTAATGATAATCCTACACATACAGCTTTTTAAAAAATTGGTGGAAGAATTCCATCACTTTTGTTTGGAATGTGCCTATATTAAAAAGATTGACAGAATTGTTCTAATAGTTCTGTTACAGCTTGTGGAAAAACTGACTAATAATTTATGCTTCAAATACTTCTTGTCTTTCTCATTCACAGAGGAATTAACCATTGTTAGCTGCAACTTTCATTATCCTGTTTGAGATTGATGGGAAATCTTCACTTTCTGCCTTTTGCAAACATCTAAAGCCCACTAGCTTTGGGCATTTCCAACATAGCTTCTATCTACTGGATTCATGTTCACAGCACAAAGCTATTCAGATTTCTACAGATAGGACTAGGACAATAATGGTGAGTTTGAGGAATGAAATAACTCCTTAATACAATAAAGTGCCCTTTTCAAATTAAGATGGAGGGTATTACTTGGCCAATGCATACTGTTAATCCATACCTAATGGATCCTGAGAATTCTTGACACTGACCCTTTGTACAAGAAAACGCAATTATTTCATTCTTCATTAACTTTGGGCAGCAAGAAATAACAGGAATAATGTTTAAAATTAAAATGGTCCTTACGCTGTTAGTAGACTAGCTATCTTCCACTTGAGTGCAGCAATAAGATCATGTTGAATGATTTTTTGAAATATTTTGTTTTATTTTCAAAATATTTTGAAAATTATCTTCATCTGTGATTCTGATTTCTTGAATTTATAGGCTGTTTTGCTTTGTAGTATTCATGAGAAATTTTGATAAGAATGTTGATCGTCTTGTTTGCAACAAAACCAATCAAGCATTTTGATGGATTTGATAGTTGTCTTACTTTTGACAAGGAATTATTTTAATAAAATGTGAAGCGATTGGCACTGTAGTTTACATCAAAGGCAGATCAGAGAAACGTGACCATTATTGGTTTAGCCCTTAAAACATTAGTTAGAATTAAACGTTTACAGGAAAATATATGAGATGGATTTGGATTCTGTTTATGGTAGAAGATAAACAGATGTTACGGTGATAAGTCTGAAGTCACTTCCCTAAAATGGGGAAAAATACAAGATGTAGGCTCCCACTAAATGTAGGCAAAAGTGAGGACTGCAGATGCTGGAAACCAGAGTTTAGATCAGAGTGGAGCTGGAAAAGCACAGCAGGTCAGGCAGCATCCGAGGAGCAGAAAAATCGACGTTTCGGGCAAAAGCCCTTCATCAGCCCTTTCATTCCTGATGAAAGGCTTTTGGCCAAAACGTTGATTTTCCTGCTCCTCGGATGCTGCCTGATCTGCTGTGCTTTTCCAGCACCACTCTGATCTAAACTCCCGCTAAATGTAATTAACACTATTAAGTGCTTAAAAAAAACTAGATGGATGCCTAGAACAACTGAAAATGGAGATTGTAAAGGATTATGTTAGAAAGTAGGATAAAATATGAAAAGGTTCAGTCTTTAGAGGTCTATTGAAATGTATCAAATAAGATGGAATAGGATAAATTGCAGTTTTTCAATTCTGTCTTTCTGCTTTGCTTGATAAATTTGAGAGAGCTTTCACTACTTGTAAGTTTACTAATGCTATTTACCTCCATTAGAATACTGAATAGTTTGTTTTTAATTTGCCTGTGGGATGTGGGCATTGCTGGCTGGCCAACATTTATTGCCTGTCCCCATGAGAAGGTGCTGGTGAGCTGCCCTCTTGAACTACTGCAGTCCACATGCTGTGGGCTGAACCACAATGCCATTAGGGAGGGAATTCCTGGATTTTGAACCAACGACAATAAAGGAACAGGGGCTTATTTCCAAGTCAGGATGCTGAGTGGCTTGGAGGGGAGCTTGAAGGTCATGGTGTTCAAATTTATCTGCTACCTTTGTCTTTATCGATGAAACTGATCGTTGGTTTGGAAAGTGCTGTCTGAGGATCTTCAGTGAATTTCTGCAGTGCATCTTATGGATAGTACAGACTGCTGCTACTAGTAAAAGTAAAATAGAAATTCAATGAGTCAAAATGGTCTTTTCTTGGTTCTTTCTTTCCTATTGTCAATGCTTGTAGGGAACCAGGCAAAATATATGCATTAATAGTTGAGGAGATCATATTTACTTGCCTTTCATTAGAGTTAGTTATATGAAGATAAATTGAGTGGTCAGCAGTTCAGTGGAAATGCAGGTGACTCATGGAACAGGTGGATACAGAGATGGCAGGATGATTTAAGATCAGGTCAGTGGGTGCCTGGGTTTTGTTTTTACTTGATGTGTAGGAGGAAAATCAAAGATTCACCACAGGCAGTTGAACAAATGGTCTCAATCTTACTTATTAAGAAGGACCAAAGTTTTTTTTGCATTTGTTGTCAGAGATGAGAATGGGGAAGACGGGAAGAGGATTTTAAGGAAAAGAATGCCATGGAAAAAAAATGGCAGAGGTAGTTTCAATTTTCAAAATAATCATGGATTTGAGAACAATTTTTGGAAGATAAGACTAAAGCTGAGCCATGCTTGATGCAGTACAGTTAAATCTGATAATGGATGACGGAATCAATTCATGCTGTCATATGGTCATAGAGATGTAGAGTACGGAAACAGACCCTTCGGTCAAATTTGTCCTTGCCGACCAGATAGCCTAACCTAATCTAGTCCCATTTGCCAGCACCTGGCCCATAAGCATTTAAAGCCTTCCTATTCATGTACCCATCCAGATGCCTTTTAAATGTTGTGATTGTACCAGCCTCCACCACTTGTTCTGGCAGCTCATTCCATACATGCACAACTCTCTGCATGAAAATGTTGCCCCTTAGGTCTCTTTTATATCTTTTGTCTCACCCTAAACCTATGCCCTCTAGCTCTGGACTCCCCCACCCCAGGGAAAAGACCTTGTCTATTTATCCTATCCATGTCCCTCATGATATTATAGACCTCTAAAAGGTCACACCAGCAGCCTCTGATGCTCCAGGGAAAACAGTCCCAGCCTATCCAGCCTCTCCCTCAGCTCAAACCCTCCAACCGTGGCAACATCTTTGCAAATCTTTTCTGAACCCTTTCAAGTTTCACAACATGCTTCCGATAGGTCCGATAAGAGGGAGACCAGAATTGCATACAATATTCCAAAAGTGACCTAACTAATGTCCTGTACAGCCACATCATGACTCCCAACTCCAAACTCCAAATTCAACACATTGACCAAAAAGGAAAGCATACCAAATTCCTTCTTCACTATCCTATCTACCTGCAACTCCACTTTCAAGGAGCTATGAACCTGCACTCCAAGGTCTCTTTGTTCAGCAATACACCCCAGGACCCTAACATTAAGGTATAAGTCCTGCTCTGATTTGCCTTTCTAAAATGCTACAATTCACATTTATCTAAATTAAACTCCATCTGCCACTCCTCAGCCCATTGGCTGTGTTCACTCCAATTCATTTTCTTAAGAGATAAAAGATAAGTGATACAACACGGGTGAGAGAGAGTATAAAATATTAGTGGGTAACAGCATCAAAGGGAGCAATGAACTAATGGCCGAGCAGATTAATAGTTGTAAGAAATGCAAAATGCAGTGGCAAAGGTTGAAAAGTTGGGAATTTGAAAGTGGGCAGAGATAAGTTATTTGAAGATGTATTTTCCAAACACGATCACAAAAAGAGGTGGGATTTTACAAAGGTTACATTGGAGTGATGCATTCAGTGAAGTGACTGGATCATATTATCTGGGAGTGGAATGTAGGCAGTTGAGAAAGTACTTGAGTTAGCTTGGTTGTGTAGGTATATGGGTGAGAGAATTATTAGAAAAATCTATATGCAGAAATTGACACAAAGTGTATTAAAAGATGAAGATGGCATAAGTCCTGTGAGAGAAATTAAAACAATTTATTGACTTAATTGATACACTCTATATCTTTGGAATAAATTCCAACCTCTGCTACTGTTTAGTTCAGATAGGCAGAGCTCAGAAATGGTGTTTTCATTTAATTTTTATTATCCAGTGTGTTTGTCAGTTGCATGTGGACAGGAATAAATATCTAATATAAAATATGTATTTTGAAATTATTATGCATATTGAGGTATAACTGAATTACATTTGTGTAATTAATTCTGAACTAACTTAAGTAGTATTCATTACCATTCAAGCCAAAGACCAACATGGGAGCCCGCTGTACATTTATAATTCATCATCCAGCATGTGGCATATTAAATTATATATATTTAAGATAGATTCCTTTTTGTTCCTTGTTTAATGCAGATATTTCTATATTGAAAGAAATTTAGATTAACGGTAATGATATAGCGGTGACAGTAGAACAACAAAATTATGGGAATAAGAAGTCTACAGAGGTATTCATTTAAGGCCCATTATGTATTATGTGGTAGGCATCTGACAATGTATTTTGCAATTGTTCTAAATGTGATTATTTTTGTACTGTTATAAACAAATGGAACTTGCTTGACTGATTTACAAAGAGTGCTGCATTTGTTTGATGTACCAATACATGTAAGGTTAGCTACATGTCTGAAAGATCATTCACTACAGATTAATTTTTGTTAAACTTATAGGACTAACTCCACAAAGAGTTAAATGACTTTGGTGAAAATCATCATGCTAGAAAATAGAGCACACAGAGAATGTCAGTGCAGCCAGCTGTACAATGACAGAATACTACCCCCCGCACAGGCACCCACACACGTACAATTCAAACAATATATATTATTAAAAAATACAAATACCCAGGACAGATTTCAAGGCTGACATCTAATGGTGGGTTTCAGATAACAGTTATAAACTACTCAAACTTCTCTCTCATGATTTGGTGATATCATCTGAACCCCTCAATTAGATTACAGCCTTGTAATCACTCTCAGGTATCCAACTATGTAAAGTTGTCCATTTTTTGTGATAATCACTGATATGCTCCATTGTCACTACTGTATTTTATAATATAACTTTCACTTTGTTAAATTTTCTTTGTGTCTTTGTATTTGTATCTTTTGTATTTCCGTTACTGACACTAAGTGAAATGAGTATTAATGTAGGGGAAGAACTAAATTTATTCCTGCATGTAGCAACACTAAAATGTGTTCATCTAGCATTGCCATACTGATATCTCCACAAAACATTGTAAACAATTCATATTGAAAACCATGTTTTTCCCCTTTCATCTGTCACTCGATCCTTTACACATTTTCAGTATCATTGCAGATTGTCACTTTTATGCAGTGAACACAAACCAACAGGAGTTCATATTATTTGATATCCTTACAAACTAACTTCATAAATGGAATAATTTCTGAGTATGGATGAAACAGAAGTAATTACTAATTCTCTCAAACTGACTAATATATTTGAAAATGTTATAGCTAAGCATTGAGTTTGTTTTGATTTTGATTTTGAAATAATTTAAAAATAATTAGTTTGTATAGAAATAAGGAATTCTCTCTCTAAAATGTGATAACTTCTGTAATCTACACTGTTTCTCATTCCTCCCACTACAACATAACTTCTTTTTATAATATGGTATAAGTCCACATATAACACCACAAATCCAATTATACAGTTCATTTTTGCTTGAATGTGGCTACTTCAAACCAAGACAGAAACTATGTCTGCAATTGCTAACGGTTACAACATACAACAAAATAAAGGTGACATGGTGGCTCAGTGGTTAGTACTGCTGCCTCACGCGCCAAGGACCTGGGTTCAATTCCATTTTTGAACGACTGTCTATGTGGAGTTTGCACAGGTGCTCTGGTTTCCATCCAAAGTTCAAAGTTGTGAAGGTTAGGTAGATTGACCATGCTAAAGTGTCTATAGTGTCCAGAGATGTACAGGCTAGGTGAGTTAGCAATGGGAAATACAGGATTAAATTAATTGGATGGGTGTGGGTGGGATGTTTTTCAAAGGGTTGGTGCAGACTTGATTAGCAGTGTGCCTGCTTCCACACTGTTGGGATTTTATGAACTTGAGTGATAACATCTATATTATTTACTGAACTATTTACACCACATGAGTTAATTTAAAAATTCATTGGTAAATGCTTTTCTAATAGGTAGTTAATATAAATAGGTTTAACAGTTAAAGAAAACCTGGAAAACCTATGTCCTCAGCTGAAATTATGGGAAGTGATGGTGTAGTAGTACAATCAGGAGATTATTAATCCAAAGATCGAGATAATATACTGGGGACCTGGGTTCGAATCCAGAGATGGCAGATGATGGGATTTAATTTCAGTAAAAATATGGAACTAAGAGTCTAATGATGAGGGACTCTTATGGTGCAGTGGTAGTATCCCTACCTATGGACCAGGAAGCCTGGGTTCAAGTCCTGCCCTAGAGGTGCACGATAATATTTCTGTAGAGGTTAACTAGAAATTAAAAGGGTCTATTGATGACCCTGAAGCCAATGACAATTACTGGAAAAACCCATCTGGTTCACTAATCCCTTCTAGGGAGGAAATCTGTCACCCTTAATTGTTCTGGTCAAGATTGATTCTATTTCCACAGTCAAATGGTTGACTCTTAACTGCCTTCTGGGCAATTAGGGATGGACAGTAAATGCTGGCCTAGTCAGCAATGACCACATCCTGTAAATGAATTTTTAAAAAGTCTCCTCTATCATGTTGGAAGCTTTAGCAATGTCTCTGGAGACAACTGCAGTCCAGAACATCCACAGGCCCTCCTGAATAGAGAAAGATACATAGCAGCAAGGGGCCTTTAAAAGGGTAAAAATAAAACAATTGATAACACTGTAACCTTTCATGCCTCAACTGCAATGATTTTGTTGACAGTTGAATCTCAGAAATATTTTGCAGTCACGGTGTCATCCATCCATTTAAACATCTCCATAACACACATCCAGTGTATGCACATCCTGTATGAGTAGCAGTGCATTACCACTGCACTTCAAATAGTATTTCAATTAAAATCATGGAATTCAGATGTGGGAGGCTGTCATTTTATATTTTCTGCCAAGAGATCTGTAGTCAGGAAATAAAAAGTGCAAAACCTGCCAAAAATGGAATGAAACTGCCTCAGTAAACTCAACCTGTATATATTAAATCTTGTTTCAAAAATGTTGAGACCATATTCATGAAATATGCAGTCATCACTTTTTTGGTTCATAACTGTTAATATTTTAAGTGAAGCATTGTTCCAATTATAATGGCTTTGTTCTGTCTTGGGAGTATTTGATATTGTGAATAGCACTAGCGCCAAAACACTTCCCCGCTCTACTTCCTCATCATAGAATTACACAGTATGCAATTATATCTTGGATAACATTTATAGTTATTCAAAAGTTTTGTATATGACAATGGTTTTCCATGGTCTATGTTTTTCTCTCTTATTTTTCAGTTTACTAAGCCAAAGTTCTTCTACAAACAAAGCATTGGGAGCAATCGTTCAACATTTTATTGTTTGTATTGATGTAAAAAAAATCCAATTGGCCATGACTTACTTTTGATGCTGTATTCACACTTTTGAAGTGGCTTAAGAGCAATTAAAATTTGTAATCACTGCTGACAATAAATGAGCTGCAGAATCCAGTTTTTTTTTCATCAACCTGTTCAGACATACTGTACCACACCTTTGGGGAAGGTGAGACTTGAACCAGACCTTCTGGCTTAGAGGTATGGACACTAGCACTCTACCACAAGAAGTTGAACAGTCCAAAATTGCAGATCTATCTCATCTCAGCTATGGCATTATTCATGCATGATTTTCAGGCATCACCAAACAGCACATCAACTACCAGCTTAATGGATCAGTTCACTCAATGGCAGTACATGCCTTTGATATCCATAACTAGGAATTGGAAGCTGTTTTGGCATTAGATTGGTTATTGTGATTAGCCACACCAGTATAAGTTGGGGAACTGCAGTTCTATTTCTAATGCTTGTTCTTCAGGAAATAATCTACAGCAGAATGTACCACATGTGTAGCCTCAACCTTCAGAGTCACAGAATTTCTATGGTGCAGAAGAAGGTCATTACACCCTTCAAACAGACTGTTTCTCCATTAGGAACAGGTAAGTTTTGACTTGTACATACACCTAGGAGAAAGTGAGGACTGCAGATGCTGGAGATCAGAGCTGAAAATGTGTTGTTGGAAAAGCGCAGCAGGTCAGGCAGCATCCAAGGAGCAGGAGAGTCGACGTTTCGGGCATGAGTCTGAAGAAGGGCTCATGCCTGAAATGTCGACTCTCCTGCTCCTTGGATGCTGCCTGACCTGCTGAGCTTTTCCGGCAACACATTTTCAGCTGTACATACACCACCAAAATTGTCAATCCAGGTCTGACCTTTATTTCCTACAGTAATAAATGACAATATATATTACAACTTATGCTCGTCATACTAGAAATGACTTACTGTTGTGCAGAGCTTTAACTCTGGAAATTCGGTTAATTGCACCACAATTACAATAAGAGACTAACAATAGCCCATGAAAGTGCCTGCCCTTATTTTTCTAACGTGGGTTAGAAGCAGCAGCAATCGAACACAGAATAGCATCATAAATGCATAAAATTGAAGGTGGAGTAGGCCAGTTGAGTAGCCCATTATGCTTCCACCACCATTCTTCTCTTCATTCATTAAGACCTTGTGTGTCAAAATGCCACTTTCCTGTGTTATACCTTTTATTCCTTAAGTGCCCAAAAATCCACCAACCCCAGTCCATACTAAACAGACTGTCCACCTTGCTGTCGGAAATTTCAAAGATGCATAACTCAGAGTGCAGAAATCTCTCTTCATCTCACCCTTGAATGGCTGACCTCTTATATTGATAACATAAGAGCTAGTTCCAGATCCTCCAGGAAGGAGAATCGCTACTCAGTCTTTTTCCTGTCAATTACTCTAAAGATTTTATATGTCAACAATAAGAGTACGTGACAAGTGTTAATAACGATATTCATTAATGGGTATTAGAAGCTGCTAGTAGGTTTTGTTTTAGTTTTGATAAATAATATGAAAAAGTGCTTTAACTAAAATTGAGACTGTTACCTTTTCTTGACTGTTTTGTCTCTCTCAGTGCCACCCACAAATATTCAGATAAATCTTTTAAGACTTTTCTTGCATACCATTATGCATAAAAGTCAAATTGTGACGCATGTTAATTTAACTACAATTCAATGCGGGGGTCAGGATTCCAATTGCATTTGACACTGAAAATTATCACTTTGGTGCTGGAAAATTTGATAATGACATGCATGAGTGGTAGATAGAAAAATATCATGTCAGTTCAGATTCACAGTGTTACAAAATTTGCAAACAGATCATTTTTTCAAACTCAATATCTCTAAAATCTACAGTATTTTGGCTCCAGGACAGCATTAACTATCAAGGATCCCAGAAGGAGTGGGTGCAACAGATACCTCTGGCAACTTGCATAAGGCAATCACTTAAGGAAATTGTTATCTGTGAATCTCACATGGAAAATCGGAAGATCTGTGGATGGAAGAAGTACCGGTTTTAGGGCAAGAACATAAGGAAGTCAAAGCAATAAAGGAGAAAGATTGGGGAAAAAAAAGTGATTTAAAGAAAATAGGATAATTGTAATAAGGCTTGTCTTTTCAAAACAATTGCTGCAAGTTAAATGGAAGATTGATTATTGTAGTAAGAGTGCCAAAGGAATCCTCAGAAAAGCGGGCAACATGCGAAAAAAAATATTAAAACTATATCACGACACAATATGTCTTTGGAAACCATAAAGCAGAGAGGGATGACTCAGGACATTGAAAGAAATTCTTCCTCAATTGATAAAGGGTATCAGCCTATTGTTTCAGAATGAAAGCTATTTCTTTATTCTCCAGGAAGTGGGGCTTTAAAGATAAAGAGAGACATTGAAGCTAGGCAGTAACAAATGCTGGCTAGCTATGCAAATTGTCTTCCAAGGTGTTAATAAAGGCAAAATATTAATTGGATGAATACATGAAAGCTATGCATCAACAGCTTTCTAATAATGAAGCAACAAAGTTATTTATTATGTAACTGCATTGTCTAAACTGATGACTTTGTTATGTTCAGCCAAATCTGGGAAGAACATTTATATCACATTGCAGAAATGTCTGATCAGTTAGAAAAAACAAATTTGGTCATGAATCCGTTTAAAAATGCATTTGGCAAAGCAAAAGAAAAATACTTTTTTGGGCCATACTGTGAAACAAGATCAAGTCACACCTAGAAAAGCAAAAATAAGAACTGTTCTGAATTTTCCCAAACTTAGGATAAATGCAAAATACTGCATTTATCCTAAGTTTGGGAAAATTCAGAACAGTTTGTTTCAAATTTCAGCTTTGGAGTTTGTTTCAAATTTCAGCACTGTAATGATTCCTTAGTCAAATTTATTGAAGTAAGCCACATAAACTTGTATGAACAAAAGGATGTCAGAGTGCCTTTTACAACTTGAAAGCTGTGCTGACAGCCACACCAGTTTGAGATGCACCAAATTGTGAAAAATCATTCAAACTGGCTATTGATGCAAGTAACACCAATATTGGTCTGCAGCTAACTTCAATCAGGACTTGAGCTGCAACCAAAACTATGCTTTCTTTTTTCCCAAAAGGACTTCCTAACTGCAGGCAAGACAGTGCTTTTCAATGCTTCCTCTGTATTCTTGTAAAACTCTCCCAATGCAAACAAATCCCCATTAGCTCCCCAGAGACTTTCTCTGTCTCTCATGTTGGGTTAAGACAAAATCATAGCTCTGGGGACCTGGGTTCAAATCCCACCATATATCTGGAATTAAGAATTTAATGATCACCACAAATCCATTGTCAATGGTGGGAAAACCCCATCTGGTTCATTAATGTCCTTTGGGAAGGAAACTGCCACCCTTATCTGGTCTAACCTACCTTGACTCCAGACCCACACAAATGTAATTGACTCTTTACTGCCCTCTGGACAATTAGGTATGGGCAATAAATGCTGCCTAGTCAGCAGTGTCCTTAGCCCATGAATGAATTAAACAAAGCACTGACAAGCGAACATTAAGTCCCCTCAGCCATATCCATATAGATCAAAACCAATATGCCACTATTTCAATACCTAAACTATAAAACAAATGATATTGATACTTATGTAAATCATTCACTTTAAATCACTTCTCCCCCAAATAAGAATAAAATTGCGACTTTAAGAGCCACATCCATTACCATTCAAAACTTATCTTAACGCTACTTTTTATGTGACATCAATAGTGTAATATATTGACATTAAACATAAAACAGTCACACAACCATATTTTACAATTGTCATGGGTACCACTTCATCCCATGTTCTTCATATGTACTCTTGGTAAAACACCTGCGATAATCCTTTCTCTCCAAGTATATGAATGATTTTGAAATAACACAGTTGGACAATTAAGCTCCATGAAATAATTTTAATTTCTTGTCCCAACATGTTTCCAAGAAAATCAAAGAATCTCTTTCTGTCTTAATAACAGTTTCTTCCACATTATTGGTGATGTAGATTTAAAAATGTTGTAGAGCTAACACAAGACTCAATGTCTCCTTGCAATTGTTTAATATATTTGTTGACATCTGGTCAGTTTCTATTCAATTTCCATCTAATCACCTTGCCATAAAACAGACCCCACATCTAACTGGCAATCACAGCCAGTTCAAATGGCTCCTCGTTAGTCAGCATGGATGAAACCAATGCAATTGTCAGCACATATTTACAGTTTTCAAAGATGCTTTAACACTCCTGTATCCAAATGAATTTTCTGCCTTCAACAAATTTATTAAAGATGCAAAGACAGTGCTGAAGATCTGGACAAACTTGTGATAAAATCCATTCATATCAGTGTAATGCAAAATTTTACATTTTGTCACAAACTTGAGGGAAAGTTTCAAATAGACATATTTTCACTTCTCTAGGTGCTAGTCAATTGTCGCCAAATATTAAATAAGTCACATTTGCTTTGGTAAATTCAATCTTAGACAGATTTATAACCAAATTGGCACTTTGTAGCTGATCACACAAAAACTGGTGTAAATGCTGTTCCAAGATTTGCCTGAAAACAAATGCGCCATCAATCTAATCAACACAGTTATATAGACCTTCAATGATTTTTTTTTGGTTCATTGTTGGAACACTGCTGGTGAATTTTTCATCTCAAACAGCGTGATTTTACATTAATAAAATCAATCTGACATTGATGCAGTCAATATTTCTTGTCTGTATCAGTTAACAAAACCTGCTATTGTCATTTTAGCAAATCAATTTTTGTGACAAATCGTGGGTGTCCAATTCATTCAATACAGCCCACCATTCCTGGAACAGTGCATAAGTATGTTTTTGTTACAACATTGATTTTGTCAAAATCAATATGGAATTGTTGCGAGACATTTTGTTTCAGCATTATCACAACTGGTGAGCTATAGCTACTAAGATTCAGTTCATTAATGCCATTGTCCATCATGAACTTGATTTCTCCCCTCACTTGAGCTGAGCTTTTTTGGATTCAGTCTGTGAAGTAGGAGACAACACATCCCCAACATGAACATCATGAACAGCCATAACCAATTTTTCTGACCAATTCTTACAAATTGATTTATGATTTTGTAATAACCTTCATAAGTTACTTTCATAGTTTTCTAAAAGATATATCAAATTGTTATCTAACTTTGTAAGCACTTCTTTATTATCCAGGGTCAACTTTTGAGTTTTAATTTTCTGCTTCATTCCCCAGGTGTTCCGATATCTTTATTTCATTCGCTATTTCTTTTGCAACTGTAAGTATACTTTTCTCCTGGCCATCATTCCTGATATGATATACCTTTAACATATTAATATGACAACACTCAATGATTCTTACTCCTGCTTGGAGTACTCTCTACACGATTCACGTAAGTAAGTTTCTTTTTGATTTGATAAGGTTCCATGAAACTTGCTTTTACTAGTTGCCCAGAGACAAACAACATCACTAACACTTTGTCTCCTGGAAACAAAAAGAACTTTGTCCTTTTTATCTGCTTTAGTTTTCATTGTTTGCTGAGCTCACTTCAAATGCTTCCTTGCCAACTGACATCCTTTGGTCAGTTGCACTCTGAAATTTGAAACATAGACTGGATGTGTAGTCTCTGGGCTTTGGTTTATCAATTTATCTTCAATTACTTTAGCTGGTCACCTCACCATGTATCCACATAATAGTTCAAAAGGACTAAATCATGTGGACTGATTAAGATTGTTCCTAATGACAAGTGTTAAAAACAAAATTCCTTTATCACAATGATTCGGATCTTAGATTAGATTACTTACAGTGTGGAAACAGGCTCTTCGGCCCAACAAGTCCACACCGACCCGCCAAAGCGCAACCCACCCATACCCCTACATTTACCCCTTACCTAACACTACGGGCAATTTAGCATGGCTAATTCACCTGACCAACACATCTTTGGACTGTGGGAGGAAACCGGAGCACCCAGAGGAAACCCACGCAGACACGGGGAGAACGTGCAAACTCCACACAGTCAGTCGCCTGAGTTGGGAATTGAACCCGGGTCTCAGGTGCTGTGAGGCAGCAGTGCTAACCACTGTGCCACCGTGCCGACCACTAAAATTAAAACATACATATCTTCTTGAAGATAACTTCTAATCATGGTCTTCAAAGTTTGATGCCAACTTTCCAATGCAATTTTAAGGTTGTGGCTGGTATGTGGAAGACATTAGTAATTTTATTCCCAAACCAGTCATCATTTCTTCGAATGTTTGTGATATAAAATTCAAACCTTAATCTGTTTGCATTTCTATTGGCAACTCATATTTCTTATTTAACATCTTTGGAGAAACTTTTCCTAAGGGCACTGTTTCAGGTTCCCTTTTAGCTGACATGAATGGCATATCTAGCAAATTTTGACTACAACTTTGCATAATCCAGGCTAGTAACAATGTTTTAATATTATAGTACAGGTTTTCCTAGTACCTAACTGATTTGCCATTATAATTGTATGAGCCATACATACAATTTCATTACAATACTCAGATAAGATAACTATCCAATAGACCACTGCCCTTTCTTCATCAGCTGGAATTTTACAAGAGCTCCATTTCTTCATTAATATTTTAGTTTCATGCTGAGCCTTTGTATGTGTTTCCATGTAGGCTGTTTGGTCTAACTCTTTCAATTCCAAATCTGTTTCTTGCATTTTTATTCAAGGGGATGGGCTAAACATATCAGTCTCATTCTCTCCATCTTCATTATTTTTAGGTTTTTAAAATTGAAAATTGAATACAATAACTGAAATTCCAAATAATTTCCCAATTTTCTTGTCTTTCTTTCTAATTCTATGCTTCTGAAAACTAGTCACAACACTGTCAGAAAACATTCCAGGACATTTCTCTTGTAACAAATGAGTTCCTTTCCTTCTGCTGGCTCTTACAATATGCTTGTTAATGCCATTTATTCTTGAGTCTCCAATGTCATTGACCAAATGTCAGGCAGGAGCAACAATCATTGAGTGTGTCATATTAATAAGTTAAAGGTATATTATATCAGGGATGATAGTCAGGAGAAAAGCATACTTATTGTTGCAAAAGAAATAGGGAATGAAATAAAGATATCAGAATGCTTGGAGAATGAACCAGAACATTAAAACTCAAATCAATCTTTTGGTAGGAATTTGTTTAATTACTCCCATTACATGTTCAACATTTACCTAGCTATTCTTTAATCTAACTTTATGTAATGAGACCCATTTGCAACATTCATGTTTACCTCCAATTACTATTTTCTCCTACATTACATCCTCAAGAAGACAAATAGTATCATCAGCCAGCATTAATGACTGAATTGCTCCACTGTTCCTCAATGTAGGTTTACTTCCCTGATTCTAACCATAAGAAAATATTTCTGTCTGTGAGGTAACCTACTCAGAACTGCTAGTGGTCTGATTCTCCTTGTAGATTCTTCATTGCTACCTGAGCTTTCTCTTCCTTCCTAGAAGATTCTAAGGAAACATGCTCACTTTTTACTACTGCTTCAGTTTGAGGATGTATTTTCTTTTCTGGTTCCCCTTTTTCTGAAGATTCCTTCAACATTCTTATTACTCTCATTGGTTTGCCATTTAACTTCCAACAATTGGCTTTAGTATGTCCTGTCTTATTAGAATAGAAGTAAGCTATCTTCTTTGAATCACGGTTGTATTCTAACCTTTGTTCTTTATTACTTTTTCAATCTTCTGTCTGTTCCCCATAACTAGTATCTTCCATCCACAAATCTTTTATTCCCCCAATTCCTCTGTAAATATCCATATGACCATCTCGCTACTTGTAATTGGCTGTGCAAGATAACATATATATCTGCTAGAACTGCCATTTCTCTGATTTTCAATTCTTGAGGCTCATCTAAATAAGTTTTTAATTTGCAAGAATGCTATTTCTGAATTCTTCCATTGACATGCTTAACCTTATATTTGCAATTTTTAATTGAGATTTTGTGATCTAAATCACTGAAACCACATCATTTCTTTCTCCCCTCCAAATTCTACAAATGTCTGATTAGGTTTCTTTCTTGTAGTTCTAAGTTTTGATAAGGTCCGGGGCAAGCAGAGAAACATATAGCCTCTTTGACATTTATTACTCTGCAGATTTTTTTTTATAAAAGGACACACACAATCATTGCTGGACTTGTCAAAACACTCTGTAACATTAAGGTCCAAAGACCTTTCCATCATTCCATCGATTCAGGTACCTCCTCAAATGAGATAAACATACCTTTTGTCTGTGTCATCCGACAATTTAGGCATTAAGCTCAGGTTCTTTGTTAAATCAAATTCCTCATTGGATTCATGACCTGGAGATGCCGGTGTTGGACTGGGGTGTACAAAGTTAAAAATCACGTAACACCAGGTTATGGTCCAACAGGTTTATTTGGAAGCACTAGCTTTCGGAGCACTGCTCCTTCATCAAGTGGTTGTGGAGAATAAGATGGCAAGACACAGCTGTGTCTTACCATCTTATTCTCTACAACCACCTGATGAAGGAGCAGCGCTCTGAAAGCTAGTGCTTCCAAATCAACCTGTTGGACTATAACCTGGTGTTACGTGATTTTTAACTCATAGGAATCAGTATCATCCTCTAAGTTATTACCTCTTTCTTCCATTTTTGCTCAAGCTTTCTTTAAGGTAACTCATGTCCTTGAAAGTCTTTGTCTCTTTGCAGGCCAAGATTTTCTTCTTTAAATTCCAGCTCCCTCTCTTTTTTTATTTTCGATCTTGCTCTATTTTTCTTCTTTCCACTTTCTATTTCAAGTTTTCTTAACTCTATGTCCCCATCCATTACTCTCTACTTAACCCAATTTCAGGTTCCTGTTCTCAATGTTGGCTAATCATCTGAATCATGTCAATTTTATTAAATCCCATCATTAATTATACATTTAATTTGACTTCCAACTCCCCCAGTTTAGCTATCAGGAAAAATTTTAAATAATCCACTGGTACATATTACATTTCCAGAAAGCTCTTGGCAACATTTGAAGCCATCTTCAAATATCATGCAATAAACTTCACTACAATACATCTGTTTTATGTCTCCTAAACAAATATAAAGTAAATTCCTGATCCTTTAGTCTGAAAGCAAGCTAATGCTCTGCAATATTTACTCTGTCTGCTTGTAAAACAAGCCCAATGCAAACAAATCCCCATTAGCACCTCAGACAATCTTTCCCACATCATGGTTTGCAAAAAAAAGGCTTTGGGAATATTGACAAGTTAAGCATTAATCTTTCTCTTCACACAGATCAAAACCCTCATGCTACTGGCTAAAAGCAAAACTATGAATTATATGTAAATCACATACCTTATATTGCACAGCTCTGAAGAAAACTTTTATTTCGACTGACCATAAACTATTAGTTTTTTGATTCAAAATTATAGAATCCCTACAGTGTGGAAATAGACCATTCAGCCCACCAAGTCTACACCAACCGTCCAAAGAGCATCCACCCTACCCCTGTATTTTCTATGGCTAATCCATCTAATTTACATATCCCTGGACACTATAGGCAATTTAGCCTGGCTAACTCACCTAATCTGCATATTTTTGGACTGTTGGAGGATACCAGAGTATGCGAAGGAAACAAACACAGATAATATGCAAATTTCACACAGACAGTCGACTGAGGGTGGAATTGAACCAGGGAACCAGGCACTGTGAGGCAGCAGTGTTGGCCACTGAGCCACCATACAACCCCGCGATTCTATGACAGCAATCTAATAATGTTTCATTGATGCTTAGTGTTAGAAACATGCAATTTAAAAATCATTAATGTGGCTAGCAATCATATGAATGCTTTGTCAAGGGCAAATATGAAGGAAACCAAATGCCATGATTAAAATTCATTTAAGTGGAATATGGTTGTTGTGAAAGTCATTGTGTTCATTGTACACGTAGTAGTACTGTTCACGTAACATAGAAATAAAGATAATAAAAATGTTGATAGAAAATGAAAATATCTCTTAATATGTATTTTTCTGTTTTTTTCCTTTGAGTCAAGGTGTGGTGAAAGGTTTATGATATATATTACATTTTAAGAGTTGAATTTTAAAATATGTACGATACATGTGTCTCAGTCCAGAAAATATGGTTTGTTTTAAGTTGGTTAGAAAGTTATTTGTAACAGTGACTTATTTGCATCAAAAACAGAATGCATATGAGTTCGGTCAAGTGTCTGAGAGAAAATCTGTAGTGTTAATGAGCAGAACTTCTGTATTGCTGAGTTCACAACAGACCTTTCATTTAGTTTTGACTTCAAAACAGAATGTTCAAGGTCTTTGTACAGAAGAATCAAGAATTCAGCTCAAAAAGGAGAACAGTTTCTCTTCGCAGGAGAATTGGCTTTTTAGTTTAGGAGAACCAATCATCCTAATCAGAGTGTTTTAGTGTGGCGCATCTAAGCCAAGAGAGTTTGAATAGAAATAGAACATAAAACGTTACAGCACAGTACAGGCCCTTCAGTCCTCGATGTTGCACTGACCTGTGAAATTAATCTGATGCCATCTAATGCCCACTGTTCCATTATTAACCATATGTACGCCCAATGCCCATTTAAATGTCTTAACGTTGGCGAGTCCACTACTGTCGCAGGCAGGATGTTCCATGCCTATACTACATTCTGATTAAGAAACTACCACTGATATCTGCCCGAAATCTATCACCCCTCAATTTAAAGCTATGTTCCCTCATGTTAGCCTTCACCATCTGAGGAAAAAGGCTCTTGCTGTCCACTCTATCTACCCCCCCGATTACCTTATAAGTGTTGATTAACTCCCTTCTCAACCTTCTTCCCTCCAATGAAAACAGCCTCAGTTCCCTCAGCCTTTCCTCATAAGACCTTCCTTCCTAACCAGGCAACATCCTAGAAATCTCCTCTGAAATCTTTCCAAAGCTACCATATCTTTTCTACAGTCACATTGTGTTTCTTGAGATTATTCAAGTTTGTGGTTGTCTGCATGAGTATCTGAATGGATGTGGTTGCAAATATATTCAGGTGCGGCCAGAACTGTATGCAATATCCCAGGTGCAGCCTTACCAGTGTCTTGTACAGGTGAAGCATGAACTTGTGGCTACGAAACTCAATCCCCTTACCAATAAATGCCAACACACCATATGCCATCTTAACAACCCTATCAACCTGGATGGCAATTTTCAGGGATTTATGCACCTGAACACTGAGATCTCTCTCTGTTCATCTACACTGCCAAGAATTTACCATAAGCTCAGTACTCTGCATTCCTGTTATTTCTTCTGAAGTGAACTACCTCACACTTTTCTGTGTTAATCTCCATTTGCCACTTTTCAGCCCAGCTCTGCATCTTATCTATGTCCCTCTGAACCCACAACATCCGTCAGCACTATCCACAACTCTGCCTCCCTTAGAGTCATCCAAAAATTTACTAACCCATCCTTCTACACCCACATCCAGATCATTTATAAAAATGACAAACAGCCATGGCCACAAAACAGATCCTTGCGGCACACTACTGGTAACTGGGCTCCAGGATGAACATTTCCCATCAACCCACCACCCTCTGTCTTCTTTCAGCTACCCAATTTCTGATTCAAACCGCTAAATCTCCTTCAATCGCAATACTTTGTATTTTGTGCAATAGCCTACCGTGTAGAACGTTATCAAATGCCTAACTGAAATCTATATCCATCACATCAACTGCTATACCTTCATCCACCAGTTCTGTCATCTTCTCGAAGAACTCAATAAGGTTAGTGAGGCACAACCTACCCTTCACAAAACCATATTGACTATCCATAATCAAATTATTATTTTCCAGATATTTATAAATCTTATCACTCATAACCTTTTCCAACACCTTCCCCACAACTGAAGTAAGGGTCACTGGCCTATAATTACCAGGGTTGTCCCAACTCCCCTTCTTAAACAAGGGAACAACATTTTCCACCTTCCAGTCTTCTGGCACTAATCCTATCGAAAATGGTGACATAAAAATCAAAGCCAAAGACTGCAATCTCCTCCCTGGCTTTCCAGAGAATCCAGTCTTCAAGTTGTTAGAATTGAAAAAGTTTTGGCTGTCAGAAATGTGATAGCTCCATGCCATTGGACTCAAAAATTAATTGTAAAGTTTTTTTCTGCAATCTGCAGAGAGAAGAAAGTAGGAGACAATCAAGTAAAAACTCAATGAGTTAACATCAAAGTCAAATTTCAGTGTGTTCAAGCATGTGTAAAACAAAGTATAAAAGTAAAACAAAGTGTAAAACAAGTTGAAATTTTGTTTTGCTGTTTATGTTAAGAGTGTTCTGACTGTCTTATTTTGTCTTTTATTTTGCATAACAAATCGATATTTGGTTTTTAAAGAACATCTGTAGCCTCATGTGAACGTGTTTCAGGACTAACTACCATAGTAACCACTTGACTAATTAAATATATGATCTCACAAGCCAAGTTTACTCTGGGATCTGACTTGTTCAGTATTACCACCAACTGGGATTAGGCATTCTCCACAATTCATTTTATTCATATTCATAAAACTTTAGCAATAAGTGAACTCAGATAAACTCTATCAAAGCTCTATGAATGGAGGTATTTCTTTACCAAGATATTTTGTCATGGAAGTTGGATAGGCACTTAAAATATCCCATAATCAAACCATAATGTTTACGTTAAGCTACAAATTAATTTTATGCAAGAATTGGAATGATACAGAGGCTAATAAATGACATCCTTGTAGAAATATTTACAGGAAAAATGCATACGTCTTCACAGAATCTAAATATTTATTTCACAGAGCATGTGTCATTCAGTCACAAATAGTACAGCATTTATAAGATGTCAATTTTCGTCAACATGCTGATGATATTATCACTGAGTGATGCAAATTTTTGTCTTTTGTACATTGCTTGAACACAACCTCAACTGAAATGGATATCTGACAAAAACCTCAATATATTTATATATATGATTTGTCAATCAGGTTTGAAGGTAAAGTGGGGATACAGTCACTTGATAAGAAATCATCTTTAACCAATCGTCACATTTTCAGTTCATCCGTAATCATGTCACTCCATGGACAAGAGTTTTGGACATTGTTTGATCTGCAAATCAAAAGCCTAAGTTGCATTCTCTGCTCACTGCCTGGCGATCGTTCTTCACTTCAGACATAACAAGGTAAAGCTTCTTCCCTTTTGATGTTAATTAGTTAAAAACAACTGAATTGTACTATATATATCCAAAACCATTAAGAAATATATACTTTAAGATTTCATAATTTGAAGCAGGACACATGCAGATTGCTGACAGAACCACTATCATTTAAAATGTGTTGCTCCATTAAATTGCTACGTGGTAGCATTCAACATGATAAATGGTCTTAAAATATGCAAGAGAAAAATAAGAAGCCAACTTCCTTCCACATGATGCCTGATGTCTCTAATTTGTGGATTGAGCAATATGGCTGTCTCCATTCTCATTTATTCATGTTTGGCTTTTGTTCAAATTCCATATTATTTGACATTGGTGTGCATTGTTTTAATCTCACAATTAGTTAGGAATTCATTAATTCCACCAATGATTTCTTTTTACTCTGAAGACATTTGTATTTTTTCATGGAAATTAGCAATAACCTTTTGAAATATCTGTAAATGTTATATATTTTTCGACTAATGCTTTACACATTTGGGGGCATAGAGAATCTGAATCAGAATGGAAAAGTGCATTTGCTCCCATCTTTGAAAGGTAGTTGAGAATTATTATAATCTAGTTGATCAGTCAAGATAAGTTGCATCCAGTGTGGCAGAATGTTGAGTTTTAAATCAAAATTTATAATGAAATATAACACACCCATTATACAACAAAAATCAATGTTTGTGACAAATCGTGAGTATGAAGCCATATTAGACAGAACGGCTATCATGCACAAACAGTTCTCTGATTTTTTCTTCAATGTACCTTCTCAGTCCCCCAGGTCTTCCCAAATTTTTCAACCAGTCAAGAGTGTTGGCTGGAGTTTTCCTTGGAAGTCCTTTTCCACTGCTTACACCTCTGAGCCATTACACAATCTTTTACTTTGTATGTTCTTTCAGGGTTAGACATGGAAGGATTGTTGACAATTCATTTCACCATTTAGTGACACTTCAGAATTTCAAGTTCTTTGTCTAAGCCTTGGTTTGAGAATTCTTGGTTTGAGACGGCACAGTGGTTAGCACTGCTGCCTCACAGCACCAGCGTCCCAGGTTCCATTGCAGCCTCAGGCGACTGTCTGTGTGGAGTTTACACATTCTCCCCGTGTCTGTGTGCGTTTTCTCCAGGTGCTCCAGTTTCCTCCCACAGTCCAAAGATATGCAGGTCAGGTGGATGGCCATGCTAAATTGCCCATAGTGTTAGGTGCATTAGTCAGAGGGTAATGGGACTGGGTGGGTTGCTCTTCAGAGGGTCGGTGTGGAGTTGTTGGTGTAAGGGCCTATTTTCTCACTGTAGTGAATTTAATCTAATTCTGTTTTCGATGTGATCTTTCATTAGTTTATTGAGCCTTGCATGTACCTTCTGACCTTGATCAATCACTTTTAGCTGTACTCTTCGTTCTCACATCTCTGACATTTCTCCCTCATTGATTTCATCCCAGCAGCAGTATTCCATCCCTGTTATCAAATGAAATTGAAGAGCATATGCTTGAAATTGTAGAACTTAAATATTGCTGAGAAAACTAGGCTTGCTGCAAAATCTGATGACCTTGCACTCAACAGCATAAATACAAGGTCAACATTCAAAGGGAACATCAAATTATATTATATGAGACAGAGGATGCTCAATGATTGGTGAGTGGATTGTAAATGGCCAAGGCACTGAGATAGTAGTTTGAACTTCTAAAAATAGTGAAGAAAGGAGCATTTAAGGAACTAAATAAGGAACATTAGTAACAATGGAGGAAAATTTGTGGAACGTTTCTGTAAAGTTGCTAAACTTGCCTATGGTTTCTATTGTTGACCTTGAACCAAGGTCAACCAAGGCATCTGAACTGATTGGAGTAGTTGCTAAGCTGAAAAAAAGAAGTCAACAAACTTCAAAATGATTTGGAAAATAAAAGAAAAAGACTTTGGAGGAAATGGTGAATGAACTGGAAATGAGGACTTCAAACTTCAAGTGTCAATGGCAAGGAAGTAAATATGTGCAATAAGTCGTGACGCATCCATAGGATAAACATGTCTCAGTCAAGAGAGCAAAAGTCCCATGGTGCAGGCTTATTCATTTGATGTGAATCAGAACAACAGTTGATTTCCTCTCAACAGTGTGGTGCTAGAAAAACACAGCAGGTCAAGCAGCATTCGCGGAGCAAGAGAATTGACATTTCAGGCGTAAGCCCTTCATCAGGATGTCCTGAAGAAGATTTAATGTTGAAAACATTGATTCTCCTTCTCCTCGGATGCTGCGTGACCTGCTGTGCTTTTCCAGCACCACATTCTCGACTCTGATCTGCAGCATCTGCAGTCCCCACTTTCTACTAGTTGCATTTCTCTGCAATGCTGTGCTATACATAATCATGTTATGGAAAGTTGCTCCAGAAAATCGCTAATCAACATCCAGTAGAAATTTTTTTTTCTTTATCGAGTGTCCACAATTTGTCAATCATGCTGTAGCCAAATCATGTTGATGAAACACGTTATATCACAATGACCTGTATAAGTTAAAATGCTATGCTTACATTATGTGATTAATTTTTGTGTAGAAGTTAATCGTCGTAAGTTGTTGCATTTTCAATATTAGAAAGAAAGCGATACTATTGAAGAAAGTTCTTACCTCCAAGACTGGAGGTGAAATGAAGATGTTTTACCCAAATATCATTGACGGTACAGATAAAAATCTCCAGAACTTTTTGGAATGAACACTTTTGAAAGCAAAGGAGACTGAGGGGAAAGTGTTGCATTTTCAAAGAACACAATCTGCTCAACTGGAGTCACTGAATATATAACACTTTCGGGAGAGTTCACATGATCCAGTTTGTGAGAGTAATGAAATTATTGGATTTGAACACACAGTCAAGGCAATAACTTGCTTGGAACTACAGCTTTTGCCACCTCCTGACCCCCAAAAATTCCCTCATCAAAATGTGTGAGTTGAAAACTCACTGAAAGCCTCATCAATACAATTTGAGGGTTCCTGAAAGTGAATCCTAAATCCACATTATTGTCACCAGAAAAGTGAATTGAAGTAGCTGTAGTTGATCCAAAATGAAACCCCAGTGCCAACAACTAGTGTATAAAGTATAAACTTAAAGACCGACATTTGAACATCCTGAATTTAACTGTAACCTGCCCTCAGTATTTCTTAAAATCTCCAGAGTGTCATCTTGGACTGTTTTTTTTTCCAAACTTGATGAGTGTGTGTTAGTTTTTAACAAAGGTGATTCAGACACTTGTACAGTTTATAGGTTTTGATAATGAAGTGCATCTTCATTTGAGAAAGTTTTTAGAGTCATAGAGTCATAGAGATATACAGCATGGAAAGAGATCCTTCGGTCCAACCTGAGCATGCCGACCAGATTTCCCAACCCAATCTGGCCCCACCTGACAGCACCCGACCCATATCCCTCCAAACCCTTCCTATTTATATACTCATCCAGATGTCTTTTAAATGTTGCAATTGTACCAGCCTCCACCACTTCCTCTGGCAGCTCATTCCAAACACGTACCAACCTCTGTGTGAAAAAGTTGCCCCTTAGGTCTCTTTTCTATCTTTCCCCTCTCACCCTAAACCTGTGCCCTCTAGTTCTGGACTCCCCCATCACAGAGAAAAGAGTTTGCCTATTTACTCTATCCATGCACCTCATAATTTTGCAAATCTCTATAAGGTCACCCCTCAGCCTTCGACACTCCAGGGAAAACAGCTCCAGCCTGTTCAGCCTCTCCCTATAGCTCAAATCCTCCAACCCTGGCAACATCCTTGTAAATCTTTCTGATAGGAATGAGACCAGAATTGCACGCAATATTCCAACAGTGACCTAACCAATGTCCTGTACAGTCACAACATGACCTCCCAACTCCTGTACTCAATACTCTGACCAATGAAAGAAAGCATACCAAACACCCTCTTCACTTTCCTATCTACCTGTGACTCCATTTCCAAGGAGCTATGAACCTGCACTCCAAGGTCTCTTTGTTCAGAAACACTCCCTAGGACTTTAACATTAAGTGTATAAGTCCTACTATGATTTGCTTTCCCAAAATGCAGCACTTTGCATTTATCTGAACTAAACTCCATCTGCCACTTCTCAGCCCATTGGCCCATCTGATCAAGATCCTGTTGTAATCTGAGGTAACCTTTTTCGCTGTTCAGGTCACTTCGACCCCAAAAGAGATTCCAATGATCCAAAAATGTGAATTCTTCTCCCATACACCAGCTCCTCAGCCATGCATTCATCAGCTCTATCCTCCTATTCCTGTCCTCACTAGCTCATAGCACTGTGAGTAATCCAGATATTACTACACTCAAGGACGTCCTTTTTAAATTCCTGCCTAACTATCTGTAATCTCCCTTCAGAATCTCAACCTTTTCCCTTTCTATGTCATTGGTTCCAATGTGGACAATGACCTCTTGCTGGTCCCTCTTCCCCTTGAAAACATTCTGCACCCTCTCTGAGACAACTTTGAGCCTGGAACCAGGGAAGCAACGCACCATTCTGATTTTTCACTGCTGGCCACAGAAATGCCTGCCTGTACCTCAGACTAGAGAGTCCCCTAACACAATTGATCTCTTGGAACCCAATGTACCCTTCATTTCATTACAGCCAGTCTCAATACCAGAAATTGGCTGTTTGTGCTCCATTCCCCTGAAAATCCATCACCCCCTACATTTCCAAAACCAGCATACTTGTTTGAAATGAGTATAGCCACAGAAGGCTCCTGCAGTAGCTGCCTACCACTCTTACCTTTCCTGGAGTTAACCCATCTATGTGACTGTATCTGAGACTTTCCCCCCTTCCCATAACTGCCATCCATCACATACTGTTGCTGTTGCAAATTCCTCATTGCTTCTAACTGTCTCTGTAACCGATGCATTAAAATTCACAACCAATAGCATTTATTGCCAATATAATCTGCCAATTGAACTGTCTTTAAACTCCTGTCAAAAAGTGCATATCACTTTACTAAAGGCTATTTTTGCTCCTTCACAATCTACAGACCCAGAAAATAACACCGTCTTATTCCTCTACAAAACACTGCCCAGGTTAAATTAATAGTTATGGCTTATATTTTAAGTTTAATCAAGAGACATATCTCAAAAAACATATAATCAAGAAAGAACCCACTCTACTCACAACTGAAGACTTTCTGTAGGTCACACTTAAAAACAATTCACTTATTTGCTTCTGTGCTGTGAACTTCGCCAAACAGTTCCTCCAAAATTAGTTGTGAATTTCACTGTTTGTTAATTTTCCCAGATGCACTCCAATGTCTAGCAATACATGAATTAAAACAACAAAAGCAGTAACTGTGCAGGTACACTGTGGAGTCAGTTTCTTTCTCCCTCTCTCTCCTACACTGACCTCACCATATGCTTCCTTTGTCTGTTCTTCTCCCTTTTAAAACTGCTGTTGTTTTGACTTTTTTTTTCCAAAGTTCCAAAACAATGCAACAGCATATGAAACAGTAATTGCTGCTCCTGGAATTCGAGGAAATCACCTCCAGCACTAAATTACCCCCAAAAAGAGCAGCTGTTACAGCCAGAAATTTTTTCTGTCCTCCATCTTGGATTACCCAGCATCCAACAGTTTGTTTGCAACAAAGTAGATTTTCAGTTGTTTCTAAAAAAAACTGGGCGAAGGTGAGGATTGCAGAGACAGGAGATCAGAGTCAAGGGTAGAGTGGTGCTGGAAAAGCACAGCAGGTCAGGCAGCATCCGAGCAGCAGGAAAATCGACGTTTCGGGCAGGAGCCCTTCATCAAGGCTATTGCATGTATGCCTTTCTTTGCCTACACATTAGGAAGTCCAAACAAACAACCTGCAAACTGACATTTTTAATCAGCAGCAAAAGGATGCACAACAGCCTTCCAAATTAAACATTATTGACCTCTATTCAACATCGCTTTCCACAATAGATAGAGAAACTGAGCAGTGGGAACCAAACCATGGCCTCCACCTACACCAAGTAGAGTGAGCTCCCACCAGTTTCCCTGAACAAACATAACACAAAGGATATTAGTGAGTTTTGAGAAGATTTGTAGCTCAAGTTGAGGTTCTAGATGTAGGTTTGCTCGCTGAACTGGAAGGTTCATTTCCAGATGTTTTGTCACCCTACTAGGTAACATCTGCAGTGGGCCTCCAAATGAAGCAGTGTTGATAATTCCTGCTTTCTATTTATATGTTTAGAACAAAGAGAACAAAGAAAAATTACAGCCCAGGAACAGCCCCTTCGGCCCTCCAAGCCTGAGCTGATTCAAATGTATTGTCTAAACCCAACAGTCAGTTCCTAAGCATCTGTATTGCTCTGCTCCCCACCTACTCATGCATTTGTTCAGACGCATCTTAAATGAATGTACTGCGCCTGCCTCTACCACCTCTGCTGGCACCCTGTTCCAAATGCCCGCCACCCTCTGTTTGGGTTTCTTGGGTTGGTGACGTCATTTCCTGTGGCAATGTCATTTCCTGTGGCGATGTCATTTTCTGTTCATTTTCACGGGGAGTGGTAGTTGGGGGTCTAACCTGATGTGTTTGCTGATAGAGTTCTGGTTGGAATGCCACGCTTCTAGGAATTCTTGTGTGTGTCTCTGTTTAGCTTGCACTAGAATGGATGTGTTGTCCCAGTCGAAGTGGTGCCCTTCCCCCTCTACATGTAACGATACTAGTGGGATAGGGTCATGTCGTTTTGTGGCTATTTGATGTTCATGTATCCTGGTGGGTAGTTTTCTGCCTATTTGTCCAATGTAGTGTTTATTACAGTCCTTGCATGGTTTTTGTGAATGACATCACCGCAGGAAATGACATCACCAACCCAAAGGAACCCAAACATATAAATAGAAAGCAGGAATTATCAACAGTGCTTCGCCTGGAGGCCCACTGAAGATGTTACCTAGTAGGGTGACGAAACATCTGAAAATGAACCTTCTAGCTCAGCGAGCAAACCTACACCCAGAACTAAGGATATCCCGAACTGCATCATCCGTGAGGCCTCATTCCTGATGAAGGGCTCCTGCCTGAAACATCAATTTTCCTGCTGCTCGGATGCTGCCTGACCTGCTGTGCTTTTCCAGCACCACTCTAATCAAAATAATACTGGCTGATTCTTTTCTGATACTGAGCTATATACAGTATATATGTGTAAAAAGCAATATATAATAATATATTATATGCAATTGACAATATCAACTCCCATTTTAACTTGAATCTTTGTTGTATCCAGTGGAGGAAAGGAATGAGTTCATCTCTCCTGGTGGAAAATTAGAAAACAGGAGAAGAAGGCCATTGAGCTTGCCCAACCAATCAACATGATCATGGTTGATCCTTTGTTTGAACACCATACTTGTGCTCTTTCTCCAGCAATAGATTCGCCAATAAATAAATTTCTCTCTATCTCAGTCCAAAATGGCCTACCCCATGCCTTGAGACTGACTCTTTTTTATAAACCTCACTACCAGAGGAAGCATCATCCCTGCATCCAGTAAGTCCAGCGACATCAGAATTTTATATTTTTCAACATTCCCCTAAATTCCTGTGAATACAGGTCCAATCTCTCCTCACATCACAAACTTACCATCAGTCTGATGAACATTTGCTGCAATCTCTTTATGGCAAGCATATTTATTCTTAGTTAAGGAGTCCAAACCCATACAGCATTGTAGATGTGGTATCAACAAGAATGTATATGGTTGTAGATAATGAGGACTGCCTTGATGAAAGGTTCTGATCTGGAATGTCAACTCCCCTGCTCCTCTGATGCTGCTTGACCTGCTGTGCTTTTTTCAGCTCGACACTTTATCGCCTCATACACAGTTGGTCCAAACTGTTTTCTTTTTCAAATCCTCTTTTACAATAAAGGTTAACATTTGACTTCCTTATGGCTTGCTGCACCTGTACACTTGTATTCAGTGACTGGTGTCCAATAACCCAAGTCATAGAGTCATAGAAATGTACAGCACGGAAATAGACTGTTTGGTCCAACTTGTCCATGCCGACCAGAATCTAATCCTATTTTCCGCATTTTGCTCATATCCCTCTAAACCTATTCTATTCACATACCCATCCAGATGCCTTTTTAACATTGTATTTGTACTAGCCTCCACCACTTCCTCTGGCAGGTCATTCCATACACATACCAATCTCTGCATGAAAAAATGTTGCCCCTTAGGTCCCTTTTATATCTTTCCCCTCTCACCCTAAACCTGTGCCCATAGTTCTGGACTCCCCCAGTCCAGGGAAGAGACTTTGTCTACTTATCCTATCCATGCCCCTCATGATTTTATAAATCTCTATAAGATCACCCCTCAGCCTCCAACACTCCAGGGAAAACAGCCCCAGCCTATTCTGTCTCTCCCTAGAGCTCAAATCCTCCAGCCCTGGCAATATCCTTGTAAATCTTTCCTGAACCCTTTCAAGTTTCACAACATTTTCATGTAAGAGGGAGATCAGAATTGCACACAATATTCCAAAAGTGGCCTAACTAATGTCCTGTATAGCCACAAGATGACCTCCCAACTCCTATACTCAATGCACTAACCAATAAAGGAAAGCATACCAAACACCTTCTTCACTATCCTATTTACCTGTGACTCCACTTTTCAAGGAACGATGAACCTGCACTTCAAGTTGTCTTTGTTCAGCAATACTCTCCAGAAAGTTACCATTAAATGTATAAGTCCTGCCCTGATATGTCTTTCTTTTGCACATTAATGTTTCCCAATTTATATAATGCTCTGTTATTGTATTTTTCCTACCAAAATGGATTATTTCACTTTCAAATCATTGTACTGCATCTTCCATGTATTTGCCCATTGACTCAACTTACCTAAATCACCTTGAAGCCTCTTCACTTCCTCCTTACTACTCATAATTCTACCCTTTATTTTCGTCATCAAATGGAAATATTACATGTGATTCTCTCATCCAAATTGTTGATATATATATTGTGAATAGCTGGGAGCCATGCACTGATCCCTGCCATACCTCACTAGTCACGGACTTCCACTCCAAAAAAGGCCCATTTATTCCTGCTCTCTGTTTCCTGTCTACTAAACAGTTTGCAGTTTATACCAGCTACAGCTGCATGCTTTTATTTTGCAGACTAAGCTTTTAAGTAAGACTTCATCAAAAGCTTTTGGAAAATCCAAATACACCATATCCGTTCACTCTTATTCATCTTTTTCTATTAGTTGCATCCCGAAAAGACTCCAGTATATATGTCAAACAAAATTTTCCTTCCATAAATCCATGATGACTTTGTACAATCCTGTTGGTGTGTTGTAAGTGCCTTTTATCGTAACCTTTATAATAGGCTCTGGCATTTTCCCTACTATTGATGTTTGGCTATCCAATCTGTAATTCCTTGTTTTCTCCCTCCCCCTTTTTAAATAGCGAGGTTACATTTGCCACTCTCCAGTCTGCAGGGACTGTTCCAGAATTCATATAGTTTTGGATGATGGCAACCAATGCATCTCCATGACTTTAATATCCTCACAGGATGTAGGTTATCATAGCATGGCTGATTTAAAGGAATATGGCCCAAATACTGGCAAATGAGACTAAATTAATTTAGGGTATTTGGTCAGCATGGATGAGTTTGATCGAAGTGCTGAGTATCTCTATGACTCTACGTTCACTAAAGTAACTTTTATCTCGAGAGAACAATGCATCCATACATTTCAGCAAGCATTTTAATTATGCAAGGTTGCATGAAAAGCCTTACACAGCTTTGAGCTATGATCACTTGTTATAAGTGCTTGCTCAAGTATTATCCCACTAGACCCCATCTTTCCATGTGCCCCCTTTTGGTTTATGTATTGTTGATATCTAAGAATAATCATTCCACTAACTTTTTTTCCCAGGAAAGCAAAACCTTGAGGAGTTTCCAACAGAACGAAGTATGCAGTGCTAATCTATTAAGTGATCTATTTCATACTCTTACTTTAACTTTCTATTGTCTATGCTAGTTCTAGATCCGGAGAAGCAAATCTTTAGGCCAAAAACAACATTTTAGACCTTTGGTTAGAAGCATGCTTGATGAATTAAAGATGGAAGTACTGAAATTCATCTGTCATTCTGACTACAATTCAGTGCTTTCAATCAAGCAAATGAATAATTTAAGTGAGATGGGAATCACCTTTTATTTTACTCTTTTGAGCTTATAATAGTCCACAATATTAGATGTTGATTATTGAAACATTTCAACGAAATGATATTTAAAATACTTTGAGTAATGCCTCGTTTACGTTCAATTGCTTGTGAGGGAGAATAAATTACACAATGCAATAGAAAACTAACCATTAACCTCAGGATCCTAAATTCTATACAGATTAATCAGATATAGCTTTTTGTTCTCAGTGTCAGATAAATGACAGTTTTGGCTCTGTAATAATACCCATTATATATAATTCCATGATCAAACTGACCATAAAACAACATGAATTGTTGTATAAAACAGTTAGTACTTGAAGGGATTAAATGACCTCACGATAAGCTCCTTCCATCAAGAGATAAATGACTGTTTTTGGGAGAAACCATCTAGCTCGTAATTCTCCATGTTCTCAAGTTGCTGAGATATTAAGTTGGGCTTGATTGACTCAAAAGAGGCAATCATGTACGTTAGATGTAATGTAACCAGCTACTAAGAAATATGCAGTCGATCTTTTCTCTGTATTCAAGACAAAGCCTTCTTCTGCCTAAGGCATTGTGTGGTCATCTTCCTCACCTGGTATCAGTAGTTTGACTTAGATCAGCAAAACGTATTGGTGTTGGCACATCTAGCCATTCCAGGATCTGGGCCATTCTCAGTCAGGGCAGTTTTTCCAAGTCAGTCCAGAGGATGGGACAGAGTCAGTCCTGGAGATTTGAGTACTAACAATCGGGGAAAGGGTCAAATGAGTCTGAAACTGACTGCTGAGGACTGGGAAGGTGGTGGTGATGTCATAACAGGCTGGTGATCTAGAACTCTGGGGACATGGGTTCAAATTCTACCAAGGCAGATGGTGAAATTTTATTTCAATTAAAAATACAGGAATTAAAAAGAAACCAGCTAATGTAACCATTGTTGTAAAAGCCTATCAGATTTGTTAATATCTTTTGGGAAAAGAAATCTGCTGACTTTGTTGGTCTGGCCTACGTGTGACTATAGATCCACAACAATGTAGGTTTACTCTTAACTGCCCTCTGGGCAATTCGGAACAGGCAACAAATGCTGACCTAGCTTGTGATGAAAATAAAAGGTTTTAAAATTGAAATTTTACTCCAAACTGAACTGGGCAATAAGGTAACTAATGAGGACAGATTAAGTAGAATGGATCTGAGTTTTCTGAACTTGAAAAGAATGAGAAGTTATGTCATTGGGACATGTTAATTTATTTTTAGAGGACCTTATGTGGTGGATGTTGAATGGTTCTTCTCTTGGCTAGAGTGGCTATAAACAGGAGTCGTAGTGTCAGAATAAGTGGTTGCCCATTTAGGACTGAGTTGAGAGGAAACTTCTTCACTCAAAATACTGTGAATCTTTAAAATTCCCTAACCTAGAAGATTGTGAATAGTCAGTCAATTAATATTTTTCAAGACTGACATCAGATCATTAGGCAATAAGGGAATCAAAGAACACATAGATAAGGTGTGAAACTGAAGTTCAGCCATCATCTACAGAAACTGCCTAAGACAAAAGAAATCAGCTACATTTAAGATCAACACCATGGAGTAGATGGAGAAATATGCGTACACTGTAGAATTAGAGTGTTACAGGGCTGCAGCACAATATAGCAATGGAACGACAGCTGCCTGAACAGAGAATAGCCTTGGAGTTCTGAACCATTACTGCATTAAAAACCTACAACTAATGCCCTAGAATCCAGAGGAAAGGACAAAAGCAGAGAAAAACTTATCCTGCGACAGCTATATTTAGTGGAAGTTAAGGCCAGTAAATGAACTGTTATGAACATTGTGTCAGAAAGATTATATGCAGCAGACAAGTGGGTTCGCACAATGCAATTGTGTTTATGTAACCACACCAATAATGAGCTCTCCTATCATGACTGTGACAGGAGGAGCACCCTGGTTCAAACCTCATTGCTCCACCAGTCATACCTTTGCTGTAATTTGTGGATCTAATCTCCAAAATGGCTAATTGATTTCCTTTTGTATTACGACCCAGATGAAGGAGACTTTCACCAGGTCTCTTCATAGAATTTAAAAATAATCTGTTTATTATAACACAAATCTTATTCTTAAGACAATAAGCAACCACTGGTTGACACTTAAATTAGAATCCAGAATTAGGACCATATCTCATTAATTCTTAACCCAGGCATATTCACAGTACAGAACTAGGCAACAATCTATGCAAAGTTTTATTTAAAGGAGGAAGGAAAAAAAAATGTGTTTGCCAAAGATCAGAAAGGAGTGATAGAATTTGATGATGTCTCATGGTCTATTGGATTACTAGTCACTGGAATTGAATTACTGAAAGCTTTAGATTAGTGGAAGATCTCTAATTCAGATTAAAATCAAGCTGGACCCGAGTTTAAGGTCAGAGACCACAGTTTAGCTTTTCAATGTTTGTACAGTGATCAGAAATACTGATATTTGCAAATTTTATCTTGCTTCCAGAGCTTCTGCTGACAGAGGGGGGAGAGAGATTTGCATCTCCTGGAGTTTCTTCCTAATTGAGCATTTATGCCTGTAAACCAGTAAGCTAAGTCTAGAAAGGGTTACAAGATATTTATTAACATAAAGGCTCTCATAGCCTTTTCAAAATCACATTTTTCAGCAGTTGAGACTCGTAAAATCCATCCCCTAGTACTTGAAAGTTTTGCTTGCTTTTTTCTTCAAAGTTATTTGACCTTCTGTGAAAAGAATTGATACCACAGCAAGCCTTAGGGCCACATGGTAAACCCCTTTAAATCCTGGAAATGTTCAAATAGTTCCATGTCTTCCAGTTTTCCCATAGTCCTTGAAAATAGATACATATCCCCATACTCTGAGTTTCCTGTGAGCCGTACCAAGCTCATCTCACAGTGGGCTAAGCTCATAGTGGCATGGTTAGCTGAACTCACAGTAGACTGTTGCACTCAGGCAGGGTGATGAGCTGTGTTCACTGTGGAACAATGAGACGAACACACAATGGGGCAGCTGAATACACAGTGGGATGACCAAGTCAAGTTCATGTTGGAGCAGCCAAGTCAAATGGGCCAGAAAAAGGTGCAATGAGCAAGACTACAACATCAGTGGTGTTGGGGTTCATGGACGGGGTTAAATCAATGGCATGATCAACAACTGTACCATGTGGTGACAGGAGATAAGTTGAAGAATCCTACCAAAATCCTGTAAACCTGAAAGGATACTGAAGTCTCCACTTCTGTTTCAATAGCATCTTGATGGCCTTGATAATGGGAGATTGAAACTCCTGTACTAAAATGGATTACCTTCATTGTGATGCAAAAGCTAGTTTGAAGATGATCAAAACCCACCTTAGAAAAATAACATTTTCAGTTTATCAGTTTGTTACAGAAAGACAGTAAGATCAATAAAATCTTTGAACTTAGCAATATCTCTCTCTCCATTTATTTTAAAGTTCACGCTCTATCTCTGCTGCAAGTTGAAATAAATCAAAGACTTTATTCATAAATAAAAAGAAGTTCAAGTGCCTGAACACCATATTGGGTAAAGGACTTAGTATCATTAAAATTAAACTTCTAGAAATAACCAATTTACATTGTCTGCAACTCCACTGTACTTTCACACAACTGAATGAATATTGGATGGATAATGGTGTTTCTATTAGTAACAATACATTTTAATTTGGTTTCCCTCATCCGGGGACTTGTGTTGTTTGCTTACATACTGCCGTGTGTGTATATTTGTCATTGGAATCAGGATAGATTTTAAATTTTAATAATGCTTCTACTTTTAACTAAACGAATTTACAATTAAAGTAACTCCTTAATTTTGATTAAGGGGCGGCACGGTGGCTCACAGCAGCAGGGTCTCAGGTTCGATTCCATCCTCAGGTGAATGTGTGGAGTTTGCACTGTCCTCTTGTGTATGTTTGGGTTTCCTCTGGGTGCTCCAGTTTCCAAAAATGTGCAGGTCAGGTGAATTAGCCATGTTAATTGCCCATAGTGTTAGGTGCATTAGTCAGAGGGAAATGAGTCCAGGTGGGTTACTCTTCGGAGGGTCAGAATGGTTTTGTGGGTCTGAAGGTCCGTTTCCACATTGTAGGGAATCTAACCATCAAGTCAAGAAATCTTTTCCTTCATAGCTTTATATAGTCAAATACATATTAAATTGGAAAAGAACACTTTATTTTCTTTAAAAATTCAAACATCAAGAGTGAATAGAAAAGAATTAATTTCCTCCCCCAGATTTGGTCATAAAACTGTGCAAAACATCACTCTCACATTTCTTCTGTACTACAGTGTCCACACACCAAGTACAAAATTGGACATAAAGTGCTCTGAGATATCCTGAAGTTGTGAAATGTGCTGTGTGAATGCAACATTTTCTTTATAACTTATTATTCACTGACATATAAAAGCAACGTCAGTAATACTTGTATTTTTCTTCTGTGTTATTTAACTTCTTTGGAAACTAAACCCCCTCTCTCTCCTTCCACCCTACCACCTCCCATTGTTGCCAGTTACTCTAAATTCTTGACGTGAAAGTGATTCTTCGATGACATTCTGACATACTTGATACATGAAAGTCATCTTTCTTTATGTTAAAGTTGGTTCCTAAGTTTCCATTGTGCATCTAACCAGAGATCCTCAAATATGAAAATCTTTTGGTATGGAATCATTGCCACATCCCTTGTACAATCCACAATTCTAGAAACATACTGAGTAACATTTGTACTGCTTACATAGTTAGTTAATTACTTGAAAATCCTTTGGAATTTACCAGTACGCACTCTTACATTTGTTACTGCTAAGCAGGTTAAATTTCAAGAGCAACATTGCCATACTTTTTTTTCAACATTATAATTTTTTTAAAAAGTCACCTCTCACTTGTTTTTCTTGAATATTGAAGATTCCATCGAAGGTCTTGGTGCCCTAAGCACACCAAGCATATCCTCAGGGTTGTGCTTGAACTTTAAACTTGCCTTGGGTGGCACAGTGGCTCAGTGGTTAGCTGTCTCAGGCCCCCAGGTTCAATTCCAGCCTTGGATGATTGTCTTTGTGGAGCTTGCATGTTCTCCCCATGTCTGCGTGGGCTTCTTTCGGTTTCCTCCCACAGTCCAAAGATGTGTGGGTCAGGTGAATCGGCCATGCTAAGTTGCCCACAGCTTTAGGTGCAATAGTTGGAGGGAAATGGGTCAGGGTGGGTTACTCTTCAGAGGGTCGGTGTGGACTGGTTGGGCCGAAGAGCCTGTTTCCACACTGTAGGGAATCTGATCTATTTCTATCGCTTTTAATTTTTTGAGCATATCAATTGAAACTAGCTTTATTTTTAAAAGTGGTTAGTTTAATGCACAACTATCATTGGAAGATTCACAGTTAGAAATGATGCAGTTATTATCTAAACCACAGATAAAAAGATTTAAGTGAGGAATACTTTTAGAATACTTTTAAAGGTTAAAATGAAAATGATCTCATGTGTGGTTACAGGCCTGTTACTTGTTTAGATTAGATTACTTACAGTGTGGAAACAGGCCCTTCGGCCCAACAAGTCCACACCGACCCGCCAAAGCGCAACCCACCCATACCCCTACATTTACCCCTTACCTAACACTACGGACAATTTAGCATGGCCAATTCACCTGACCCGCACATCTTTGGACTGTGGGAGGAAACCGGAGCACCCAGAGGAAACCCACGCAGACACGGGGAGAACGTGCAAACTCCACACAGTCAGTCGCCTGAGGCGGGAATTGAACCCAGGTCCCTGGCGCTGTGAGGCAGCAGTGCTAACCACTGTGCCACCGTGCGGCCCTAGATTAGATTAGACTTAGACTTACAGTGTGGAAACAGGCCCTTCGGCCCAACAAGTCCACACCGACCCGCCGAAGCGCAACCCACCCATACCCCTACATTTACCCCTTTACCTAACACTATGGGCAATTTAGCTTGGCCAATTCACCTGACCCGCACATCTTTGTGACTGTGGGAGGAAACCGGAGCACCCGGAGGAAACCCACGCTGACACGGGGAGAACGTGCAAACTCCACACAGTCAGCCGCCTGAGTCGGGAATTGAACCCGGGTCTACAGGCGCTGTGAGGCAGCAGTGCTAACCACTGTGCCACTGTGCCGCTATAAACTCTCTGAGCCGAAGGTTTTGAAAACTTGGAGTGGGTACTCAACAGTTGTGGTAGCTTCTGTAGTGAAATGGTTGGAGATTTGCATGTAAAATGGATAGAACAGATTCAGGGAGCAAGTAAAGATTCCTTGTATTCCTTGATTCTGCTGACACAACATTAGAAAAATTGCATGGAATCTTTTTTCAACAGAACACAGAAGTACAGGATACTTTTCATATTTGTAACATCCAATATTACAGAAAAACAACTCTCAAACTTTGTTCACAGTTGGTCTGAATAGATCTGATGATTGGTGCTATCTTCACACAGTCTCCTGAGCTCTCTGCACATAAAATGGTTGCTCATAACCTGTCTTATGTAGATCAAAATTTAAAATTCTGCCGCCCTCAAAACTGGTAAATTTCACTTTTATATGAAGTATTAGTCTGCTTGGGTGTGGGACATAATTAACTTTAAACTGTGTCAGCCATTATCTAGAATGGTTCCCATCATTCAGATTGGATGTAGGTTTGCTCACTGAGCAGAAAAGTTCATTTCCAGACATTGTTCTGGTTGGAATGCCATGCTTCTAGGAATTCTTGTGCATGTCTTTGTTTGGCTTGTCCTAGGATGGATGCATTGTCCCAGTCGAAGTGGTGTCCTTCCTCATCCGTAAGTGAGGATACTAATGAGAGAGAGGCATGTCTTTTTATGGCTAGTTGGTGTTCATGTATCCTGGTGGCTAGTTTTCTGCCTGTTTGTCCAATGTAGTGTTTGTTACAGTCCTTGCACGGTATGCCAAGGGGTCTGAGTAGTCTGGCAGTCATTTCTGAGATATCTTTGATGTAGGGGAGTGTGACTAGGATTTCTGGACGCGTTTTGTTTGGGCTTGTTGCTGAGAAATCGGCTGACTGTGTTCATTGGTACCCATTCTTTTTGAATACACGGTATAGGTGATTTTCCTCTGTGCTGCAGTGTGTGTTGGCTCATTGATTTCCATTGATTGTTGACTTCCCTACATCAAAGACATCTCGGAAATGACTGCCAGACTACTCAGACCCTGTAGCATCATGGTAGCCCACAAACCCCCCAACACACTAAAACAGCAGCTAGTGAACTTGAAAGACCCTATGCAGACAATGAGCAAAACTAACGTCATTTACAAAATACCGTGCAAGGACTGTAACATACGGATAAGGAAGGACATCAATGCGACTGGGACAATACATTCACCCTAGGACAAGCCAAACAAAGATATGCACGAGAATTCCTAGAAGTATGGCATTCCAACCGGAACTCTATCAACAAACACATTGAGTTAGACCCCATCTTACCACCCCCTGAGAAAAGGAACAGGAAGTGACATCACCTCAGGAAATAACATCACCACAGGAAATGACATCACCAACCCAAAGAACCCCAAACATATAAATAGAAAGCAGGAAATTTCAGCATTACTTTGCATGAGGTCCACTAAAGATGTTACCTAGTAAGGTAACGAAACATCTGGAAATGAACCTTTCAGCTCAGCGAGCAAACCTACATCCAAAACCTCAACCTGAACTACAAATCTTCTCAAAACTGATTAAGAGGTGTGTTTTGCTCTGGGATTTTATTTTTGAAGACAGCTTTTGAGACAGACGTGCCAAGCTGTCTATTTGAATCCAATAAAGTAAACAGCTTGTGAGGACTTGAAGTTATTTTAAAAATTGAAACAATGGAAATAGCCTGAATGGGTGAGGTCAAGTTCTCACAGAACCAAGATTTTTAGTTTTCAGTCTTCAGTAACAGCCGCTGGGATCTTGAAGTTGGCTTTGGAAGCTATAGTACATCTCTCCCTGCTACTTTCTCTCTCTCAGCATTTTCTCTCGATGTTTTTGCCTCCTGGACTGGAGAACTACGTGTGAGACAATCTATTTTGCCGAATTTGCCTTTCCTGGGAGGTGCGTATATGGGATGTTACTATACTGGAACAATTACTGTTTAGTAGTTAAATAACCTACTATTCTGTTAAGTTTTCCAATAGAGTTAAAATTATTACAATTTCTTCTTATTTTTGTTGTATTTTAACTGTAGTGTATGAATAAAATGTGTTTTTGCTTCAAATGCCGTAGTTTGGGCAATCGAATTGCAATACCTGGCACTTCCCTAAAGATAAGAAAAAGCTAGAGTCTAGGCTTTTTCTTAGTATACTTTGACGGGGTTTGGTCTGGTTGATAACAAGATCCATTTATACCCACAGAGAAGTATTGTCAGGAATATGCTTACCTTTGGAAATATTCATCAAATTTCACAAAACCGCTCTCAATTTCTTCACAAGTGCAGTCTAATCCTAATGCAACTGATATAGACAAGGGTGATCATATGACTTTTTTAAGTCTTTGCAAGTTTGTGCATTCATTTCAATGAAATATTAACTTTTATTCATAAAAGCTATATAACATTATAATTACAAAGTCCTTATGGTAGAAATGTATGCTTAGATGAAGGAAATATAAAACTGATCTTCGTCACTTTTGTTAAGAGCATCTCCTAGCCAATCTTTAAAATGAATCTTTCTGCATTGTGTCTAATTCTGAATTTAAGGCTAGTACATCACTCCACTCCTCAAGCGTCCAGTGAATGTATCAATTGACCAAATCAGTGATGGTCAGAAATATCAACAAATTCTATTCCTAATTTTGCAGGTGGTCGCACAGTCAATCAATCTTATTTTATCCAACTCCACATTATAGCACATACAACATCCTCCCCTTTTCGTTTTCTATCAATTTTCACTTTTCTGCTTCCTGCTCTGAAAGTTTGACTCTTTGCTTGGCTACAGTCATCCTTCAGAATCTCAGTTAAATATTCCCATTCAGGTTTTTAAAATATTTTCTAATCAGCCTATTCAGAGATGTTATTAAACACCTCTGGAGCAGATGGAACTGGAATATAGGCCTCCTGGCTCAGAAATAAGGACATTACCACTGAATCTCAAAACCACTTCAAAGCATTAGTTTGGGCTTCTGAATTATGATTGCTGTGACATGACCACGACACCACAATCGCTACCAAATTTTTTAGTTTTTTAAATGAGTTTATGTAAGAATATTGGTTCGACAACAGTTCTTCATTCAGCCCTATTATTTAATAGCTAAATACACAATCACTCCGTTGATTGTTGAATAATGGTCAGGTAGAAGGACAATGGTTAACATATATGCTTGCTAATTCAGAAGCATTAAGAAATAATTGCATCCATACTAGAGCTTGGTAATTTAGTGTAAACATGGAAGGCAAGTCCAGAATTTTTCCTGATTTTTCTAGTCCATCCACTTATCAAGTAAATTTCACTGGTCCTGAAAGACCATTGTCCATGTTTTTATGATGATCACCTTGTTTGCTTGTGCACCATTGGTCCAACATTAGCTGGCAGAAGATGATTTCTTTTTCAAAATGTGTCCCAGTTGTCACTGTATATTCATCTGCTAGAAAACTTATCACACTTCCTAAACCCTTTGAGGCATCAAACACTGTCCTTTTATAAGAATAACCATTGCTTTAAAAAATATATTTAATGGTGACCGTTTGGGAGTAACTTTCAACTGTAGTCTGAAGCTGGTCTTTATTTATTTCAATAAGAATAGTCAAGTTCTGCGATAGGTATCCAAATTCCAATGTATATGTTGGAAATTATCACCTTCATGTTCACTGAATTCCAGAGTACACTTTTGGAAAAGTGGATTTTTAAAAAAAAATTGACACTACCCTTATTGAAGGATAAATTCATTGCGATAAATGTTTACTTTTACCATCGTAGGGAGCACGAGATGGGAGAAGTAGATAGTTTTGAGCTGGTCACCAGTTGCTGTTTTGATATGGATGAATGTGATTTGTATTACATATTAGCTTTATTGTATAGCAACTGGTTTCTCTTAATGTTAAACTTGCAATATTCTTTCACCACGACCACTTGACCTTAAACTCAGTATATGGATAGATTACTATTAATCCACTTACTGTGACATAGAGTAAACTGTAAAACATAGAATAGGATTTCAGAACAAATTTGTTATTTGAGACTGATCTGTTAAAATTCAAAGTTGGTAAAAAGTTGTTGAATTTGCTACAGGGAGATGAATGGATCCCTGGATTGCCATTTCTGGTTGTACTGAGATATACACTTGTTCATGTCTGCATGTCTGATGGATAAGGAAAATGGTAAACACTTTGCAATATTTAAATTCATTTAATATAATTTAAATATATTTAAATTAAATACTTTAATTTATTAAAGTAAAATAAATTAACTTTTACTTTATGGTCATAGCTTTGTCCTTGACCCAATTTACTTTCGCAGTCCTGGTTTTCTTTGTGTCCAATTTATTCTGTGGAAGAATAGCTTCAAAAAATTGGAAAGGATGGTCAAAATTTGAGACTTTGCTATCATTTTAGCCAGATAAAATTGTTTAAGTTGAGTTTTTAAGTAAAAGAATACCACTTTATCCATATTTAACTTTTCAATTAAATCATCAAAGTGAAGGACCTCAAAGCCTTCATAATGTTTAACATTGAGCGAAGCTCTTTCTATTGAGAATTGTAACAAATAAACAGTGGAACTTTTTCTTCTGTTCATGCTGCCTTTATGCCTCATCATTTTTTTAAAAGGCAGCATGCAATATTCAAATGAAATATAATAGCAATCGATTGATTAGCTTTTAACTGGAATATTGATATAACATTTTTGTGCCATTCAGGGACAGAAAAATTGCTCATTTATTTCACTACTGTTTATGGGATTTCATTGCATACAGGGATAACTGATATGTTCCCACATATACGCTGAATTCAAAGGAATTAAGCATAAAAGTCTTTAAGGTGTTTCAAAGGGATGTGATAAAGCACTGAGTAAGTTTTTGCTCTCTCTTTTGCGGAATGCAAGATATAAGGGCTGAATGTTCCACATGGAGGGAGGAAACAGGAATTGAGACTGCTTTGATTGTTCAAGTCAGAGATTGATAGATGCTAATGACATCAACAGATTTGGAGATAGTGAGTGAAAACGGCATTGAAGTGAATGACAGACCATGATCTAAAATGGCAATTTTCCTGCTCCTCGATGCTGCCTGACCTGCTGTGCTTTTCCAGCACCACTCTGATCTGAACTCTATGATCTAAAATGACAGAGTGGACTTGAAGAGTTGAATGGCCTACTCCTGCTCCTACCTTTCTGTGTTCCTATGTTCCAAAACTCCTGGCATGAAACTGATCAGAATTAAGATTTCAATTGAGGCGAGACCCCAAGTTGCATAAAGACAGGTTTCCCGCTGATAGGAGGTGAAGCTGATAAAGCAATGATAAACCTTCCAGATTCAGAGAGGAATATGGCTGTATTGCAAAATAAAGTAACCCAGAGAACTGTTCAAAAAGACCAACCCATAGCTCCCAGTCATATTTTAAAAACTAATTAAGGCACAAAAGCTGCCAGGCCACAACTGTAGTGAGGGAAAGCTTTCTACAAAGGACACTTTGACTTTGCCTCCACCTATGCAGGGCGAGCTAGCTTCTGAGCCTGCCCTTAGTATCTGCCTCCAAATCGTACACCCAGCCTTTGTTGCAATGAGAAACTAGAGGCCACCTCAATAATCCAAGTGGCCCTTCATTACTTACTTTTAAAGAGGCTCTTCATAATGACCCTCCCAAGTAACATTTGTGTCACACGAGTGCCAGGTAATTACTGTAGAGTCAAAGAGGATTACAAGCCCTTTGACCCATTTGTCTGCCCAGGTCATCAGAGACCTATCTAATTAACTCCCATTTTCCAGCATTTGGTCCAAAGGCTTGTATATCATGGTGCTTCAAGTGATCATATAAAGACTTGATTAATGTTATGATGGTTCCTGTCCCAATGTGCTTTCAGAGAGTTCCTGATACCCAACACCCTCTGTCTGAATAATTCTTTCTTAAATACCCTTGAAACCTCTTCCCCTTTACTATAAATCTATGTGCCCAGTTGTTGATTCTCCATTAAGGAGAAAAGCCTCTTTGTTTACCCTATCTATGGTCCTCAGAACTTTGCACTCCTCAATCAGTCACCTCCTTGAAAACATGCAAGCTTGTCAGACGTGATCTTCCCTTGACAAAGACATGATGACTTACTCTGATTAATTCTTGCTTCTCAAAATGGAGATTAATTTTGTCCCTCAGATTTTTTTTCCAATAGTTTTCCTACCACTAATGTTAGACCTTCTGCCTGACATGGCTTTTCTCCTACATTTGCTAGTGATACTCCCATTATTGTACTTCCACTCCAATCCAGTCCACTTGCTATTAGTTTAAGACAACACTAGCAAGCCTCTCTGCAAAGATATTGGTCACACTGGAGTTCAGATGCAATCTCAAAGTTGGACAGGCCCTACCTTCCCATGAAATGAACCCAGACAGCCAGGAATCTAAAGCCCTCCCTCCTCTGCCAGCTTTTCAGCAACACATTCATCCTCTCTTACTGCTTTTTCCTAAACCCACTATGCAAGGGGACAAATCTAGAGACCACGGTCCTTAAAGTCCTAAATAAAAACAGAAAGAACAGTGGATGCTGTAAATCAGAAACAAAAACAGAAATTGCTGGACCCTTATGGGTCACTCGACTCGAAACATTAACTCTGATTTCTCTTGACAAGTGCTTCCAGACCTGCTGAGCTTTTCCAGAAATCTCAATTCTCATATCTTTATGGTCCTGTTTTTCAACCAGATACCTAGGTTCCTAAATTCTTGTGGCAGGACCTCATCCCCTTTTCCACCTGTGTCATTGATACTGTTATAACATGGAGGTGAACCCCTCTGTTAATTAAACCAAACACCCAAAAAAGCTCACCTCACCTTGTAATCTGTTAAAATATAAGTGACAGAGAACTCCCAAATCCACTATTTAAAGAAAATAACGTTAATTTATTTTTTTAACTCTAAAAGTGAACATTAAACAACAACTATAAGCCTCTCTTTCTCTTCACTACTTGTTACCAACTTATGGGTGACATGGTGGCTCAGTGGTCAGCACTGCTGCCTCACAGTGCTACAGACTTGGGTTCGATCCCAACCTCAGGTGACTGTCTGTGTGGAGTTTGTACATTCTCCCAGTTTCTGCATGGGTTTCTGCCGGGTGCTCCGGTTTCCTCTCACAGTCCAAAGATGTGCAGTTTATGTGAATTGGTCATGCTAAATTGCCCAGAGTGTTCAGGGATATGTAGGTTAAGTGTATTAGTCAAAGGTAAATATAGGGTAGCTGGAGTGGGTTACTCTTTGGAGGGTCAGTGTGAGCTTATTGGGGCAACTGGCCTGTTTCCACATTGTAGGGATTTTAACTCAACAACAATACGCTGTTCCAATAAGACACTTATTAAAATTACATCAACTTAATTTCAAAGCTACACATCCACTGTCCTTTTCTATGATTTCACTCTTCTGGCTGCTGACTTCCCTGGGTTGTCTTTCTTTTTACTGCGAATCTGTTTCATATAAAAAGGTACCTTTGATCAAGGGGATTTCCTAATTTCCTGGAGAGCAAAATGTTAGATCTCCATCTTATTTGTCTCAATGGCCATTGCTCTCTCCAATTTTTTAAATGCTCACATTTTTATACTCCCCAACATCAGATCGTCTCATTGGTTTGATGATAGCAAAAACAATAAATTCAAACTTGATTGGGTTTTAGTATCCGGGGCATAATTTAAACTGATTGGTTAAATTCAAATTATTGTCAAAATAGCAACCAAAACTCAGTTATCCATTTCACAGCCAAATGTTACATATTTTCAGTTTTCCAGTACACTCTGGGACTGGTATCTCGTCATATACATAGGTATTTTAATCTCTGAGTTCAGAACAGCATTCACTCTCTCTTAAAGGTACAGTACATACCTTCAACTTCATAACAGTACCAATGTGAACAATGAACTATGGTTGTTTGCCTTCCCTCTTCAGAAGACCCTGCGAAGATCTTGCCGCCTTGGTGACATTCTTGACCCTGGTCCAAAAGAAGGCTACATACCATTCCGGAGTCACATCTGCAGCTGCATAAACATCTGATTGTGTCCTTCACAATTGAAACTCTACCACTGAAACTTTCTTTCTCTCTCTGTCTGCCCTACATTGTATAGTTGGGCTCTAACTGCACTCCACAAAGGAGCATTCACTCTCACAGTTTTCCAAGACAAGACAGAAAAACATTTTTTTGAGTGAGATATACTCCTGATTTCCTGATTGCCTGCCTCTCTTCTTCTCACTGATTGCCACCTATTCCTTCTCTGACTGCATTTCACCAAGCTTTGAGGAGACAACATCTCAAAGATATACTGTTCAGGTAACTCAGCCTCGCGGTTATACTGCAGTGCCTCCAGCTAATGCTCAAGCTCCTAAACCTGGTGTTCAAGCTGATCAAACCAATGGCATTTCCTGCAGATGTGGTCATCCAGACTGCCAGGAGCATGTCGGATTTCTCACATTCTGCAAGCTGTACAACACATGGCACTAAGATCCCTTTCCATACTTTCAGTTAAAAAAAAACTCTTACCACAAATTTAAGCCAAGTAGAAAATGAATGAAATGTTCTTTTAAAACAATGCTAGAACTCATACCTTTTCTTAATGTAGCTTTAAAGTAGATAAATTTACCAACCACTTACAAATCAGCTTACTGTTTCCTGCTGATCTCTCTTGCATCAGCTTTTTCGAATTCTGATAGGGTTCCCGTTGGGGTTTAGCTGCTGCTCCAACTGAGCTCAATCGAGGCTTCCCCCTTCAGCCTTTTATCAGGAAGCTCCACTGCCCAAGTTTTGTCTGCTCCAATGGGTTTCCTTCTCGAAAAATCTTATTCTTATTAACGTCTCAAGTCCGACTCATTGCTATCCCAGTATATTTTACAGCAATGCTGACTTACTTCACACTCCTCGCAATCTCCTTCACCATTATTCTGACTGCTGCACATTCCTTCCAGCTCACTTCACTATGAGGCTGACATGCAGCACACTTTCTCCCAGTCTACTTCATTGTGATTCTGAGTTATTCATATTCCTCCCAGTCTGCTTCACAATAATGCTGACCATCCCCAATAAGACAGGATGTAACCACAGCCCTTGACAGTCAATGGTGTTACCATCACTGAATTCTCACTGTCAATGGGTGCCACCATTGACTAGAAACTGAAATGGACTAGCCATAAAATTATTGTGGCTACAAGAACACATCAGAGGCCAGGAATTCTGCAGTGAGTAACTTGTCTGCTAAATCCCCAAAGCCTGTCCATTGTCTTTTTGAAACCAGTGATAGGTCTGTCTCTTCAGTTCCAGCAACTATTGTGCTTTTATTGTTTCATTCAATAATCTTGATACTCCATTGTTCATATTCCAGTTTACAATTGTTGCCAACCACACCACTCCTGTGACAACTATTAACAGCGCTGCCCCTGTTGACACCACCGACATTATCACTTCTGTTGATGCCACTGATCACGTGACAGCTGACATCACTGCCAATCACGTGATTGTTCCCTCACACATACCCAATCTCCACTCCCACTTCCAACTTTTCCCAACAATAGGCTCCAACCCCAAGCCCTGTCGGGTATTTACCAACCCTCCTTACCTCTGCACCCCACCCCCACCCCCCACCAGACCTCCCGCTCACTGAGGATGAATGGTCAGTCCTCAGCAAAGAATTCACCTTCATTGCAGTCCTCACTATCTCCATGTTGTTTAATTCCATTGATTCATGGGAGGCTAAACATTAGTGATTCTGCAAACAAATTCAAAGTGTGATTCACCTTGTGAAATTGAGTGCATTTTCCCACTTGTCTCCTGGTGTACTCCAGAAGTGACAGATCACGAGCAGATTTCTCTTGAGATTTGATTTAAGTGTTGTTCTTGCTTTCTATTTGAAGAATGTGCCAATGATTTTGTTATTTGCAAATGAAGCCTATTCACCATCGATAAGGCACAAATCAGGAGGGTGATAAAATAGTCCCTGTTTGCCTGGGTGCAACTCCAGCAACACTCAGGAAACTTGACACCATTCAGTACAAAGCAGCCCACTTGATTGACACCACATCCACAAACAATGAGTACCAACAGTGTATACTATATACAAGGCATGCTGTGGTAATTCAGCAAGGCTCTTTGGTCAGCTCCTTTAAACAAATGACCACTACCACCTAGAAGGACAAGGGCAGTAGATGCATGATAACTCCTCCACTCACAAGTTTCCCTCCAGGCCACTCATATCCTGACTTGGAAACATATCGCTGTTCCTTTACTGTTATTGGATTAAAGTTCTGGAATGCTCCCTCTAATGATATTGTGGGTCTACCAACAGGAAATGGACAGCAGCAATTCAAGAAGGGCACCCACACAACCTTCTCAAGGACAACCATTGATTCGCAATAAATGATGGCCGAGCGAATGACGCCTATGTGCCATGGATGAATTAAATAAAAGAGGGTGGGTGTCTTTTAAGCCCCCAAATCTAAGTTGATCAAAATGGTCAATATTAGGAACACTATTAGATAGCCAGCATCACACTCATTTCATTTTAAGGCCCTTTTCCAGACATCAAACTCTCAGCCCAAACCTCTGTAGATGACTGAACACATAATAACAGCAATAAGATATTTGCTTGTAAAAGATGTACTTTTAACAAATAATGAGAGGCCCAACATAAAAAAAACTTATTTTTAAGTCAAACATGTTGTTATATGGATAAACTGAAATAGATTATAACTGGTTTTAAGTTAACAGACTGAACACACAAGGGCATTTGATATGCAAGGTTTTTCCTTAATCCCTGGGACTTTATTTGTACAGCTATGGCCTTATTGTACTGTCTCATCTACAGACTGCGGCCCTTACTATTAAAACAGCAGCACCAGATAATTAGACAGGCCTGGAGGCCAAATTCCACCAGATGAGGAATCCAGAGGAAATGGTTTTCTTTCATGTTCAGAACCTCCTCCTTCCTTGAAGTTCGTTGCCAAACATAGATTTATGATTCCAGCTCAAAAACCTAGGGACTCTCTATTTTGCTTCAGTCTCCCATGAATGAAAAATGTGCTGCAACAAACAATTTAGCTTGATGACAGAAAGTTTACAAAAAAATGATGTATGGGAGCATGACTTGATATCACAAGTGATGCCTAATATTTAGGTAGCCATTAACTAATAGCAATTATTACTGTTTTCACAATGGAACATTATTATTCCCATATACAGTTGTTTTGCTATCAATTATGTTTGTGTTTCTGCTGTATGCCTCTCCCGACTCTCCTCCTTGAATTAAGATGATTAGCTGGTTGTGCTGACTGGCCTTTTTATTAGAGTCAAAGCTATTCTGAGCAGGGTAAGTATCCAGCTCAGTTTGCTTTCTGTTACATTTGATCAACATAGTACTGTTCTCCAACAAATTCAAACCAGCAAATTTCATCTCCTGAGAAGTAATGGAGTTTTAAGCCCAATTTGTAGCTCTGTGCAACTGAATGGGAAAGTGTGATCTTCACTAGAAGAGAAGATTCAGCGCAAGTGGGGAGTTAAATTCCCTCAAAATAACATGCTACTCTCTCTCTCTAGTTTCACCTATGTGGGCTTGAAGGTAAAAAGAGGTATCCTTTGGCTATCAGCAAACTAATTAGATTATGCAATAGGCAATTAAATGTCAGCAGTATTAGTTCTTCTACTGTCATCAACTCAGCATGTTCAGCCAGAACAGTTGGGTCTTTGAAAATCAATGCCCTGACAAAGTGATAGAGGCTGAACCATGTATGACTCCATGACTCTAAATATATGGCAAAGTGCTGGAAAATAAGTATATGTTTTTTGACCAGCATGGGAATGATGGTCCAAAGGGCCACTGTCGTGCTTTAAACCTCTATGACTCTTTGGATGACCACTAACCCAGCCTCCTACCTTTGACATGGTTTGTGCATCCACTAAATGATCTCTGCTCTCCTTTCCAACAAAGAATGCAGGGCAAATGATTTAGTACAACAAAGTGTTCTGTTCTTCATCTAATATGCTTTCCTGAGTTCCTGTACTGTCACCAGGCTGAAGGAACCATACCCTGGTTCTGAGTTCCCCAGGCACCCCTATACATTTACCACTTTGTATATTTCATCTGTTCTTGGGAAAGATCAATTCACTGCAGTCCCTCTCAACCTGCAGCAAAACCTCCAGGTAAGAATGAGAGTTCCAGTTCTCCTCTCCTTCTCCTCTGCTTGATGAGGTCTCAAACATTCATGTGCAGTCGATCCCTTCTGACATTTTCCCAAGGTCCCTTGAACTTTGACAGATCCAATTTGTGATCCTGTCTGTCTCGTCTGATTTGTTGGGATAGCTAAAATGGGATACTGATGTCTTCGCCTGAATTGCAGCCATGGCGAAGCTTATTCCTTTACCATGCAGTTCACAGACTGGGACCCTACTTTTATGGCAAAAATGAAGTGTTGAAAATTCAACCCAGTGGTTTTTTGAGTGAGTGAGAATCCTATCCTCAATGTCCATATAGAAACAGATTCATGAACCACTACCTTCAGATACATATAAAGACCTGGAGTCTCCTGTATGGGTGTAGCCTAGAAATTAGACCCAAAAATGCACTTAACATTACACGATTTGAAAAAGTATTCTCCCAATCTAATACAATATATGGGAGTTAACTCTAAAAAGCTATAAAGGGACAGAAATCAGAGGTAATTTGTATTAAAAATGAAGATCTAATGAAATGTTGCACTCACACTTGTCTTTACATTTTTAAATATTAAGTTTTAACAAAAATAAATATCACTAATCTGCATTAAAGAGTGGTTTTAATATACCCAATCAGCAAAATGTAAGATGAACAACACTCAAAACTTTCCAAACTTTTTTAGTTTGTATGTATGTGTGTTTAAATATGACATTGGTAGGTTTATGAAAATGTTGAATTTAAAGAAGAAATTTTCTTTTATAAACTCAAGTAGTCATACAGCACAGAAACAGACCCTTTGGTCGAACCAGCCCATGCCAGACATAATCCCAAACTAAACTAGTTCCACCTGCCTGCTCCTGGCCCACATTCCTCCAAACGTTTCCTACTCATGTACTTATCTAAGTGTCTTTTAAATGTTCAAATGAAATAACATTCAGATGTTGTGCAACTTGGGATAGAAAACCATTTTTTTTTCCAGTCAATATAATAATTTTCTGTAATGTTTGCATTATAATTTCTATATCTATTTTCTCCTTATCTAAATGGTTAATCATTAAAGAAAGGAATTTCTGGTAAAGGTTCAGTCTATTTATTGTTTGTTGGCATTAAGGTGTTGACACCTTCCACCTTACCTTACCACATTTAATTTCTGGACTATTTATTTAGGACTAGATTAACACTTTTAAATTCAGTGTCACTGCTTTTCAAGTAATTCAGTCCAAAAGATGTCTGGCAGTAAATGTTAGTGCAATTCTCTATCACTGCAGATATAAATGTGGAATCACATGTTAACTTGTTACTGAAAAGTTAAAGAACTTTTGCACAAAGGATGCCTTGGGAGATGACATATGTGCATCTCTCTCCCCTCAGCTGCTCAGTAAATAAATTGAAGCATCATAAACCCTCAGAACAATGGGCCTGCAAATCCCCACTTGGCTTAAAGGTGCCTATTGAAGAAAATAAAAAAAGGGAAGCCAATATTGTGGAATTATTTTTTCCCTTTACAATTTGGAACAGAAATTTTATGTTCTTGGCAAAGTGATGTTCTGGGTATATTTATTTATTTATTTTCTTTAACAGGCTTGTAACAGATGTGTAATCTAATGAAAATTTCTTTTGATAGTTGGATAACATCATTTTAAATTATAGATTTATTTTGTCAAGATAATTGTATTTTTCTGGCTGAAAGCTCTGGCTCTCTTATTTTCTTTTGTGCAATGGGTCTGCATATATTTAACAAGTTGGAAATGTCCTTCCTAAATTGCTTTGTCTGCTTTGGACGTGACTTAAGAGTCCATGGTCTCTGAGGTAGCGTTACACAATATTTCTCTTATGAAGACATCTAAGGGAACTGAACACAAACTCTCTGATTTACTGTGCTGAAGGAAGTCATAGTCATAACCTACTCTCCCATTGGCCATGGAACTAGGATATCAAATGCCACCAATCTGCGACCAGTCAAAACTTGAATTTTATGAGCCTAACCTTTCCTCCTGTGTGAAACATTAGGAATGTTTGTTGCTTCTGTTACAGCTCCATATATTGTTGAGAAACTCACTATGATATTGCCATAGAGGAGTGCATGATTATCCTTGTTAAGTACTGCACATTTTTTGTGAATGCGTTGCAGTGCTTTCAATATCCTGATTGAATCTTTCTTTCTATGGCAGGATCCCGAAATCATTGTTAAATTGTCTCCCCCAAAACATAACATTTGCTTAAGCATTTTAACAACCTTCTCCACTTGCACTACATCCTCTTTTGACTTCCTCATGTTGCACATGATAGGTGATTGCTGGTGTGGCTGAATTCCTTTTGAATATCCATTCTGTTGAAGGTCTCATCATTAGATAACATTAGCTTTCAGCTTCTTCTTATTTGCTGCCAGCTCATGAATAGAGAACAAAGATGGAGAAATGCAATAGATTTCATGTTAAATAATGATTTCTTAATTTACTGCCTATGGTTTTGTACAGTATCAGTATTAGGAAACAGATATTAGCTTGGGTCAAATGAGTGGTAATGTGCACAATTCAGCTGTGGGTGCAGTGTGTCCCTGCAGTCCCTCCTGTCTGTTTTGTCAATTGTATCAGATATGTGGGATCTCAATATCTCAACCCGCAAGTAGAGTGGCCACGTATAATTCCTCTGCTAATTTCCCCCTTTCCTGCATGAGAACATATGATTCTGTCTTTGAATCATAGATGAGGTTGTTTGTCAACTATTGGGAAATTGTTATCTACTGTCTCATTGAATCCTGAAGAGAAAATGTTACTTGAAACACATAGGATTTTCCAATGAAACAATGTAATTGTTCCATGTAAAGGAGTCAGTGCATTTCAGTAATTCTCTTACATATATATCTATGGAAATAACTGTACAGAGGCCAGTATCCCATCCAAGTCACTCTTTATTTAATTGTGCACAGTACACTGTGGCTAGCCAGCTCGCAGTCAATCACTGAAGACAGGTATCTCTGAGTCTCTGGTTCATATCTGTCAGCCAGGGCTCCCTGATTAGCCCAGCTTAACAGCTCCAATCAAGATTTCATAGTCATAGAGTCATGGAGTAATACAGCATGGAAACAGACTCTTTGGCCCAAACTAGTCCATGCTGACCATAGTGCCCAATCAGCTAGTTCCAATTGCTTACATTTGGTCCATATCTCTCTCAACCCTTCCCATCCATGTACCTTCCCAAATGTTTTTTAAATGTTGCTATTGTACCTGCCTCCGCCACTTCCATATACGCAGCTCATTCTATATACGCACCACTCTCTGTGTGAAGAAGTTGCCCCTCAGGTCCTTCTTAAATTTTTCCCTGCTGACCTTAAAACTATGCCCATTAGCTTTCAATTCCCCCTCCCTGGCAAAAAGACTGTCTGCATTCAACCTATCCATGCCCATCATAGTTTTATAATCTCAATAAGGTCACCCCATTCCCTTACATTCCAAAGAATGAAGTCCTATCCTGGCCAACCTCTCCCTATAACTCAGACTACTAGTCCAGGCAACATCCTGGTAAATCTTTTTTGCATTCTTTCCAGGTTGCATATGTCTTTCACATAACAGAGTTGTCAAAACTGTACCAAGTGCGGCCTCACTAATGATATTCAACAATAACATAACATCTCAACTCCTAATACTCAATGCCTCAACTGATGAATGCCAGCATGCTAGATGCCCTCTTCACCACCCTGTATACTGGTGATGCCGCTTTCAAAGAACTATCTACTTGTACTCTGAGGTGCCTCCGTTCCACAACACTCCTCATGACCTTAACATTTACTGTATAAGTCCTACCTTGTTTTGACTTTGCAAAGTGCAACTCCTCAATACTTAATGCATTGAATTGCATTTACCAGTCCTCAGCCCACTTCCCCATCTGATCAAGATACCTCTGTAATGTTTGATAACCTTCTTTGCTATCAATTATACCTCCTAATTTTGTATCATCCACAAACTTACAATCATGCCTTGTAATTAAGATCCAGCTAGTTCCAATCGCTACATATAGTAAATTTGATTGTTGTATTTTTTTTAGGGATAACGTTGTTCTATTTTGTGTAAACTGTAATAAAAATGAATAACAATCTGTTGCAATCTGTTGGTGACATTTTAAGATTCTTGAATTTCTTGCTCTGGAAGGGTCTTCTGGAAGTTAGTTAGTCATTGTCAGTATCATCTTCCTCACCACAATCCTTGTTGCTCTGTGCCTAATCCCTAACAATTGATAAGTCACTACTTCTAGCGGGGAACTAATCCCACCACTCGGCAAAAGCATAAAAGACTAAACAAGATGGTCCGATGTTGAGGCAGACATCACCAGAATCTTCCACAAATCTCACAATAGTCAATGTCATTCCCACCCCAATAAAAGTTTGCCTGCTGTCTATGCAAGCTGGAAGGTATGGTCAGTTGCAGATCAATGATTTTTACAGACCTTGATTTGCAGGGGTGAAAATTATGTCCTGGCTGTTGTCTTGTTTCCACTTGATTGACAAAGCTTGCAGATAACCTTGTTTTTTTCGCTGTTGCTGGGTTTCTGAGATTGAGAGCAGAAGGAAGAGGAAAGATTTCAGTGTCCCTTTTGTTATCAGTCCATATTACTTTCCCTCTCTGTAGTTCAAAGGCTGCTATTGATGTAGCATTCCTTCGTGAAGTCTCTATGCCATTGTTTTATTCTCAGCCATATATTTATAGATAATTTTCATCCGCAAAATGTGAATTTATCATTCAAGGTTAAGTAAAACAAAAGATTTGAATTTCTTCACGTGACTCAGTGCCTCTTGGCTAAAATGGTAATTCAGATGTAGCTGGTTTTGAACATTCCATGTGGATGTCTGAGCTTGTCAGGTGATCATGGCAGTCATTTTAGGACAGCAACATCCTCTTTTCAAACAATTTTTAGTCCATTAAAGAATCCAGAATTTAAGTGAAGTGATGACATTTGAATATTGCCTCCAATATTTAATTACAATTCTAACACTATAATATTTCTTCTGCTGAAATTTAGAGGGATGAAGGATACCAGCTTCCTCTGGTAAATTACCATCCTGTTCAACAAGTCTAATTTATTCCCTCTGAGTTAACAAACAGTTTCAATTAAAGAATTAACTTACATTTATGACAAAAATTTAAGAGAAACAACAGAATTATACTAGAATATTGTTTTAACAATTTTATAAGATAAATCAAGTGTAACCTGTGCTTTAGAAATCAGTGCTAGTTATCTTTTGTTGACTCTTCCAAAAGTTCAGTCATTTTCCTGGCTTACCACTGCCATCTTTTTAGAATTGAGTTTTCCAATTCCATGCACAAACTTTTTTCTTTGCCCATATATTTGCAAATTTAAAGTCAAAGCCTTTGACATTTCTTCCCTAGTATCTGTCAGAATCTTCACTGGCAACTATTAATTCCCAGAGCTTGTCCCCCTTAAGGTTGAATATATGTTCTCTTTATTCTTTCATGAGATGTCCTTGAACTGAGTAACTAATTTATAGGCCAGCTAAAAGTCAATCTGTTAGTGTGGATCCGAAGTCACAACTAGGCCAGACTAGGTAAAGGTGACTGATTTTCTTCCCTAAAGGATGTTAGAGCGGCAATTGTTTTTGTAATTGATGGCAGTTGTAGTGGTCAACATTACTGGGACTAGCTTTGAGTTCCAGATTTACTATTCAAGTTTAAATGTTGGAATTTGAACATATCTCTAGAGTGTTAGCCTGTGCAGTTGGATTACTAATCTTGGGATATCACCAATAAACCATCAATTCCCTTCACTATTTGTAAAAAGTCAGTATGTGTTTTTGTATATTTTTTATTTGTATAGTAAGGTCAATGGATCACTTCAAGGCACTAAAATTCTAATCTCCACTTTACCTGTAAAAACTAAGGCAGAGCACTTAAATTACATCTAAGTCACTCCCTAGCTTTCCACTACAGCACCACCTTGACCTTTATGATGTGGTTCATACCTCATCAAATCTCTTCTTAATATGCCTACAAAATAATTTTTGACTGGTTTCCTCTGACATTCCCTCTTAAACTTTCAAATTAACCAATATTTTATATTGTTCCAGCTTTTAATTTATTTTTGTCTACACCTAAGCAGTAACTGCTTCTTTGTTTTTAAAATTTGATCTAATCTAGTTACCACAGACTACAGCCTTCAACAATCTTCCTTAAATACTTGTTGAAAAATATTTGACTTCAAATTCTCTATATTTTGTTTACTTTTTTTTACTATTTACTTGCTTTCAATTGTATGCATTTCCCTAATCTTTTTGACACGTATCTTGGTGAATTGTTCCCTGAATTTTGCTTCCTGTTCCTAGACAAGTCAAGTATGGCTGCCTTCCCTATTGAAAAGGTGCTATCTTTACTGAAATATTAGTCCTGAATGCACAGAAACATCTTCTCAACTTCCTGAAACACTTTTCCCTTCGACAATTTAGTTTGGATATTCAAAATAGACAATAGACAATAGGTGCAGAAGTAGGCCATTCTACCCTTCGAGCCTGCACCACTATTCAATATGATCATGGTTGCTCATCATTAATCAGTATCCTGTTCCTGCCTTATTTCCATAACCCTTGATTCCACTATCCTTGAGAGCTCTATCCAACTCTTTCTTAAATGAATCCAGAGACTTGGCCTCCATTGCCCTCTGTGACAGAACATTCCACACAGCCAGCACTCTCTGGGTGAAGACGTTTCTCCTCATCTCTGTCCTAAATAGTCTACCCTGTATTTTTAAGCTGTGTCCTTTGGTTCGGCACTCACCCATCAGCGGAAACATGTCCAATCCTTTAATAAACTGATATGTCTCAATCAGATCCCCTCTCAGTCTTCTAAAAACAAGGGTATACAAGCCCAGTCGCTCCAGTCTTTCAGAGTAAGGTAGTCCTGCCATTCCAGGAATTGACCTCGTAAACCTACGCTGCACTCCCTCAATAGCCAGAATGTCTTTCCTCAAATTTGGAGACCAGAACTGCACACAGTACTTCAGGTGTGGTCTCACCAGGGCCCTGTACAGTTGCAGAAGAACCTCTTCCCTTCTATATTCAATCCCTCTTGTTATGAAGGCCAGCATGCTATTAGCCTTCTCCACTACCTGCTGTACCTGCATGCTTACCTTCATTGACAGGTGTACAAGAACACCCAGATCTCTTTGTACTGCCCCTTTACCTAAAGTGATTCCATTTAGGTAGTAATCTGCCTTCCTGTTCTTGCCACCAACGTGGATCACCATACACTTATCCTCATTAAACTGCATCTGCCATGCATCTGGCCACTCACCTAACCTGTCCAGGTCACCCTGTAATCTCCTAACATCCTCATCACATTTCACCCTGCCACCCAGCTTAGTATCATCAGCAAATTTGCTAATGTTATTACTAATACCATCTTCTATATCATTAACATATATTGTAAAAAGCTGCGATCCCAGCATTGATTCCTGCGGTACCCCACTGGTCACTGCCTGTCATTCCGAAATGGAGCCGTTTATCACTACTCTTTGTTTCCTATCAGCCAACCAACTTTCAATCCAAGTTGGTACTTTACCCCCAATACCATGTGCCCTAATTTTGCTCTCTAACCTCCTATGTGGGACTTTATCAAAAGCTTTCCAAAAGTCCAGGTACACTACATCTACTGGATCTCCCTCGTCCATCTTCAGAGTTTCATCCTCAAAAAATTCCAGAAGATTAGTCAAGCATGTTTTCCCCTTCATAAATCCATGCTGATTCTGACCTATTTGTTACTACTATCCAGATGTGTCATAATTTCAACCTTTATAATAGACTCCAGCATCTTTCCCACCACTGAAGTCAGACTAACTGGTCTATAATTTCCTGCTTTCTCTCTCCCATCTTTCTTAAAAAGTGGTACAACATTAGCCACCCTCCTATTCGCAGGAACTGATCCCAAATCTCTTGAACTCTGGAAAATAATCATCAATGCATCCACGATTTCTCAATCCATCTCATTCAGTACCCGGGGATGTAGACCATCAGGCCCCGGGGACTTATCAACCTTCAGACCTAACAGTCTCTCCAACACCAATTCCTGGCAAATATAAATTCCCTTAAGTGCAGGTCCTTCAGCCACTGTTGCCTCAGGCAGATTGCTTGTGACTTTCCCAGTGAACACAGATCTGAAGTAACAATTCAATTCTTCTGCCATTTCTTTGTTCCCTGTAATATATTCCCCTGTTTCTGTCTTCAAGGGCCCAATTTTAGTCTTAACCATTTTGTTTCCCTTTCACATACCTAAAAAAGCTTTTACTATCCTCCTTTATATTTTTGGCCAGTTTACCTTCGTAACTCATTTTTTCTCTGCGTATTTCCTTCTTAGTAATCCTTTATTGTTCTTTAAAAGCTTCCTAGTCCTCCGTTTTCCCGCTTATCTTTGCTATGTTATACTTTTTCTCTTTTAACTTTATATTTTTCTTAACTTCCCTCATCAGCCATGGCCACCCATGCCTCCTCCTAGGATCTTTCTTCCTTTCTGGAATGAACTGATCCTGCATCTTCTGCATTATACACAGAAATATCCACCATTGTTTCTCCATTGTCATCCCTGCTAAGGTATTGCACCATTGAACTTTGACCAGCTCCTCCCTCATAGCTCCATAGTTCCCTTTATCCAACTGAAGAATTGTCACTTCCGATTGTACCCTCTCCCTCTCAATTTGCAGATTGAAGCTTATTGTATTATGGTCACTACTTCCCAATGGCTCCTTCACTTCAAGGTCCCTGATCAATTCTGGTTCGTTGCTCAATACCAGATACAGAATTGCCTTCTCCCTGGTAGGCTCCAGCACCAGCTGTTCTAAGAATCCATCTTGGAGGCACTCCACAAAGTCTCTTTCTTGAGGTCCAACACCATTCTGACTCTCCCAGTCTACCTGCATGTTGAAATCCCCCATAACAACTGTAGTAACATCTTTACGCCAGGTCAATTACAGCTCCTGATTCAACTTACATCCGACATCCAGACTACTGTTTGGGGGGCTGTAAATAACTCCCAAGAGGGTCTTTTTACCCTTAGAATTTCTCAGCTCTATCCACACTGACTCTACATCCCCTGATTCTAGGTCCCCCCATGCAAGGGACTGAATATCATCCCTTACCAACATGGCCACCCCACCCCTTCTGCCCGTCTGTCTGTCCTTACTATAGCAGGTGTAGCCTTGAATATTCATTTCCCAGGCCCTGTCCACTTGAAGCCACAGTCTCAGTTATAAATCTGCCATTCTAACTTGATATTGATTCATAACTTATTTGTCCATTTCCCACTTCAATTTGTTTCTATTCTTTGGAGATCTACAATTGCTACAATCATGAGGTTTATGAGATTGTTATATTTAGGACAGTGTCTTTAATTTAAGACAAAATGAAGATGAATATGTGACCTGGTCAGAAGACCTTTTGACAGCACTTCTGGTAACTTCATTGTTAGAGACCTGAGTATTATTAGGGAGAAGATGAAAGCTGCTTAAACTTGCAAATAATGGCGGTGACCTATGTGCTAACAATAGATGGACTGAGAGTCTCTAAACTGCAGAAAAGCGTTCAGAAAGTCAGGTTGTAAACTGTTGTGATTTAAACTGTGCATTTATGTCTACAATGTTGCAACATTAGCGCTCAAAGATAACTAATTGCCATTTCTAATTAATTACAAAGTCTATCGAATTCTTGTTGCCATCAAAATGAGCTTTGAAATGGAATGATTTTCTAAGCTATCTGTGAAACCAAACAGACAATTTAATTTTGTTGTAGACTAGGGTCAAGACAAATGCCAATAGATTTTATGGTCCAATACAAGAACATGGATGGAAGTTTTATTTTCAACATTTATGGGATGAGGGCGTCACTGGCTTTAATGCCCTCCCCTAATTGCCCAGAAAGCAGTGAAGAGTCAACCAGATTGCTGTGGGTCTGGGGTCACACATAGGGCAGACCAGGTAAGGAGGCAGTTTTTTTTCTCTAAAAGATATTAGTGACCTAGCTACGTTTTTCCACAAATCAACAACAGTTTCATGATCATCATGAGACACTTAATTCAATTTTTTATTGAATTAAAATTCTATCATTTACCAGGGCAGGGTTTGAAACCAGATCCCTGGAATATTGCCTGTATCCTAAGATTGGTAGTCTAGTGAGCTATTGCCTTTCTCTGTCTGCAGAGTAGGAAGAGAAATTATTTTTCAACTGTAAAACAAGACAAGAAGAGTGATCCAGTTTTAGCTGGAGGGAGAAAGTTCCAGGAAAACACACAGTGAGTCAGAAAGACTGTTCTGGAAGTCAAAGTTTCCAAAGAAGGCAAGAAAAAAATCAGCCTGTAAAAGAGGTACTCCTCTGCCCAATCTAATTCCCATAGTATGATTAGCAAATCAGGACAGAAAGTTTTAAAAAAAAACTAACTGGGTGGGAAAGTCTACAACAATTGGATATTACTGTGGGGAGGAATTATGTGTATTTTGTTTCTGATGTAATAAAGACAAATCAAAATATTTTGTTTATGGAGAAGCTAAGGGATAGAAGATTTCAGCCTCAATGTCCTGAAATTTTCATAACTAGTACATAAATACTAAAAAAACAAATAAATGAATACAACCTAGGCTTTCACCATAATGAACAATCTAATTCAAGTGTAAGTAGTCTTTTATATTAGTGCAGATTTTTTATCAGATCCTACCTTGAGAACTGCCTTCAATCTAAATCACCATATATTGGGAAGGACGTTTTGACCTTGGCTTGGATGCAGCACTGATTTAGCAGAAAGGTCGGTAAGTAGCCGACCAACCATAATATAATAGATTGGTGGTACAGACTTGATTAATTGAATGGTCCAGTCCTGTTCCAATGACACAGGGCAGTAAGGGAAGGAACATAATTTGATGGAGCAATGGGCAAGATTCTTGGAGACCAAAATCAAAATGAAATGGAGATGAAGAAATGTCTCTCGCACAACTATCAATTGTAAAATGAAGTGGGCATTTCAATCTCAACAGGCTAGTGGTGCAATGTTTACATTATTCTATCAACCATGAGCCTGGTGATTGAATTTTAAATTAGATTCCCTACAGTGTGGAAACAGGCCTTTCAGCCCAACAAGTCCACACCGACCCTCTGAAGATTAACCCACCCACTCCCATTTCCCTCTGACTGATGCACCTAACACTATGGGCAATTTGGTATGGCCAATTCACCTGACCTGCACATCTTTGGACTGTGGGAGGAAACTGGAGCACCTGGAGGAAGCCCATGCAGACACGGGGAGAGTGTGCAAACTCCACATGGACAGTCCCCCGAGGCTGGAATTGAACCTAGGACCCTAGTGCTATGCGGCAGCAGTGCTAACCACTGAGCCAGTTAGGTAAGATTGAATATTGGCCACAATGGGCATTTATAGTGTGCCTCAATATATTGCAATCCATAAATTGTCCCTTTAAAGAACAATGATATAAATATCAAATACTAACACCCTCAGACTTAAAAAAAAGTATTTACGTAGATTTCCGATTATGAAAATTCCTCCATATGTGCATCCTAGGAGGGATTGTGGCTGAGGGAACGACAGCTGTTGCTGCTTCTACTGCTAATGTTGCTCCTGCTGCTCGTGGAATTCTTGACAGTAGTTCAAATTCCGCTATTGTCCCTCGTCTGAAGTGAAAAGGTGCAGCTACATAAACTGCATCCACACTGTGGTGAGAAATAGTACCAGAGAAGTGCAGCTGAAGCTGAATGAAGCTAGTCCAAAAACTTGGCAATCACCAGTCAGCACTCCTTGAGAGAGGAAGTGCTTAAAAAAAGCAGCCTTTAACCTGGCTGGGGCTGGAGCCCTCCGATTCCAATTTTCAAAGCCTTATTGGTCTGTCATTTTCCCAAAATAAGTTCTTCTCACTGTGCATTCTCCTTGGTGATTCCATAAAGTGCAAACACAGAGTGAAATCCACTTATTGTTGAGAAAGAGGAATTCACTCTTCTCAATAAACTTACTTATCTTTTTAATGACCACAATTACTTTTCTGCCGGGTGCAACAAAGTTCCATAGGGCTCAAAATCCCTTGCAAAGTTAGCAGAGGATGGGAAAATGTGAGGATTTTAACTCAAAACCATATTTTGGGACTTTACAACTCTGTATGAAGTACTTAGAGTCATAGAGATGTACAGCATGGAAACAGATCCTTCAGTCCAACCCGTCTATGCCAACCAGATATCCCAACCCAATCTAGTTCCACCTGCCAGCACCTGACCCATATCCCTCCAAACCCTTCCTATTCATTTACCCATCCAAATGCCTCTTAAATGTTGCAATTGTACCAGCCTCCACCACATCCTCTGGCAGCTCATTCCATACACGTACCACCCTCTGCGTGAAAAAGTTGCCCCTTCGGTCTCTTTTATATCTTTCCCCTCACCCTAAACCTATGCCCTTTCGTTCTGGACTCCCCGACCCCAGGGAAAAGACTTTGCTTATTTATCCTATCCATGCCCCTCATAATTTTGTAAACCTCTATAAGGTCACCCCTCACCCTCCGACACTCCAGGGAAAACAGCCCTAGCCTGTTCAGCCTGTCCCTATAGCTCAGATCCTCCAATCCTGGCAACATTCTTATAAATCTTTTCTGAGCCCTTTCAAGTTTCACAACATCTTTCCGATAGGAAGGAGACCAGAATTGCACACAATACTCCAACAGTGGCCTAACCAATGTCTTGTACAGCCACAACATGACCTCCCAACTCCTGTACTCAACACTCTGACCAATAAAGGAAAGCATATCAAATGCCGTCTTCACTATTCTATCTACCTGCGACTCCACTTTCAAGGAGCTATGAACCTGCACTCCAAGGTCTCTTTGTTCAGCAACACTCCCTAGGACCTTACCATTAAGTATATAAATCCTGCTAAGATTTGCTTTCCCAAAATGCAGCACCTCACATTTATCTGAATTAAACTCCATCTGTCACTCCTCAGCCCATTGGCCCATCTGGTCCATATCCTGTTGTAATCTGAGGTAACCCTGTTCACTGTCCACTACACCTCCAATTTTGGTGCCATCTGCAAGTTTACTAACTGTACCTCTTATTCTCGTATCCAAATTATTTATGTAAATGACAAAAGATAGAGGGCCCAGCAGTGATCCTTGTGGCACTCCACTGGTCACAGGCCTCCAGTCTGAAAAACAACCCTCCACCACCACTGTCTGTCCTCTATCTTTGAGCCAGTTCTGCATCCAATTGGCGAGATCTCCCTGTATTCGATGAGATCTAACCTTGCTAATCAGTCTCCCATGGGGAACCTTGTTGAACGCCTTACTGAAGTCCATATAGATCACATCTACTGCTCAGCCCTCATCAATCTTCTTTGTTACTTCATCAAAAAACTCAATCAAGTTTGTGAGTCATGATTTCCCACACACAAAGCCTTGTTGACTATCCCTAATCAGTCCTTGCCTTTCCAAATATATGTATGTCCTGTCCCTCAGGATTCCCTCCAACAACTTGCCCACCACCGAGGTCAGGCTCACTGGTCTGTGATTCCCTGGCTTGTCCTTACCACCCTTCTTAAACAGTGGCACCACGTTTGCCAACCTCCAGTCGTCTGGCACTTCACCTGTGACTATTGATGATACAAATATCTCAGCAAGAGGCCCAGCAATCACTTCTCTAGCTCCCCACAGAGTTCTCGGGTAATCAGGTCCTGGGGATTTGTCCACTTTTAACCGTTTCAAGACATCCAGTGCTTCCTCCTCTGTAATCTGGAATTTTGCAAGATGTCACCATTTATTTCCATACAGTCTGTATCTTCCATATCCTTTTCCACAGTAAATACTAGTGCAAAATATTCATTTAGTATCTCCCCCATTTTCTGTGGATCCACACAAAGGCCGCCTTGCTGATCTTTGAGGGGCCCTATTCTCTCCCTAGTTACCCTTTTGTCCTTAATATATTTGTAAAAACCCTTTGGATTCTCCTTTATTCTATTTGCCAAAGCTATCTCATGTCCCCGTTTTGCCCTCCTGATTTCCCTCTGAAATAGACTCCTACTTTCTTTATATTCTTCTAAGGATTCACTCGATCTATCCTGTCTGTACCTGACATATAGTTCCTTCTTGTTCTTAACCAAACCCTCAATTTCTTTTGTCATCCAGCATTCTCTATACACCAGCCTTCCTTTTCACCCTGACAGGAATATACTTTCTCTGGATTCTTGCTATCTCATTTCTGAAGGCTTCCTGTTTTCCAGCCGTCCCTTTACCTGCGAACATCTGCCTCCAATCAGGTTTTGAAAATTCTTGCCTAATACCGTCAAAATTGGCCTTTCTCCAATTTAGAACTTCAACTTTTAGATCTGGTCTATCTTTTTCCAACACTATTTTAAAACGAATAGAATTATGGTCGCTGGCCCCGAAGTGCTCCCCCACTGACACCTCAGTCACCTGCCCTGCCTTACTACCCAAGAGTAGGTCAAGTTTTGCACCTTCTCTAGTAGGTACATCCACATACTGAATCAGAAAATTGTCTTGCACACACTTAAGAAATTCCTCTCCATCTAAACCATTAACACTATGGCAATGTTTGGAAAGTTAAAATCCCCTACCATAACCACCATATTATTCTTACAGATAGTTGAGATCTCCTTACAAGTTTGTTTCTCAATTTCCCTCTGACTATTGGGGGCGTCTATAATACAATCCCAATAAGGTGATCATCCCTTTCTTATTTCTCAGTTCCACCCAAATAACTTCCCTCGATGTATTTCCAGGAATATCCTCCCTGAGCACAGCTGTAATGCAATCCCTTATCAAAAATTTCACTCCCCTTCCTCTCTTGCCTCCCTTTCTATCTTTCCTGTAGCATTTGTATCCTGGAACATTCAGCTGCCAGTCCTGCCCATCCCTGAGCCATGTTTCCGTAATTGCTATGATATCCCAGTCCCATGTTCCTAACCATGCCCTGAGTTCATCTGCCTTCCCTGTTAGACCCCTTGGATTGAAATAAATGCAGTTTAACTTATTAGTCCTACCTTGTTGCTGCCTGCCTTGACTGTTTGACTCATGTCTGTTCTCAGTTGTACCCGTCTCAGATTGATCTCTTTCCTCACTATCTCCCTGGGTCCCACCGCCCCCCACCACCACCTTACTAGTTTAAATCTTCCCAAGCTGTTCTAGCAAATTTCCCTGCCAGTATATTAGTCCACTTCCAATTTAGGTGCAATCCGTCCTTCTTGTACAGGTCACTTCTACCCCAAAAGAGATTCCAATGATCCAAAAATGTGAATCCTTCTCCCATACACCAGCTCCTCAGCCATTCATTCATCTGCTCTATCCTCCTATTCCTGCCCTCACTAGCTCGTAGCACTGGGAGTAATCCAGATATTACTATCCTTGAGGTGCTCCTTTTTAAATTCCTGCCTAATTCTGTAATCTCCCTTCAGAGTCTCAACCTCTTCCCTTCCAATGTTGTTGGTTCCAATGTGGACAATGACCTCCTGCTGACCCCTCTCCCCCGTGACAGCATTCTGCACCCTCTCTGAGACATCCTTGATCCTGGCACCAGAGAAACAACACACCATTCTGCTTTTTCTCTGCTGGCCACAGATACGTCTGTCTGTACCTCTGACTACAGAATCCCCTACCACAATTGATCTCTTGGAAGCCGACATACCCCTCATTGCATTAGAGCCAGTCTCAATACCAGAAACTTGGCTGTTTGTGCTACGTTCCTCTGAGAATCCATCACCCCCTACATTTTCCAAAACAGCATACTTATTTGAAATGGGTATATCCACAAAAGGCTCCTGCTCTAGCTGCCTACCTCTCTTACCCTTCCTGGAGTTAACCCATCTATGTGACTGTATTGGAGTCTTTCCCCCTTTTCTATAACTGCCATCCATCACATACTGTTGTTGTTGCAAATTCTTCAGCGCTTTTATTTCTCTCTCCAACCGATCCACTTGATCTGATAAGATTCACATTCAACAGCATTTATGGCAGATATAATCCGCAGTAACCCTTAAACTCTCTTTAAACTCCCACATCTGACAAGAAATACATATCACTGTAAAGGCCTTCACAATCTACAGACCCAGAAAATAACACTGTCTTATTCCTCTACAAACACTGCCACAGGTTAAATTAATCGCTATGGCTTATATTTTATGTTTCAAGAGACGTTTCTCCAAAAACATATAATCAAGAAAGAATCCACTGTACCCACTACCACAGCCTTTCTCTTGGACAGACTTAAAACAACAATTAACTTATCTGATTCTGTGCTGTGAACTTCGCCCAACAGTTCCTCCAAGATTAGTTGTGAATTTCACTGTTTGTTAATTTTCCCAGATGCACTCCAATGTCCGGCGATACACGAATTCAAACAGCAAAGGCAGTAACTGTGCAGGTTTTCTCTTTCTCTCCTGCACTGTCCTCACCATGTGCTTCCTTTGTCTGCTCTTCTCCCTTTTAAACTGCTGTTGTTTTGACTTTTTTTTCCAAAGTTCCAAAACAATGCAACAGCATATAAAACAGTAATCGCTACTCCTGGAATTCGAGGAAATCACCTCCAACACCTGAAATACCTCAAAAAAAGGAGCAGCTCTTAGAGCCAGAAACTTTTCCCGTCCTCCATCTTGGATTACCCAGAATCCAACCTGGTTGAGATAATTCTGTCCATATACTTCTGATTTGTATGAACAGATATACCAGAACACCTGCTATCTGCCTGTATGATGTCTTTATTTTCTTATATTGAGATGTTATATCATATAGTATATCACTATATAATATTGGTTATTCATATCTGTGGGTCAATAATTACGTCACTGATTACATATTCCTTCTCCAACTTTGATCTCAGTGCACATCTGTCCACATTCTCAAATGTGGCAGTTCTTATTGGATATAATAGAATCCAAAATAAAATTTTGTTTTTGTAGAATATTGCACAATCTTGTTTTGGTTTCCTTTTAGAGTCCAAAACTCCGATGTCGTATGGACATGTGCAGGGTCCCACAGTCAGTCCCAAGTCTGTGTCTAGCCTAAGCATTAATAAATGCATTACAATTGATTCCAGGCCCCTGGACTAGAATGAGGAAAAATCAACTGGAACTCCTGCTCCTGATTACCATCCAGTGACCTGTGCTGGAAAGTGCACATTTGTGGATGTTTGATGAGGCAGAATTGTGTTCAGTTGTGATGGCTCCACAGTTTAATAGCCTGTTAAAATTTATGGGTGCAACATATACACAAGTAAATGGCTATTTAGGTGAGATTTTCATCGCCTACAGTGCTAACCCAGCACGAGTTGACACTGTTAGGAGAGATGAGGAGAATCGAGGAGAAGTTAGAACAGAGCTTTCAGATTCTAAGATAGTTTCCAGTTTGGTTCAGATCAACCCAAAATTTCAAAACCTAAATTGGCTTGGTCTTTGACTATCCAAATCCTAATTCATCCTTAATTGAAGACATGTTTTGAGCATCTCTTCCACCATCTTTTTGTCAAGACAAATTAATTTGAATAAAACAAGACCAGGCACCTTGGTTGTGATGGCTTTGATAAATTTGGTCAAAATACATTGCATTTACCATCGTGGTCATTAAATAAAATAGCCTCAAGCCAAAATACAAGCAAATATTTTCTTCTGATGTGAATATGACTTTTTATCCTTCCAAATAAAGCCTTTTCAAAGATTAACTATTTTTGCTGCTCCTGTTGAAATTACTAACAGCTGCTAACCATCGCATTTAAAATCAGATTGCTCAGTTTCCCAATAAAATCAACACCAAATGGTATCCTGTCAATTCTGTGGGCTGCTGACTTCAAATGTTTTCTGAAAACCAAAATCAAGTGCCAGTTTTCTGATCAGCAACAATGAAGATGTGCTTATTGAATGTGAAATTTCACTTCCTAAAGTAATTGACAAACCTAACATTTTTAATATTGTGAAAACTGAAACAGAACAGGAAAATGTAATTAAGTTTATTAGCATTATTAAAAGTTATAGTGTTGTAAATGATCATGTTTGCTGATTATCTCTGGATATACACAATATTTGCGGAGAAGAAAATACGACTTTAATTTCCAGTTAGAATAATTCTATGAGTGATTTATAGCACCTGGCAGGGAATCCAAAATCTCTCAATGTTCCCCTCAGCAGTGTCCTAGTTTAAACAAGTGTGTAAAGTAATGAGAGTTTTCCAGATAGGATCTGCAAACTTTATGGGCTTCGCCAGGAGATCTGCGGTATTCCTCAGAGGAACAGATCAGGTCAATTGAAAACTTCCTAGAACTTATCTGCAATGTTATGTAATCTATAATATATTTTCTGGATTTTATGGTTTATCAGTATGCAACTTATATTACAATATGAAAATTGACATTAAATTTCATAACTGAGATGGATGGATTTTGTTAAGCTAATGTACTTAAGGTTATCAAAACAAGGGTGGATAGATGGATTTCTGGCACATGTCAAACTTTATCTAATTGTATGGCTGAACAGGCTCAAATGCCTATGCCTGATCTATAATTTATTGTAGTAATAAAATATTTGTATGGTTTCTTGGGGGAAAGCTTAAGCTATCATTGGATTTATAGGTAGGAGGAGAGAATTAATATTTGCAGAGTTCAGACACAAAGAAAATGTTGAAAACCAGTTGTGCATAATGGCGAGCTGGATAACAGAGCAATGACACCATTGAGTGTACCTGACACAGGGTGGAGTAATCATTTTATAATGTGAATTTTACAGCTAGTGGGTGGCACGATGGTACAGTGGTCAGCACTGCTGCCTCACAACATCAGAGACCTGCTTTCAATTCCAGCCTCAGGCCACTGTCTGTGTGGAGCTTGCATTTTCTCCCCGTGTCTGTGTGGGTTTCCTCCGGGTGCTCCAGATTTCCCCCACAATCCATAGATGTGCAGGTTAGATGAATTGGCCATGCTAAGTTGCCCATAGTGTTAGGTGAAGGGGTAAATATAGAGGAATGGATCTGGGTGGGTTGCTCTTCAGAGGGTCAGTGTGGACTTGTTAGGCTGAAGGGCCTGTTTCCACACTGTAAGTAATCTAATTAATTTGTCCTAGTTTTTCATTGAACTTATGAAGTATTAATTTGGCAACACAGAATTGTTTGATTTTCATTCTTCATTTGCTAAATATATTTTCTTCTCCCTGCATTGCATACAATTTCCAAGGAAGGGAACAACTTTGACCTCGTAATGTTTAAAAATGCTGCTGGCTGTGAGAATGCCTTGGAGTCAGTCCTAGGCTGATAATTTTCTGCTTTCTTGGAGTGAAGTACCTCTGCTTATTACTGTACACTAATGGACCAGCTGATGGATAAATTCACTGTGTGGTTAATTACATGCTCGTCTTGGCCCTATCAAGGTATAATGCTGATGTCACACAAACCAAGGTAGGTTGAAGAGATAGTACATGGGCCTGCTTTTATCTGTCAGTAAGTGAATGGATTTTGAGTAAGTTTAAAGTTTGGCCCAAAGATTGAGTCGACAACATGGAAAAAGACTGAGGTACAATTTGTTTAGTTTGGCAATTATGACCCATGCAAGCATCCTCTCAGCCACCTTCATCCCTAACTCTATTAAGCCTTATTAATTATTAATGCATTATCTTTAGGTGAGGGGAAAATATATATCTCATTACTGACAGCTTCTGTCAGCGTAAGGGTAATCCGAAAGGGATCTTGATTGTCTGCTGTGTGGCAAGAGAGCAAATCCCTGGCGTTCTGATGATATCTGTATATAATTTGTCAGGTTAATGATTATTTACAATGCATCTACAGTTGATGAAATCCTGATGATCGGCAAATTGTGCAGCTCCTGTGCCACTGATATAAGTCAGGAGATTTAGGGAATGTTGGCAAGAGGTGTGGTGACAGGCAGTGAAGTAACTGGATAGTGTTGAAGTGATTTTTAATTGGTTTAAAATTTAAGCCATAATTACTTCCTTTCTGATGTTGATCCAAAGGCAATGGTTCATTGACCTCCTGGTTGTAATACTTTGAGAAAGGTTAAGTGAAACTAGCAGGAAATCACTGCCTTGCTTTCTCATTTTTATCCTCTTTTTAATGATGCAACTTGTTCATTAGCAGGTTTCCTAATTGTTTATTGTGATTTATAGGAACTTTTAGGAACATAATATTTGAGCTACCAGGTGCAGTTGTGAGATATACTTTGAAATGGATCGGATGCATTTCATGCAAGATTTTAATTAGGTGCATAGTAATGTGAAATAGAGGGATAGAAAGAATGAAAAAGGACAAAAAAAACAGAGAAAGAAAGCATGAGACAGAAAGAGAGTTAAAAAAAAAAGAATAAATGAATGAAAAGCAGAGTGAAGTAAGTTGCTGCATAAATGGGTCAAAGGTCTACGTAGTCAAGACAGAATGTTGTAAAGCATTTGTCAAGTTTTTCTGCTGCCATCCTGTGTGCCCCCTTTGCTGTAGTGGAAGTTATAGAAGTTTAGTAACACTGTTTTAGAAAGGACCTTTCACATCATAGCACATCAGAATTTACTTTAGAAGAGATGTGAGTAAGAGAAAAGAAAAATGATTAGATTACAGTGTGGAAACAGGCCCTTTAGACCCAACAAGTCCACACCGACCCGCAACCCACCCAGATCCAGTCCTCCTTCACCTAACGCTAGGGACAATTTAGCATGGCCAATTCACCTAACCTGCACGTTTTTGGATTGTGGGAAGAAACCGGAGCACCCGAAGGCAACCCACGCAGACAATGTGTAAACTCCACACAGAGTTGCCTGAGGCAGGAATTGAACCTGGGTCTCTGGTGCTGTGAGGCAGTAGTGCTAACCACTGTGTCACCATACCACCCACAAAAGAATCTAATGTCCAAGTTTCACTTCACAGGTGCCTACAGATGATCTGATGTTGGCTTTCCAGGGGCCACATAAGGTCTTCTATATTTAATATTCACCCGTGGAGCTGAAGTTACTTGAGGCTTATAGCTGTAGGTTAAAATAAATGCCTGTAGAAGGTGATTCAAGTAGAGGATGCTTATGTTGTGAATCCAAGAGGGGCAGTGTCTGTCTCAGATGACTCTAAAGGTTTAGGAATCCACCTTCCATTCTTCATTGAATACCAGATACTGAAGAAAGCAGATAAGTAACCACCTCTGGAAGATCAGCGAGTGCACTGCCAACAATGCTGATGGTCCCAACCTGCAATTGAAAGATTCTACCCATAATGTGGCAGTTCTAGAGAATGTGGAACTGCATTCACTAATAGTGGTTAGAAGAGTAAGATGAGAAATACAAAACAATTCAGAATCAGATCAGAAAATGAAAAGACCACACATAGAGCTCGGGAGGCTGCCAAATAGTGATTAAAATTGAGCCTTAAGTGGTTAAGCCATGGCTGCGGGATTTCCAGTTTAGGATGTGGACAAGCAGCTTTCCACAGGTGCAACTTAGTAACAGGAGCAATAGAACAATTGTGAGTCCTCACACTGATCACTGAATAGACCGGAGCACTGAGGCTGCACTCCTGAATCAAATGTTTACATCACAAAGGGAGGCCATTCAGCCCATTGATTTATTTGCAATGTCAATTCAGCCAGTCCACTCTCCCATCTATTCCCTGTGGACCTGCAGATTCTTACTCTTCAAGTTCTTTCTAATTCCCTTTTATGGGATACAAGTTAATCCACTTCACATTCTCTCAGGCAGTGCATTCCTGTTTGTAAAGACTCGCAGATAGAAAATGTCTTTCTTTATATTGCTATTGGTTCTTTGGCTTACACCTTGTCATGATCACGGATCCGAACCTCAGATCACCCAGGGATGCATTAGATGTTAATTACTGAATTTTTTTTTGGAGAAAGGTCATGCCAACAGTTGATTATACATTCAATGGATGTTCACTCACTGTCTTCACTCTCTGTTCACCCCAGAAACCCTACTTAAATTGGCTCTTTTTTTAAAATAAAGGTTTATTTGGGTCTGGGAGAAAGGTATATCCAAGACAGATTCTTTTAAAATGAAACAAGCCAGAACCAACCTTGGTAAATAATTGAACCCATCCTCACCCAGGAACTTAACAGTTTCAAGCATCTAGAACTGCAATAAATTAGGAAACCAAAATTCTCAATTATGTTGAACATTACTTGGATGAAATACTGAGTGTGGGTGGCAGGGGTGCAGAATGTACTCTGGATGTAGGACTTAAATGTCAATCACTTAGGGTGACTGGATAGCACTGCTACTAACAAAGGTGATTGAGTCCTAAAGAACGTTCAGTGCTGGTTTGGGTCTGCAGCATGTGGTGAGGGAACAATCAAGAATAGAAAGCATATTTCCTCTTCCTCACCAATCTGCTTGTCACAAATGCCGTGGTAGTATCAGATTAGATTACTTACAGATTAATTACTTAGTGTGGAAACAGGCCCTTTGGCCCAACAAGTCCACACCGAGCCCACAAAGCGCAACACATCCAGACCCATTCCCCTACATTTAACCCTCCACCTAACTCGACAGACAATTTAGAGTGGCCAATTCACCTCATCTGCACATTTTTGGACTGTGGGAGGAAACCAGAGCACACAGAGGAAACCCACACAGACATGGGGAGAATGCGTAAACTCCACACAGTCAAGTGACTATCATACAGACCTGTCTTCACTTTGAGGATACCCCCAGTTGCCCTTATGCCAAATAGATCTGATTGCCAACAAATTGAGAAGCACCTGACCGGGCATTGATGAGAATCTGGGAATCATCAGCAACAGTAGAATTGTACTCAAACTCAATCTGCAACCTTATGTCCTGGCATGTGCACCTCTCTACATTACCATCAAACCAAGGCATCAAACTTGATTTAATGAAGTGTGTAGGAGGCCATGACAGGAGCAACAGCAAGCATACATACAAATGAGGCGCCAACCATGCAAAGCTACAACATAAGGCCACACCACAGTTCGCAAGCGATTGACAAACCTAACTGATTCTACAACCAATGGATCAAATCTAAGCTCCGCAGTCCTACTACATTCAGTTGTGAATGGTGATAAATAAACAATTAAACAATTCACTGCAGGAGGAGGGTCTCCAAATATCCCCATTCTCAATGATAATCGAGCCCTGCACCTCAGTGCAATAGATAAGGCTGAAGCATTTTTAACAATCTTCAGGCAGAAGTGTTGAATATGTGATCCATTTTATACTCCAGTATCAACACTCTGGGGTTATCTTTGGCCAGAAATGGCATTGATTAGATATGTAAATACTGTACTACATGAGCAGGTCAAAGTCTAGGAATCCTGCAATGAGTAACTCACCCCCTGACTCCCCAAAGCCTGTCCAGTAACTACAAGTCACAAGTGAGGACTGCAATGGAATAGTCACCATCTCCTGGATGAGTACAGCTCAAACATCACTGAAGAAGCTTAACGTGATCCTGGGCAGAGAACTACCCACTTGATTGGCATTACATTCACATTCAATTGACTTTCTCCAGCAACAATGCTCACAAGCAGTAATGTCTACCAACTCCAAAAAGCACTGCAGAAATTCATCTTGACACCCCCTCGCCAACACCTTCCAAACACACAACCACTTCTACCTAGAAGGATAGAGGCAGCAGATATATGGAAACACCGCCACCTCCAATTTCCCTTCCAAGCTACAATCCATCTTGACTTGGAAATAGATCATTCCATCTCTGGAAATCCCTCCCTACAATACTATAGGTGTACCTATACCCCAAGTCTGCATCTGTTCAAGAAGGCAGCATATCAATATCTCCTCAAGCATAATCAGTGATGGGAGACAATGCCAGCCTAGCCAGTGTTGTCCATATCCTGCAAATGAAAAACATTCAGAGTCACCCATCTCAGGAAATTCTTATAAATCTTACTTCACAATCTCTCAAACATTCATGTTTCAATTCTGTTGTGCCCAGAATTGGACACAATATATCTATTGACACAACCAGTGTTTTTTAAATATACATCCCCATAACTTTAAGCCTCTATTTATAGTTATCTATACTTATTTGACCAATTTTTGGACCTGCCATGCTATTTAATAAATTTACATATGTATAGCATCTTTCCCTTCCCTAGGCTCACTTTGATAACAGTGTGGCCTGGAAAATATATATATTCATGTTGGGTGACAGTTAACTTGCATTTAATTGAAAATTTAACCCAAAGTAGTTTGACTCTAATTTTTCATTTGTCTTGAGAAGTGAACCAGAAAATGGCTTTCATCTATTTTGCTGAATTAAAACACTCATTCACATCCGCAGCTTCTGGTGCACACAAGCATACCGCACTGCAAGCCTGACTAATGAATCTAAATTGGTTGTCAGTGAAATTCTATGCATACTCCAGAAAATTATCAAGTAAATATTGTCCAAATGGACAACCACCTCCAATGTTGCATAATGTATTATAATTTTAGCAGAGTGCATTCAGTATCTTGCAATTTGTGAACAGCCAAAAGAATATGCTGTTTGATATCATTCACCAGCCTTTGGGACATATGGCTTGCATACCTGGCTTCACACCGGCACTGAAATTGAAATACCACATTCATCATTAATGTGAGATGCAGAATGCCTTTTTAGATTGCCTGTTGGTGCTGACCATCACTTGTGCTACTATTGTATAGTAGCAGGGTGAAACAGCTAGCTTCACTTGTTGCACAAACCTGTTAGGTAACTTACCCTTTAAAGGTAATCTGGATAGACTGGCCATAATTCAGGACCTAGAGGCCTTAGGGGCTTTAAACCTTCATGAGTTTGCATGATATATGAGGGGAAATAATCTGATTGGGGTAGACATTGTCACAAAGGATGGCTTTGATATGCTCTATTGCAGCATCAAACTTGCAAGGTGTACAATAACGTGGACCCTGTTTACTAGGTTGCCAATAAGGCTAAACTTTAGTGTGTGGAACTGTAAAAATTTACTGTATATTCTGGGCAGTGAAAGTATGTTTGCAGTAGACAGTCGTAGAGAACCTGACTCAAACATCAAGAAAAGGGGGCTGATCTGATTGTTTCATTTCAAATGTCAATTTGAGCACAGGACAGGCATAAGGCAATTCATACATGAAGCTGCAGATTCACATATATCAAACATATCATCTACATACAGAAAATGTGCAAGTAGTAGGAGGTTAGGTGACTTGCCGTTGAATACACATTTCTCATGGAATCCAAGAAAGATATTTGTCAATTCAGCCTCATGAGGATCCTATGGCAACACAATCCATTTTGACACAAATAGTGTCATTGAAGCAGAACTCAAATAACTTTAGCTGCTGAATTCATAGTTTCAATGAATACTGGTTCATACAATGATGACAGGTTGAGTTTGCCACGACGGAGTACTGCAATGCAGATGTCTATGGATTCCATGAGGAGTAAATTGGTGAATAAGCTAGCAATGTCAAGTACATTGCTATCAATATGCAAGCCCTGTATGATATTTAGAAATACTATGTAATCCTTCACCATGTTAGTGGAAAACCTGTTCAAAACTGGTTATAGCAACTGAAGAAGGGTTATACCCGAAACGTTAACTTCTCCACCTTCTGATACTGCCTGGCTTACTGTGTTCTTCCAGTCGCCTGCTTTTCCAGCATCTGCAGGGTTTTTTTTTTGCCTATTGCAACTCACCTAGCCATTTGTTCAGTTCATGTTTTGCAGAACCAGTCACAGTTAAGGTAGGACATAAAAAGGCTGCTTTTGTGTGTTTTAGACAGCCCATATATACATGGATGCAGTGAGTTGTGAGGATGAATTAAACTATGTATATTGTCCAGTATCTCATTACTCTTATACAAGTCTACCAACTACTTTTATGGCTTGTTTTCGGTTAAAACTGTCCAGTCTTGCTGACCGGGAAGTCCAATGGATATGAATTCGTCCCCCACTATTAAGGATGGTGTGTATTTTATGGATATATGTGTACTTGTTAAGGATGACTACTCCAGTCTCTTTCTGGGAATTATTCATAGGCACTTCTCGGCAGGCCTTGAGGCCTTACAATGCTGCCAGACATTTATACTACATGTGAAATTCAGACATGTCATTCTTAATGCCATATTATGTATTCATTTGATCATCTAGGCTTGCTTTGAAGGATTTGTTGTCTTTAGTGGACAGGTTTTGGCTGGATAGTCAGGAATAGAGAATTATGAATTTAGTAAATATCCCTTCCCCTTTAACATATTCATGAAGCCTGGCAGCTAACTATCAATCAGTGAGTGCATAGTCCCTGGCAATGCTTCTAACAATCAGAGTCCATTTGCAAACTAATCAGCATTTTCCTCTCAATAGAAATGTTGGTTTTCTCCTACATTGGTACTCTTGTGAATTGTCCTGAAGAGTGCAAGATGAAAAGCTTGAACAAAATGTGTCCTTTTTAAAAAAATACTCATGTTCTAAATCACCAAATAATAATTCAAATTAGAACTATTCAATATTACAACTGACAAATGCAAACAACATACTTGTACTTTATACTGGAATAGGAATTAGCCTGTATCAGAAGTATATGTGCATTGAGTGAAGTTTTGAGGGGTGCAGTCAACTGTTCTTCAGTAAATTAGACTTTACAAATTACTGCTATGATTTTTAAGTGCAATGGGATTTTTCTTTTATTGATTTATTCAGGATATACACTTGGGGGGTTGGGGTGGGTAGCATTTATTGCCTAATTACCCAGGCCGGAATAACCTCATTAAGCCTCAACTGTTACTCATGTCTATGGATTAGTTTCAGCACACAGAGTGACCCAGATTTCTGCTGCAATGGAGGGCTTCTCAATTTTGGCAAAAGTGGTGGAATATCTTGGAAATGCTAAGAACTGCACCAAATCTGTTTATGTGTGGATTATGGGAGTCGGGGGGAATTTGGAGGCACTCTATAGTTTGTTTATGCACATTTGTGGAGGCAGACAGCCATTTAATTAGTCAGTTTCCTTCAATTAAGTCAAGTTCTTCCATCCCTGCAGTGTGAAGCCCAGAGCGTACAGTTTAGACTTGGTTAGAAGGTCTGATCTCTGAGCATTTCATTAGGAAAGCCCGAGTACAGCCTTTGAAGAGGTCAGGTACCTCTGTGTGGACATGGTCTCAGGATAACCTTGGATAGGATCCAGAGATTCTTTTGCAAGGAGTTTCAGGTATTATCTGAAGATGAGGGAAAGGCAAAGCTCCTGGGCAATGACTCGGATGTCCATCTTAATTGTGGAGAATATTGTGCAGAAAAGTTGTATAAACCCCTTAGAAATGTCAAAAAGTGTCACAAACTGTCAATCACATCATTTTTTTCAATATATAACTGAAAGTATTTTTCATAATATAATGTAATGTTCAATATTGCACTGTACGCATTAGAAATTCATTTTTTCGCCTGTGTGCTTGAGTATTAATGAAGATTATGTGAGTTGTCAGAGTCAATGAATAGTAAAAAGATAGGAATCGTTTAGGCACCAAGTTGGCATGGAGATTATAGAAGCCAATAGAGAGGTGTAGGCTGGCATAAGAGCTACAGAGCATGTGAGATCACACAACACCAGGTTATAGTCCAACAGGTTTAATTGGAAGCACACTAGCTTTCGGAGCGACACGACTGTGGAGCACAATCACCTGATGAAGGAACGTCACTCCGAAAGCTAGTGTGCTTCCAATTAAACCTGTTGGCCTATAACCTGGTGTTGTGTGATTTTTAACTTTGTACACCCCAATCCAACACCGGCATCTGCAAATCATTACATAGCATGGGTTAGCATGGAATGGGACATAGGGAGGAAGGGCAGTGTTGGAGTGAAAGGAATAAGGTCTGGAGGAATGTTTTATTCTTTCAATTAAATTTTTTAACTCAGTGCTGGAGCCCCAAAATAGGCTTCTGACCAGCCTGCCTCAAGCACTGGCTCCATCCTTGGCTCTTCCCAGGTTCAACTCACTATCCAGTTTGCACTCCCCTGATGAAAATGTGGAGTGTGGTAAGCCATTTCAAATGGTCAGGGTCATGAAGCCAGAGATTTCTCCACTCACATGCCGAACCTGAAAGGAAAAGTCAGTGTGCTATCAAATGCTTGGTGTACTAAAACCGTCTCAGAGTTGCTTTCATCAGTTATTTACTGAGAATTGTTGACACTTGCTACCTTTAAAAGAATAAAACTGTGACATTTAGAAAGAAGGTTATTTTCTTTGTAGAATGTTCACATTAAAATAATTTTGCACAATAGAAGCACCATTAGTTTTTGTTGAACTTTTCTACTAAAATGCCTTTTTTGTATGCCCTCAATCATCCAACTATCTTTCCTGATGAAATCAGATTGAATACACAAGAAATGAAATAAGATAATTAACATATCGCAATGTATTAATTTGTGCATGACTATAAAAGTGGCAGTATACCTGATGAATCAGGACCAACTTTTAATCTCAAATGCATTCAATGCAAGCAGCAGACACTCCTTCGTATATGGGGTTGGCTCTGAATGGATTAGAACTGCAGTCCGCTGTGAAACCATGTTTAACAAGCACACAGGCACTTCGTAAACTTAGCAATTAGCCGTTTTAAGATTGCGAGAACATGGATATGTCTGCTCTCTTCTAACATCAAAACAAATTGCCAGGAGTGCAAAAGATCATACAATAAAGTGAGTTGGAAGGCAAGTCACAGGCAGGAGTAACACAGAGCATAATTCTAGCCTTACAAATATGCTCCATACTTTATGGTTAATAGTCACAGGTATATACAGTACTTTTTCTTATTGTGTTCAGAGATGAGGTTTGCATCAATCAGTTGGATGAGGGAAAGGGTATTCTTTAAATCAACATGCTCCCAGGTTACACAAGCCGCGTCTATTTTTTTTTCCTGACCTTGAAATGTCAACATTTTTTTCAATTTATCAGATATTCTTTTGTTTTCAATTTGGTTAGATTATGAAATTACTATGTTACCAATTTCACTTCAGAGGGGATTCCTACGCTGAGCAAAACTGGGCAGCCTCTGCCATTCCCTATTTACTTTGTAATTTCTGATTGCCGGCAGATTGCCTGTAATCTGAGACCCACACAGCCTGTTTCCTGAGATTACTCATCTTCAGGCCTCTCTCTTGCTGCGAAACAGAACTATGTTTGTTAGACAGCCAGGTTCCCATATGTTCATTTCCTTTGCACATGTCTGTATTGTATCACTGGAAAATTGAGTCTGACACTACAAACACAGACACTTAGAACTGGTTCATTCAATACATTTGTTTGACTGCAGGTGCAAATTGAATTTTTGCTTTTTACTGCTGTTGTGAATTGTGCTGTTGACTAACTTCATGATGTATTAGAGAACTAATACTCATTCATTATGCAACTGTATTTACTGTAGAAAATGTGCTAGTTATACACACATTGTGTTGATAAATTAAATTGAGTCTATGTTTATGATCCCGTTTTATGCAGTAATATAGTGCTCATACCTAATTTCGGTGTTTTAACATAGTTCATCTGTTACTAGTATCTACTGCAAAATACTGTAAGATACATTTGGATTCTGCATGATTTGGAGCATTGGTTAAATCCATATGTTGGAATACAGGATACATAAATGCCTATCAGATGTTTATGTTGGTCTGTGAATGACCTAGCATGATGAATGAGCTAAGAGCCACATCATGTCCTAATTGTGAATTGGACAATATCCATGACCCATGAGTTTTTGTTTATACCCCACACACAAGATGATGAGAAGTGAGATGAATTAGCTTCATTTTTAAACTTTGATTTTTCATATTTGAACAGCTCCGTACATCAAAATTGTGTAAGTTCTTCTGAAGGAATATCTGTTTTTTTGACCTCCAGCTGTGAGCTTTACCTGCAATCCTTTACCCAAAATAACTTTTTAAAGACATTAGTTTATTCTTTCATATCTGCAATGAGAATTTATCATACGTTTGTCACAATGACAATCATTGCTCAGGGCAATAATTCAATCAGACTCAATTTTAAATTTGTTAAAATTTAAACAAACCTTGACAGTTAACTGCCAGTCATTATTAGCTGGCACATTCTCCATGGCAATGACTCTACAAATCAGAGTTAATTTGCTAAAACATCATAACTTCCTTCTTACACCATATACAAATTGCTTTCCCTTTACTTCAATATTTCTTGTGAATTGTTCTGATGAATGCAAGAAAAAAAGTCTTTGACAAAATGTGTTTCTTCCAGCAATACTCAAGTTCTGTCTTATTAAATGATTATTCCTAAGGTAATTGAATTTCTGTAATATCTTTTAAGCCAAATTGAAAATGGAAATATAGTGGGTGAACTAAGTTTGTTTTAGTTTTATCGGTGCTGTCCAGGTCAAATTAGCAAAATAAGAGCAAATGATTGCAAAAGTTTAGACTTATGTCAAGTGTGGATCAAGTGTTCAGGATTTTTAGTGTTGAGTTTAAAACATTTTTGCCCAAAGATGGACCAAACAACAAAACTGACCACATTCCCTGATTTAAATTATGAACTTTCACAACTTGTGTTAATTTGTAACTATGAGAGGAATTTTTCAAATTGAACATAGTTTCTTCAATATTGATCGGCACATTTACAGATAAAGGTTTCCATATTTAGTTTACTAAACATCTCATGTATACTGAATGAATCTTGTAAATAGTTCAGTATACAGTATAATTTTTTTTAGAAGTTATTTTAAAATCAGTATTATTGTCAGTTAGAGAAGCAGCCAAACTTGTAAATGTTTATTCTTCTGATAAACTAATTTTCAATGGCATTTGTAAAACTGAACCATGTAACGTGTTAAATACACCACTGAATTTATCTTAATGAAAAGAAAACCTATTATGTTCAATTTCACTGAAACTGTGCTGCTCCACAAAGATTTTTATGTTTGTGATTAAACAAATGAATTTTAGTGGAAATTTGAACTATAACCTAACTAGCACAATTTCAACCACAATTTGCACCTAATTTCCCGATTGTACCAAAAATGGAAAGCTACCCTCAGGCTGTAGAAAAGTTTTCATGATGTGTGGATTTAATAAGTCTAGGTAAATGAAAATGACATAAAACAAAAAAAAATAACATTAGCAACTGTCTTACTACACTGAGTGCTGAATTTCACAGCAAGAGCAGGATTGAATATTTTGTGAAGATATTTTGCTGCAATGCTCTCATTTTGCCCTTTCAGCAATATCATCTTTATTCTGAAGTCAAACTCTGCCTTCCAAATATCTGTTTCATTGATTTATGTCCTCTGGACTTCCTGAAGTTGTACAAATGTTAAAAAAAACTGTAATCCCAACAATTTCCCAGAATATTTCAGAATGAATCTCAAAGAAAAAAAGTCAGTTTGATCTGTCCCCGAGGAATCTGAATGAAATTCAAGGAAAGCCCCTTCGTTTGTAAGCATATAAAGAGTGTTCTACATATTAATGAACTTTGTAAGGAACACTGCACCCACTATGTCATCTTTTATTTCCATTTCATCATTTTGACAAGAGCCAGTGTAGTGTTGCACATGCGCTTTCTAAAATAAACAATTATAAACAGATCTGTTTTCTTTTATGAAAATGGAAGTAGTGATAGCAGGAAAATGTCACGTAATTCACATTCTGTTTCCCTCAATTTCTGGTTTCTCTTCATTTATTTTTGTTTTCTACAAGCTAGTTTGGTTTACTTTTTCAGTTACTTCTGTTTTTAAAATTTTATGATCCATCACTTTCCATTAAAATTCAGTTCATATCACAAATCTTTTATGACCAGTTTTACTAGACAAGTCAAGACAGGGTGAAATAGTTTCATTTTACCATCAATGTAGTGCAATTTAATGCATTGTCCAAACTATATTTTAGCAAACTGTGTAAATGTCCTGTATTCAGTGTAATATAACTTGTTTTCTGCATGGAAACTTGATCAATTTCACTTTTAAAGCTATTTCTTTCCCATCCAATTGACCTTGTCAGATGTGATAAGATTCCAATGAATCTCTAACTCAGAAAATGTATTTTTTCACTCAAACTAGTAGCAATTTATGTTGTATGCTCCACATGAGTGTCTGCCCCTTCCTCATCTAAACTATTAACAAATCCTTGATGAACATTTTAAACATTCTTTTTAAGAAAAATGTTCAAAATTCTCTCATGGGATGTGAATGTCAATGGGCCAACATTTTATTTCCTATCTCTAATTATCCTTGAGAAAATGATGACAAGCCATCTTCTTCGACCACTATTGAATAATTGGAACATTGGATCCAGTTCTGGGTACTATTTTAGGGGAAGGATGTGAAGATACTGAAGAGAGAGCATAGAATAATAGCAGGTATGAGGAACTTACATTATGAAAGTTGACTGGACAAGTTAGGACTTATTTTCTTGCAGAAAAGAAGGGTGGAAGGAGATTTCATTGAGGTAGTCAAAACCATTAGGGCATTTGGAAAAGGTAGGCAGAGAGAAACTTTTCCTATTCTTAAAAGACTTGAGAACAAGAGGAGCCAGATTTAAAGTAATGGCAAAAGAGGCAAAAGTATCATGAGAAAAATCTTTTACATAGTGAAAAGTTCACATTTGAAATGTGTTCCCTGAGAAGTGTAGTGGAGCCAAAATTCAACTGAAACATTCAGATGGGAATTAGACTACTATCTGAGACAAAATAATATGTAGAGTTACATGAGAAGGTAGATGAATGGCACTATGTGGGTTGGTCATTCAAAAGATCAAGAATTGACACTATGGACCAAATGATCTTCTGAGCTGTACCCAATTCTGTGATTTGTACCTGTGTTGGATACACCATCCCTATGATACCTCAGCCATAGACATAAATAAATGATTAACTTTCTATGTCTTGAAAACTCAGATTGAGATGTCAGCTACCATCATGTAATATCAACTCTAGAAGTGGGTGGGCAGCACATCATGAATGAACATTATGCTCTGTAAAGATTCAGGTAATTATGTGCACCCAAACAAATTGGATTTACCATTGTGCATCGGATTAATATTCGAGCAGTTGCAAATTTCCCTTCATCATCTCATAATCATTCTCATCTTCATGTATTCATAAGTTGTCAATATTAGAGTTAATTCGAAGTTATACTGAGTTAAACAATGATCTGAGGAAATAAATTCAATGAGAAGGTTGCTTTCCAGAGGAAGGTTAGCACTGAATTAAGGATAAAACGGTGGCACAGTGGTTAGCACTGCTGCCTCAGCACCAGAGACCCAGGTTCAATTCCCGCCTCAGGCGACTGACTGTGTGGAGTTTGTGCATTCTCTCCGTGTCTTCATGGGTTTCCTCCGTGTGCTCCGATGTCCTCCCACAGTCCAAAAATGTGCAGGTTAGGTGATTGGCCATGCTAAATTGTCCGTAGTGTTCTGTGCAAGGGTAAATGTAGGGGAATGGATCTGGGTTGGTGCGCTTCGGTGGGTCGGTGTGGACTTGTTGGGCCGAAGGGCCTGTTTCCACACTCGTAAGTAATCTAAAAAAAACTACTTCAACCATTGATAGGATTACAGGGGAGGTAGAATACAAGTATTCTAAAACTACATGTCATCAATAATTATCCATGTAATGGTAGGGCTTTCTTACTAACCGCTAATAAGTTATTGTTTAATCAAAACATGGCATGCACTTGAACAAATTTGAAGCATTATAATGCAGATCGTAAAATGTGTGGATTATATGTAGCAGACACAACTTTATGATTTAGGTACAGATTACTGCATGTCAGAGAATATCTCAGGAATTCAGGCATGAAAATTAGCAAACAATTCTTGGCTTGCACCATTTTCATCTATTCATTTAACGTATACAACATCATATGGCGAATAAATCAGAAATTCACCCCAAGGTATTAAAATAAAGTAAAGCAAGTTGGAAAAGTTTAGTGTTAAGTAGATGGAGCAGGTATATCAATAAGGACCATGCATCAAACCAGTATATACTTTCCCAACGTGTCTCTAATTGGCACCTACTGATGCACAGATCGCATGTAGTCAGCTGTTTCTGCAGTAAACCTACAGGAACGTTGGAGGTTATTTACACACCATCTCATTTACACGTAGACAGCTAGCTTCCAACATTAATAACACCTCTCATTGCTAGCTTATCATGTTGATAGGAAATGGTGATTTGCCATTGACCATAAGAAGTGGGAACAGAAGTAGGCCATTCAGCCCCTCAAGCCTGCTCCACCGTTCACTTTCCTGCATTTTCCCTGTAATCCTTAATTTCCTGGCTGATCAAGAATCTATTTTAGTCTTTAAAATACACAAGGACTCAACCTCCACAATCCCCTGTGGAAAACAGTTCCAAAGACTCAACTTCCTGAAAGAAGAAATTCCTCCTTATCTCAGTGTTAAATTGGCACTATTTATTCTGAGACTCTGCCCTCTGGTCCTGGGCTTTCCCATGAGGGGAAACATCCTTTCAGCATTTAATGTGTTAAGCCCCTTAAGATGTATGCTTCAATGAGATCATCTCTCATTCTGCATGTTTAAAGATGTAGAGCAATTTGATGGAGAATGTATCTCCTCTCCTATTTAAAAAAAAACTGGCATCTTCAGGCAAGTAAAAGTTATCTGTGAACAATAATGCAGCAAACAATGAGGCGATCTATACACTACTGGAGGTTTACCAGAGAGGTGGACTCCTCTACAGACTAACCATCAATAGGAACACAATTGGTAAGTAGGAGGCAGAGTGAATCATTCACCTTCTGGCACACCTGCAACCAATGCCACAAATCCATTGGCCTTGCCAGGTCAGGCAATATATGCCGACTGCATACATTTATATTGATGCAAAGTACAATTTGGCCTCCCCTTTACCTTGTATCACTGTATGTTGAATGTTCACCAGAAATCCCCATTATATAGCAGAATGGCATTTGGACCAGCATACCATTATTAGTGTTCTAACACATCCAGTCTTAATGACTTTGCATTCAAGCATTCTTCTATTCAGCGCAGATGCATGACGATCATCCAGATCATTGCATTTACTGTTGGTTGCACAGTGATACATGGACAGCTGTGCATATTTCCATGGCAATTTGATTTTAATTGCTGTTGTGTTGTGGGTGAAGAGTTCAAATAACATCAGGGGTATCGAGTGCAGTTCTGGTCACCCTTCTGTATGAAGGATATTATTAGATTAGAGAGGGTTCAGAAAAGATTTACCAGGATGTTGCCGAGCGTGGGGTGTTGAGTTATAAAGAAAGGAACGTTTTCACTGGACTGTACAAGGTTGAGAAATGATCTTATAGAGTTTATAAAATCATAAGGGGCATAGATAAGGGAGATAGTAAGGGTCTTTTCCCTAATGTGGAGCAGTTGAAAACTAGGGGGCATGTTTTTAAGGTGAGAGGTGAAAGTTTTAAGAAGGACATGAGGGGCAACTTTTTTATGCAGAGAGTGGCTTGTGTGTGGAATGAACAGCCTTGGATGCGGATTCAGCCACAACATTTAAAGACATTTGGATAAGTACATGAATAGTAAAGGTTTGGAGGGACATGGGCCAAAAACAAACAAGTGGGACTAGTTTCATTTGGAAAGGTGATCAACGTGGACTAGTTGGACTGAAGGTCTGCTTTGATGCTGTGTGACTATAATTGTACAACAGAGAAAACAGACAGGATCAAGATTGGAGCATGGAACACAACATATACCAACTTATTCCTTGTGAGATGATCCTACAGATGCTCAGTTGAGAGACAATCAATATACAGTCGGTTCTGATATAATGTGATAGTCCCGTTCTCATGCGATCTTGCATTATAAGAAAATTGCATAATAGCCGCACTATTTAAACTAATGGGGCCAGAATCATGTAATAGTCAATACAGATAAGGAAAGTTCACGTTCTACAAATAAAGGTCTAAATTTTTCAGTCACATTAAAGCTAATTCTTGTTGAAGAATTACGCATTATAGCAGAACTGACTGTAACATAATAGGAACAGGGAGACTTTCTTTCAATTCTGAGATAGGGTCTTCTGTAGCTTTTCCAGTGTCAGTATTGCACTGTCAGAGGTGCCATAATTTCGCTGAAGCAGTAAACTGCTTTCTGTTTACGTTCTCCACAAAAGACCCATGGCACATGGGATGATAAATAGCAGGGAGTCTGCCTGGTGCTCTGGCCAACACTTATTTCTCAATCAACAGAAAAATTGGTCATTTATCTCATTGCTATGTTTAGGTGAATTGGCCTTAATTACAATTGAGCTGACATTTCAAAAGAATTTCATTGACTGTGAAGCACTTTCGGAAATCCGGAGATTTTTGAAGGTGTTCTCTAAAGGCAAGTTTGGTTTGGCTTGTTTCTTCTTGCCCTATCCATTCAATGACTATCTGTCATCAAAAGCAAGACACTGAAGCATAATACAATGTGACTTATTCTGCTAAAAATAGAACTGGTGAGCTCACATAAAAATAGCCAGGTGAACCATACTGTTCTCCTCTTTTGTTGTTGCTTCAGGAAGCCCAGTCACATTTACCCATAGGGTTCTTAAGGCAGAGGGAGAGGGGAATAGACTGAGCAGCACCCAGGGAAAGAGTGCATAAATGGGTTTAAATGACAGATACGAATAACCAGTTGTGTAGTGCGTCAGCTTACATCAATCGTCAACTGTAAATCGATCAGCTTTGTAGATTATACCAAATCAGGAGCGACAGCTGAATCTGGAGGAGCTACCTCGGTTCTACTAAACAAAGTATGTAAGTTGGCAAACCAATAGCAGTTGAAATGTGATACTGATTAAAATAAGAAACTGTGCATGAAACTAAAATATAAGCAATCTAAGCTTTCTCTGAATGATGAGGATACAAAGAAAAATGTATTTAAAGGGACTGTATAGTCTTTACAGATGAATGAGCTCAAATGGATTAAATAGCTTCACAACCTACTTTGCAAAATTATAAAGTAATTCAGAAAATCTAATTTATGGAGAAAAGAATACTTTTTGTTTATAAATCAGAAGAGCATGAAATTGCAAAAACAGCAGATATACTGGCTATGTACAGGTACTCAACGGATACCTTTAGATCAAGCTTAATAAAATCACTTGCAATGCATCCATTATTTCAGTTTGAAATGAATGCAAACTAAGACAGTGAATGAAAAAATATTGATTATCACCATCATCCTAGGGCATCTGTAACAATATGTGCCTTTAATCTGCACATAGATTCAGCAAATAAAATTAGCAACCATAACGTATAAGAGGAATTTCTGGAGAATATAAGGCATGGTTTTCTTTACCAATACTTTGAGGAACCAACTAAGGAACAGGACATCCTTGACCAGGTATTATGTAATGTGAATGAAATAATTGGCAATCTAATTGTGCTAGGCCCCTGGGAGATGAATGATATTATTTGATAGAATTCCTCATCAAAATAGAGAATAACAGAGTTCAATTTTGAAAACGAGGTCCTGAATCTAAATAGAAAAGAGGGGAAAGAAAGGGAAGAGAGGAGGGGAAAAGGTAGAAGAGAGATGGAGAGTGAGAGAGAAGGGAAGAGAGTGAGCTTTGAAGAGAGAAAGAGATCGAAAGGGGTGGAGAGAGCGAGGGTGAAATTGAGAGCAGGGAAAGAAAGAGAGAGTTGGAAGGAGAAAGAGAGCCTAGGGGTGGAGAGATGGTGAGAAAGACAGGCAAAAATGAGATGGGAGGGACAGAAAGAGAGAGATGAGGGAAAAAGGAAGAAATGGGGAGAGAGACGGTGGGGGGAAGGGGGGGTGTGTGTTGGAGGTTGGGGGGGGGGGGGAAGGGAGGTGGGCCAAAAATGCAAAAGGATTTTAATATAAATAAGTATGAGGTCTTGCATTTTGGAAAGTCAATTCAAAATAGAAGTTTCATGGTGAATGAAAGGGCCTTGAAGGAGTGTAGTCGACAGAGGGACCCTGGTGTTCAGGTGCAGGGTTCTTGAAAAGTGGAGTCACTGGTTTTCATCAGTCAGAGCATTGAGTAGAGAAGTTGGAAAGTTAAAATTCAGTTTGTGAGGCCGCACTTGGAATATTGTGTTTAGTTTTTGTCACCTTGCTATGGGAAGGGAGTTATTAAACCGGAAAGAGTGCAGAAGAAATTATCAATGATGTTGTCAGGACTCATCGGTCTGAGTTATAGGGACAGGTTGGACAAGCTGAGACTTTTTTCTTTAGAGCGTAGGAGAATGATGGAGGATTTTACAGGAGTGTATACGATCATGTGAGGCAAGTATAAGGTGAATGTACTCAGTCTTTTTCCCAGTGTTGGGGAATCGAGGATTGGAGGGCATCAGTTTAAGGTTAGAGGGAAATGAATAAATGGGAACCTGAGGGGCAATATGTTTACACATTGGGTGGAATGCATGTCGACTGAGCTGCCAGTAGAAGTGGTTAAGATGGTACATTAACAACATTTAAAAAGCATTTGGACAAATACATGAATTGGAAAGGTTTCAAAGAATATTGGCCAAGTGCAAAGAAATGGGTTAGCTTGGATGGAAAATTTGGTCAGCATAGACCTCTCTCCATGCTATAGGACTCAACAACTCAATGACAATTGTATGAGGTGTAAGTTGGCTATGATTGATTGGGAATGTTACTTTACAGGATGACGGTGAAAAGGCATTGCCAAATATTCAAAAGTTGCTTGGAGGAACTGCAACAATTGTTCATCCCTTTCTGGCATGAAAGTAAGATGAAACAAGGAGACAAACCATCATTCACAAAGAAAATTGGAGATTGTGTTAGATGCATACAAACTGACTAGAAAAAAAACACACCAGACTTGAGGAATGGGAACAGTTTAGAATTCAACAGAGGACAAAGCGTTTGATTCGGAGTTGTCAGCATGACTTAGTGCATTGGAGATTGTGCCTCACAAATTTGTTAGAATTCTTTGATGAAGTCGCCAGGCAGGTTGACGAGGGCAGGGCAATAGACATAATCTATATTAATTTCAGTAAGGCCTTGATAAGATACAACTTGTTAGGCTGCTCTAGAAGGTTAGATCACATGAAATCCAGAGGATGCTGGCAAATTGTATGGCTTGATGGCAGGAATCTGAGGGCAATAGTGGAAGGATGCTTGTCAGGCTGGAGGTCAATGACTAGTGGTGTGCCTCAGGGGTCAGTGCTGGGCCCATTGCTGTTTTGTTACCTATATTAATGATTTGGATGAGAATGTACAAGGCATGATTAGTAAGTTTGCAGATGTCACTAAAATCAGTGGTATCAAGGATAGTGAGGAAGATTTTCAGAAATTGCAACAGGACCTTGATCTGCTGGGGAAGTGGACAGAGAAATGGCAAATGATGTTTAATATAGATAAATGTGAGGCATTGCATCTTTATAAGTGAAATCAAGGTATAAGTTTCATGGTAAATGGTAGGATGTCAAAGGAGTGTAGTGGAACAGAGGGACCTTGGAGTTCAGGGGCATGGTTCTCTGAAAGTAGAGTCACAGGGCAATGCAGAAGGTTTTTGGCACACTGGCCTTCATCAGTCGGGACACTGAGTAGAGAAGTTGGCAAGTTAAGTTGCAGTTGTACAAGACATTGGTGAGGCTGCATTTGGAGTGTTGTGTTCAGTTTTAATCACCTTGCTATAGGAAGGATGTTATTAAAGTGGAAAGAGAACAGGAGAAATTTACAAGGATGTTGCCAGGACTCAATTGTCTAAGTTAAAGAGATAGGTTGGACAAGCTGGGATTTTTTTCTTTCGAGTGTAGGAGAATGACAGGGGATCTTGTAGGAGTATATAAGATCATGAGAGGCATGGATAGGTTGAATGCACTCTGTCGTTTTACCAAGGCTGGGAAATCGAGGATCTCTTTCCTTAGATAAGAGGGCCAAAACTGTTCAAGTTGTGGTCTGACTAGTGCCTTGTGTAGCTTGAACAAAACCTTCCCACTTTTATACTCCATTCCCTTTAATGTGATATACAATGTATCAAATGATTATCAAAATAAACGAAGGCAGAAGTGACACAACACTTATAGACAAACACGTTTATTTGAAATCACAAGTTTTTTGATTCACCTGACAAAGGGCTGCACTCCAAAAGCTTGTGATTTCAAATAAACCTGTTGGACTCTAACCTGGCATCGTGTGACTTGTGACTTTGTCCAGCCCAGTCCAACTCTATCTGCCAGAGGAAGTGGTACAATTACAACTTCTAAAAGGCATCTGGATGGGTATGTGAATAGGAAGAGTTTAGATGGAAATGGGCCATGTGCTGGAAAATGGGACGAGATTAATTCAGGATATCTGGTCAGCATGGACAAGTTGGACCAAAGAGTCTGTTTCCATGCTAAACATCTCTATCACTCTATAACACTGGCAGCTCCACATCATTAAAATAAATAAACTAGATTGGTTCAGTGCAATGTTGATACTGGGTCATGTTTGGTATAAAAATTAATTATTTCAATAATTTTCCTCCTTTTTTTATTTCTGTAAACATTTATTCAAGCGTGAATACTTCCATCTTCTCAAAATTATGACCCTTCTTAAAAGTGAGTTTGGACAATAGGCATTTGCAGGTATACTTCTGTTGTAAAAAGCAAATTACTGCAGATGCTGGAATCTGAAACCGAAAGAGAAAATGCTGGAAAATCTCAGCAGGTCTGGTAGCATCTGTAAGGAAAGAAAAGAGCTGACAGTTCAAGTCTAACTGACAGCTTTGACAAAGGGTCAGTTAGACTCAAAACGTCAGCTCTTTTCTCTCCTTACAGATGCCGCCAGACCTGCTGAGATTTTCCAGCATTTTCTCTTTTGGTTTCATACTTCTGTGGTTACCTTTATCTGATAGAAGTGATGAAATTTATTTTTATAATTATTTGAGAGATAGCGTTAAGGTCAGCATGTTCCAGATGGATTGCACCATTATTCAAGTATTTGGGGAAGGTCCTGTAAAAGGTACTGGAACATAATAATATATATTATTGCTGGGACGTTTGATATAGAAATAATAACAATGAAGAATAAAGTTTGATTTTTTTTTCTTACATTTTAGTTCTCACTATTAAAAACACTGCCTAGCTTAATAGATCCATATGTTTCTTCAAATCATCAGCTGGGACATTTTTCACTGGAGCATAGGAGATTGAGAAGTGACCTTATAGAAATTCATAAAATAATGACGGGTACAGATAGTGTTAATGGTAGTTCTCTTTGTCCTAGGATGCATACTTTCAAGACTAGGGGGCACATTTTTAAAGTGAGAGAGAGGAGAGAGGTTTTAAAAATGGCATGGGGGAGTTTTTTTTTACACAGAAGGTTCACATGTGGAATGAACTTCCTGAGGAAGTTATGACTGTGGGTATAATTACAACGTTTAAAATGCATTTGGATAAGTACATGAACAGGAAAGGGTTGGTGGGATATCGGCCAGGAGCAGGCAGGTGGGACTAGTTTCATTTGGGATTACGTTCAGCATGGACTGGTTGGACTGAATGGTCTATTTCTATGCTGTATGACTGTATGACAGCAAGGAGTCTTTTCAACCCATTATGCCTATGATATATTTTGAGGTAAAAGCATATATTCAATTTCCTTCTCCATTATGATTTTGATTTTCTTCATCAAAATAAATATTTTTCATCTCCAGCCATGAAGGGAGCACAAAAGGCAGAATATTACTGGAAGTTTCCTCTCTTATTGAAAGACCGTTCTACAAATCAGCAGTTGTCATTTAGCTCCTGTGCCTGAGTTACTAATATAAAGGCCAGACAGAAGTAAATATAAATAAAATGGTGGCTTTTAAAACATTGTACTTTAGTATTATCCAAAATGAAAATGGGCTTTGCATAAAAATTATTAGTTCAAAAGGTTAATTGTGAGAGGGAACAATAGAAATCAAGTACACGATCAAGATGCTGTTGCTGCTAGAAACATTAATTAAAACTTTCCAGCTTTCACTGTCAGTGATGTGAAACATGAATATTGTTCATTTCCCCATTGATATTGTACAACCTAAATTGCAGTATACGACAATTTGCAACATTTTTGTCTTTTTCATAAGAAAAACAAAATGGTGGAATATCAAGAAACAATTGCCAAAATGGAAAACAAAATTTGGTACAAAAGTGGTTGAGTTCATAGTGGGAAGTAGAATGGTTGCTTTCTACTATGATAAAGATAGGGATAAACATGAGCAATATTGAAATCCAAGCCATTATTGGCTTTGTTCGGTGTCTACACATAAACAAGCACATCAGCAAGAGACATTGAGCAGTGATCCTGAGTGGGAGTTTTAATAGCTTAATTCAAGGTGTGAGTGAATCTTATTTTAAAAGGTAAATTGTTGAACTTAAATGGCACTATGACAGCATGTCTGAACAGGTTGATTAAAAAGATCTCAAATTGCTTTTACTTCAGTTAATGTTAACCTACACAGACCAGACTGGGAATCAAACCCTGAAACTATAAGACCTCTGTGGCCTTGTTCAAACATAGAGATGAAAAAAAATTCAACAGCCTCTTTCTTAAATATTGGCAATGATTGGTGAAACCTTTACAAGTTAGAAAGATGTCAACGCATTAACATTCAACTGTCTTAATCCAGTATCTTTAAATTTGACATGACGTTTTTCGAACTCCAGCATGTCCTGTTGCTTCTTTTGATTTGTTTTTCTGACAATAACAAGTGCTGCCCAAAACCATTAAGATGCTGAATTTTCAAAAGCCTTGGAGCACTATTTGTCATGTCAGGAACGTAAAAGATTTAAATGTCATATTCTCATCCAGTTATGTTCTTGTGGGAAGGGAAAAAACACAGGAGAGGTCATTTTCAGCATGTGCATTATGCAGCAAAAGTGCTAATGTACAGAAGAACTTTCTAACAGCATTCAATCTTCAATAGCACTGAAGAAATCAGTATTGACTTTAGAAATGCCACTTTGTTTCTTTTTTTTAATCTCTTCCCTTCCTGGAGATTTGCATCTAAATTGCTCCTGTGTAAACAATCGTGCCAAATGTCTGGTTTAAATACGTCAAGAAATAAACCATGAACCAAACACATTCAGAAACTTGGAAAAGTTGAGGACTGCAGATGCTGGAGATCAGAGTCAAAGAGTGTGGTGCAGGAAAAGCAGAGCATCATCCGAGAAGTAGGAGAATCGACGTTTCAAACATAAGCCCTTCATCAGGAATAGTGCTTATACCCCGAAATGTTGATTCTCCTGCTCCTCGGATGCTGCCTGATCGGCTGTGCTCTTCCAGCACCACACAATTCAACCCACATTTAGAAACTTGCATGGAAATGATAAAACAGTACAATGCAGATGAAATAGTTTATCATAAATCACTGATGAACAGAATTCAGCTTTTATCTGCTTGAGCATCTGTGAAGATATCATATTTGTCAAAGTATATTTGTGTGTAAGACAAATGTACTAACTGCTTGATAAACAAGAGCATAGAAAAATAGGAACAGGTTAAATATTTATCAAATAATTTGCATGACCTCACTTCAAAGTGCTTCATAACCAATTAATTATTTTTTGTTTATTATTATTATTATGCTTGAACACTGGCAGCCAATTTGTGTGCATCAAGAGTCCACTAAGAATAACTAAATAATGGCCAGTTTTTGGCAATAATATTTAAAGGATAAATACCAGTCAAAAACTTGGCCAATTGAGCCATCTAGCACAAATCTTTCATGAACTCCAGGATAAAGCCATGCCTCAAAGAGAAATCTAAACTTGTATTCCTTTGTTACTGTGCCAACTATCTGATCATTCAGTAAATGAATGAGGGCTGAATTTTCCCAGCCTGAATCGATGCAGAAAATAGTGAGTCAATTAGGAAAGTATAGTAAGTTCAGAAAAATGAAGTTCTTGCTGTCTGATTTTGCATCCAAATGGTCAAAGGCATTTTATCACAACATTGATCTGCATTGGTGTCTAAAAATCTGGATAACAAACAATCTTGACCACATAATTCAATTTTCCAAATCAATCCTACTAATGATTGGGAAGCAATAATAATGGCTTGTGAGCAGAAATGTTGCCTAAATAGCAATCACCTTCCAAGATTACATAGCCTGATAAAGGTGCAGCAGCTATGCACTTCACACCTTGGATAATAAAAAATATCCATGCCATTACCCTTGTGTAATGATGCCTTTCTAGATTACTGTGGCTTGAGGGTGGGAGGAGAAGTTCTCCTTATTTGCTTCACACATACAATTTGCTGCTGCTCACTTGCAAAAGGACTGAGCAACGTTTCTATGAACTAAGGCAATGATGCACAGAGTCTGCGCAGAGGTATCACACTGGCCTCTCTGTTGGGGTCACCTTGTCACAATGCTTGGACAATGCTATTCAAATGTTATTTGTGAGTGCTGCAATTGCTGAATGATGACATTGCTGAAGAGTTGCTGTGGTTTTTTTCCACATTGGTTCTTTAGAATTTTTCCTCAATCTTTTCAGGCTCAAAATTTGGAATCATTCCCATGGCCCCTGCATTACCGTCTGCTACACTGATGGATGAGAAACACATGCATCTGGAAGTTCAGGACAAACTTCAATCACTAGTGGATGTGGGCCAACACTCACTGTGTAGTTTCTAGCCATTGTTCCATCATGATGTAGTAAAGTTGTAGGAATGTCAATTGTTTGTCTTCCATGAAATATTGTATGGTTGAGAGCCATGAAAATGCCTTTCCACATCAGGTTTCTATGCAGGTCATGAGTGAGGCTTCGTACCAGTGCTGTCCCTACAATGATCACCACTTGGTCCCCAGCATTTCTGCTCCAGACAACTTGAAGATAGATCAAGAATACAGGATGGATGATGGAGATCAGCAACAGCTGCAGTATTATGAGGAGTAAGAACGTGAGGATATCCTTCATACAGAGCAATATCTTCAGCACAGGTACATTGGCCAGCATAATAGAGGCACAACCTCTTTGTAAACCTTGTGCAATGGATCTGATTTACTGTAAGACATCTTTCAATGATTGTAAATGTTTTGATGCTGCTGAGACCAACATCCCCTGTGTAATTCCAACTACAAGTTCATGCTCTGCCGTTCCTGTTGTATAATAAAGGTTAAAGTTACAAATGAATAGAAGCCTTAATAACATCTGATGCTCCTTCATTCAATTATCTCGCAGTTCCATGCTAATATGGGCACTATGGATAGGATAACAATTGCACAGACAGCGTTCGAATAACATGTGATGTTAAGGATGGTGCTAAAGATGGCTAGATTATCTACTTTCGTTTTTGTATTTACAGCTAAAATATTGCTCAAAGAGCATAAAACATAGAAACATAGACAATAAGAACAGGAGGAGGCCATTTGACCCTGCAAGCCTGCTCCACCATTCATCACAATCATGGCTGATTGTCCAACTTAAGAGCCTAATACTGCTTTCTCCCCATAATCTTTGATACCATTTACCCCAAGTGCTATACCTAGCTGCCCCTTAAATACATTCAATGTTTTGGCATCATCTAATTCCTGGGGCAATTCCACAGGCTCACCGCTCTTTGGGTGAAGAAATGTCTCCTCATCTCTGTCCTAAATGGTCTACTCTGAATCCTCACATTGTGACCCCTGATTCTGGATGCAACCACCATCGAGAACATTCTCCTTGCATTTACCCGGTCTAGACCAGTTAGAATTTTGTTAGTCTCGATGAGATCCCTTTCCTTCATCTGAACTTCAGTGAAAACAATTCTAACCTAGTCAATGTCTCCTCATACACCAGAGCTCCTGATGAAAAAGTGAACGAATGCAGATGTGATAATATATTGACAATGAAATGTCACCTATGCCCTTGTAAGCACTTATTTTCTTTTCTTCCCACAATGTCTAAATGCAGTCCCAGTTGATGCAGCTAGGATGGAAAGATCCAGCCTTTTTCCAGTAGCCTATTGGCCTTAAAGTTTGAATAGGCAACCCCAGCGATCTGAGACACGTGCAGGACCAGACAAGATAGCATGAGTGCAGTGAATAGATAATGAACTGAATGGTAAAAGAATTGTGAGAAAACTCACTATGGCTCACAGAGAAAAGAAACAGCATGAAATGGAGCAACACAGTGGCTCAATGGTTAGCACTGCTGCCTCACAGCACCAGGGACCTGGGTTTGATTCCCACTTTGGGTGCCTGCCTGTGTGGGGTTTGCACGTTCTCCGCATGACTGCGTGGGTTTCCTCCAGGTGCTCTGGTTTCCTTCTACAATCCAAAGATGTGCAGATTAGGTGAATTGGCCATGCTAAATTGCCCATAGTAACCAGGGATGTGCAGGTTAGGTGCATTAGTCAGGGGTAAAATGTAGGGGAATGGGTCTGGATGGGTTGGTCTTCAGAGGGTTGATGTGGACTTGTTGGGCTGATGGGCCTGTTTCCACACTGTAGAGATTCTATGAAGCTGCCTGAAATTGACATCAAGCTAATTTTTGGTAAAACTCAGCCCAGAGCTTTGAATATTTCAACAATGCAGTAACAGATTAGGTTTCAATAATATCACAAAGACTTAAACATTTAATTTTGTGAAGATTTTGTTTTGTTCATACTGCAGCTAAAGTATTGAGTATTGAATGAGTGACTTTGTGTCCTGCTGAATGCTACTAATTCATTCAGACTTGATGTGCTACCCAATTTCCATCCCATATTTAGAATAAAAGGACTTTCAAACAGTATTTGCAAAGTCATTTTATTACAACTTAATTTTGCATCAGCCAGTGTACTTACCTAGAATGGAGGAATTTATATTCAACTGATATCATAATTTGCTCTCCAGTTAAAAAGGAGTGACAGAATAAATTCAGAGACTTGGACCTTAAGGATACATCTAACACAGTGACAAATTGTGTTGAAAGAGTCTGCATTGCAGAGGTGCACAGCTTTACTTTAAACCTTTGTGGAAGTAAACTTTCTGTTGAAGGCAAGAATGATGATTTCTAGCCATAGCAGTCTGACACAAGGTTTCTAACTGTCAAGCGCTTAACGAAACTATTAATCTTGGTGCAATAGTAGATAGTAAAGGTAGCCTTGTAGTGCATACATATTCCAAACTTAAGTTTTGGTTCAAAACCAATCACAAATATTTAGAATGTGAACATGAGTGGTTTTCTTACCAGGCTAATAATCTGGATGTCTGAATTATCTCCTATCACAGTTAGTTGAGAATTTAAAGCAGTTTTAAAAATTTGGAAAAGACGGCTGATTTCTGCTAAGCTTCAGTCTGGTTAAGTGTTATTTTCATTTCCAACATGGAGGTCAGTTGGAGCAAATGTCGAGCTGAATCTGGTAGATACCTGCTCCGGTTTCCTTGCTGAGCCTTCCCAATGTTGAGCTTGTTTGGACAGTAAATGAGTGTCTGAATTTTAAGAGATGGGTTTGTCTATTAACAAAGTGTTTGACATACAATAATCATTCAATTGGCAACTCATAGCTGCCTTGTGAGAATCTCATCATCCACTTGTGCAAAGCATGGAAGATGGCATGAGATGCTTTCAATGTCGATTTGAATCTTGCTGCACTTGTCACCCAGTTCTGCCATGCATCCAGCCACTCACCATATCCCTCAGCCTCAATAAGATTCCATACATAGTGTCAGGCCCAAGGCACTCTCTCTTTCTCTCGAACAAAATGTAATATTCAATCATATTATGGTACCTGCCACTAAGCAGTGTCTTCTCTATAGTTAATCTTATTATGCAATAAAATAGGATTAACTAGGTCAGATCTAATACGGTGTCCTCTCTGGTTGGCTCCAGAACATGTTGTTCCAAGAAAATATAATTAAAGTAGTCAAGGAACTCCTCATCTAAGCTTCTCTCCTCCATTTTATGTTTCTCATCTAAATGTAAATTTAAATTTCCTGTATTATTGCCATGCCTTCCTGACAAGCTCCCATTATTTATTCTTGAACACTACTCCCATGAGTATTTTCTTGCCATCATCATTTCTCACTTCCATCTTATGCATTGCAGAATCCTCTCTAGAGGATATATGGTGTCAGTGAGCAAGAAACAGGGATGCCCTTCAACCTATCAAATTGAAGCAACATCATTGAGACTTGCAAGAAAGGAAGTGCAAGTTAAGAAATGTATCCTACAATCAAACCATTATACAGGAAGTAAAATAAGGATTGGGACATATGCTAATGGGACTAGGAAAGGCATTAAAAAGGTAAAGAAAAACACAAAAACAAAAATAAAGTTGTTCGCATTTTTATTTATTTGCAGATTAGCTTCCTTCTAGGGAAGGAATCTCCATACTACAAATCCAAATCTAGGAAAAACAGAAAATACTGGAAACTCTCAACTGCACCTGTGGAGAGAAAAATCTGGTTACTATTTCATGACAATGATGTTCACAAAGTGAAATTGAGGACTTTTTTTTAAAAAGACCAATTAAAGACCGTAGATTGCATGAAGATAGAAAAAAAAAATTAAATGTCAAAAGCTTTGATGGTGCAAGGATAAAACTAAAATTAGCAAAGCCGAAGAAAATTGAAGTCAAAATATTTGGCAGGGATTATCATTTACTAAATCATTAAAATCTCACTTACTCCTTATTGCACCAGCTTTAACTTTTCATCCCTCATTAATACGGCATTGGTGGAAAATTATTTTGAGTTCATACATTGCAATGATTTCGGTGCAGATCACTTTGGTAAAGGCTGTGATAGCCCTGTTGAGCTGAAGCAAGATATCAGAAGCAGCAGCTTTCAGATTCCTACAACTAATTGCAAATATGTCAATGACAGAAGTTGTTAACATTTTTAGCCAGTGATAATGGCAAGTGCTGACAATCTCGACGTTATCAGGACAGCAAAATCCCAGCCATTATGTTAATATACTGTCTGTGAAATAAGCCAGCTCACTGACTGTTAGCTCCTCTCACTTTATGCTTCCATCTGTCTTCAGAGAGATTGGAGATGCACTTGAGGTTACGGGTGAAAGATATGACATCTAGTTCATACTGTTATTATAAGAATCTTATTGTCTTACTGTTAAGCTATGTCATTGTAGAATTACATATTGGATGGTATATGAACACTTGTGAATGTAAGACATTCAGACCACTTACATTAAATAACCAGCGTCCTTGCACTTGAGAGAAAATTTAAGGCAGACCCAAAAATTGTAATTGAATCCCTTACAAAAGGTACAAGCTAAACTGAATCAAGAGCCTGACCCCAGGATATTTCTCGAAAAAAAATCTGATGGTTTCTGTATGAAAAGCAAAGAACAATAAATGGCTTGGAGTAATGTAATCTAATCATGGATTCACATGATGTTATAAACTTCAAGAGTGAAATTCAATCAGTTTATAAATGTCATCAGTAACCTTAGGTCAGGCTGAAGTTTGGAATCATTCCATTAGTTGTTGTTGCCTGTAACAAATAGCAATGAATTATATATAGGATTTTGCTTCGCTTTTAATCTCACTATGTACCAATATAACATGCAGTCGCTGTGGTCAATATCTATCAGACTGTGAAAAGTTTTAATACAGAAATTACTCTCATGCTGGCGTTCTATAATTATAATGCCAGTACTTGCTCAGAACAGAAAGTTCAAAGTCTCAAAGTATAAATGTGTAATATATAGTACACACATTGTTCAAAAAGGCAGATTAAATTCCGACTACTGTCACATTGTTTTCATGTAACAATATGTGGCACAGAGCAATCAGATTGAAAAAGAACAGCAGATGGGCCTACTCGACACTAATTAAAGTGTAAGCAACATGCTTAACCTCTGTTCTGCCCCTATCATCACAATCTATACATCCCATCCCAACTCTTCCCATAATAGCTTATTGGTAGCACCGTGGTTATGTTACTGGACTAATAATCCAGGCACCTTATTCTGCAACGGTAGTTGGTACAATTAAATTCAATACTTAAATCTGGAAAAAAAGACTAGACTCGGTAACAGTGATGGGAAACCTCAGATGGTGGTAAAAATTAAGTTTAATTCATACCTTTCAAGGAAGGAATTCTGTCATCCTTACCCAATCTGGCTTTTATGAGCTCCAAGCGCAAAGCACTGTGCTTGACTCTTCGAACTGCCCTCTGAAATGGCCTAACAAGCCTTTTGTTTGTATTCAAGAAGGTAGTACACCATCACCTTCTTGAGGGCAATTAGGATTGGGCACTGAACGCTGATTTTGCAACTAATGCCCAAATCTAGTGAATTAATAAAAACAAATGTTATCCAATAAATTAAATGATACATAGCAGAGAGGTGCTGAAGGACATGGAGGAACAAATTTAGGGAAACAAATTAAATCATTCACTGAAGGTAATAGTGCAAATGCTTAAGCCATAAGAGATATTTTGGATTTCATTAAATGGAGTCACAAAACACAAAGAGCAGGGCTGTAACAGTGAGAATTTGCAGATAATAGTGAAGCTATTTTAGAATTTTGAACCAAGTGTTTTACAATTTATTATAGAAAGTGCATGCAGCAGAGATTCATAAGAATGATGCCTGGTAGTGAAAAGTGGGATTATTTTCTCTGAAGCAGGGTAATGTAACCAAGAGTTAAAATAATTTTATTTTTCATGGATGAAGCAATTTGATGAAGTGAATGAGGAAAGATTATTTTCTGCGGTTAGGAAAGTTAAGAGAACTAAATTATTACTAAGACAGTGAGGAAAGGGACGAGGAGAATTTTTTAAATCTTGTTTGAGCATGGAATGTTTTACAACAGGAGAACAGATTTTATCTTCCTGGGAAAATTGGATAACTATTTGCAGAAAAGATACAGAACTGTAGAGAGAAAATGAGATGGTTAAAAGTTTGTTTATAATTTATTCTTCCATCTGGGAGCTAGTACAGACAAATTGCATCAAACAGCCTCTCACTACATAATAAACTTCGACAATATTATTTATCATCCTAATTATTTACTTTATTATACAGTTTATATTATTTTTATAATCCTCACACTTTTTCCCATGAAAAAAACTACAGAATATAAAATGACAATTTGAGGAATTTAAATGATTTGTAAACTTGTTATCCATCGGGTGGGAGTAAGGGTGTTTCCAATTTTATAATTAACTGTTCATCAAATTTGCTGAATTGAAAAATTGAATGGAATTCCATAATGTCAGAACTACATCAGATGTTGCTGCATATACAGGTTCCTGAAGCCACACAGCATTTGTGATTCCTGATGCAATTTCTCATTGATTGAACTAGGGAGAGAATAGGGCCCCTCAAAGATCAGCAAGGGGGCCTTTGTGTGGAGCTGCAGGAGATGGGGAGATATTAAACAAGTATTTTGCATTAGTATTTACTTTGGAAAAGGACATGGAAGATATAGAATGTAGGGAAATAGCTGGTGACATCTTGAAAAATGTCCATATTACAGAAGAGGAAGTGCTGGATGTCTTGACATGCATAAAAGTGGATAAATCCCCAGGACCTGATCAGGTGTACCCTCAAACTCTGTGGGAAGCTAGGGAAGTGATTGCTGGGCCTTTTACTGAGATATTTGTATCTTTGATAGTCACAGGTGAGATGCCGGAAGACTGGGGGGTTGGCTAACATGGTGCCACTGTTTAAGAAAGGTGATCAAGATAAGCCAGGAAACTATGGACCAGTGAGCCTGATGTCAGTGGTGGGGAAGTTGTTGGAGGGAATCCTGAGGGGCCAGATGTACATGTATTTGGAAAGGCAAAGACTGATTAGGGATAGTCAACTTGGCTTTGTGTGAGGGAAATCATGTCTCACAAACTTGACTGAGTTTTTTGAAGAAATCTCTATGATTCTTAGTAACAAAGAGAATTGATAACAGCAGAATGGTGGACATGATCGATATGGACTTCAGTAAGGCGTTTGACAAGATTCCCAATCGGAGACCGGTTGGCAAGGTTAGATCTCATGCAACACCCGGAGAACTAGCCATTTGGATACAGAACTGGCTCAAAGGTAGAAGACAGAGGATGGTGGTGGAAGGTTTTTTTTCTGACTGGAGGCCTGTAACCAGTGGAGTGCCTCAAGGATCAGTGCTGGGTCCACTACTTTTCATCATTTATATAAATGATTTGGATATGAGCATAAGAGGTATAGTTAGCAAGTTTGCAGATGACACCAAAATTGGAGGTGTTGTGGACAGCAAAGAAGATTACCTCAGATTACCATAGGATCTTGATCAGATGGGCCAATGGGCTGAGAGGTGGCAGATGGAGTTTAATTCAGATAAATGTGAGGTGCTACATTTTGAGAAGGCAAATCTTAGCAGGATTTATACACTTAATGATAAGGTCCTAGGGACTGTTGTTGAACAAAGAGATCTTGGAGTGCAGGTTCATAGCTCCTTGAAAGCGGAGTCGCAAGTAGATAGGATAGTGAAGATGGCATTTGGTATACTTTCCTTTATTGGTCATTGTATTGAGTATAGGAGTTGGGAGGTCATGTTGCAGCTGCACAGGACTGTTAAGCCATTGTTGGAATATTGTGTGCAATTCTGGTCTCCTTCCTATCAGAATGATGTTGTGAAACTTGAAAGGGTTCAGAAAAGATTTACAAGAATGTTGCCAGGCTTGGAGAATTTGAGCTATAGGGAGATATAGGCTCGGCTGTTTTTCCTGGAGCGTCGGAGGCTAAGGGGTGAACTTATAGAGGTTTACAAAGTCATGAGGGACATGGATAGGTAAATAGACAAAGTCTTTTCCCTGTAGTTGGGGAGTCCAGAACTAGAGGATATAGGATTAGGTGAGAGAGGAAAGATATAAAAGAGACCTAAGGGGTAACTTTTTCATGCAAAGGGTGGTACGTGTATGGAATGAAGAAGTGGTGGAGGTTAGTATGATTGCAAAATTTAAAAGGTATCTAGATGGGTATATGAATAGGAAGGGTTTGGAGGGATATGGGCCGGGTGCTTGCAGGTGGGACTAGATTAGGTTGGGATATCTGGTCGGCATGGATGAGCTGGACCTAAAGGTCTGTTTCCGTGCTGTATATCTCTATCACTCTATGAGCTTCTGTTTGTAATATTGTCCATGTAAGATAGATATTCAATGTGTAACAAAGGAATGTTAAATGAGTAAAAGGTTGTGAAAAGTAAAGATGTTAAATTGACATTTCCTGCTATTTACTAATAATTTTCTTTGGCTGCATTAGTTTTTCCGCCAATTATTTTGCCAAGAACTTTATTATTGGCATTAATTGGTTTCTCAGTGGAAATCTCCTACCTCAGGGACTTTTAACAAAAGGACGATCAATGTCAGGCAGGCCAGCTGTACTGGAGACACTCCACATCAACCAGCGAGTTAACATCAGCAGACAAAGGTGAACATACCTTGCTAACAATTAATACAAATAGAAGTACATTTCCCTAAAGGAAACATTAGATCAGATGGTACCACAGGGTAAATGGAAGTCTCACTGACTATAATGTGTACACCTTTGAAGGATCCCAGTCACTTTAGGCCATTCTTTTGGTGGCATCTTATGAAAGAAAAGATGATTTTTTTGTACCTATCAAGATTCCTGCAGTATCTGAAAGGACCAGCAATGAATGTGGGAACTGATTTCAGACTCAGAGTTGCATGGGGGCTCAGTGATTAACACTGCTGCCTCATAGCATCAAGGCTGAGATTCCATTCTAGTTTTGGACAACTGTCCACGTGCAGTTTGCACATTCTCCCCGGGTCTGCGTGGGTTTCCTCTGAATGCTTTGGTTTCCTCCATTGTCCAAAAATGTGCAGGCTGAGTGCATTGGCTCTACTAAATTGCCCTGTAGTGTTGAGAGATGTGTAGATTAGCTATAGGAAATGAGGGGTTAGAGGGCGAGGGTAGTGGACTGGGTCTGGCTGGTGTGCTTGTTGGAGAGTGGGTACAGACTTGATGGGCTGCACTATAGGAATTCTATAATTCCGATCAAAGAGTTATGTGTGGAATATGCTAAGTCATTTACAGATATCAGTGTATAGGTCTGGCAGATTCAATAAAAGTGTGATCAAATGTGACCTGAAATTGAGACATCTTTCTCTCTTCAGAGCGTACCACAATGCTGAGCTGTGGAATGACGTTGCAGTGTGTCATGGAATGTCCATCTGTGTACCTATCTCCTGCAGCACCACATGAACTTTAGTTGCGGTCAACCAAAGATCGGGTGCTGACCAGTTCTATCTCTTACGAGAAAACACAACCTAAATTCTTGGTTTCCTTTCATTTCAGTTTTGTTATAATCTTTGGGTCATTTTCCACCCTGAAACCTTTCTAAAGGCTTTCAGAATTTTATTTGTACGATAGTGACACACCCAGGTAATTGTCTTCATCCCTTTAAATCGACAGTTGCAAACAATTTTTCACTTTAAACCACTAGTGTGCTTTGTGTACTTGTACACCTGGAGCTATACTTAACAAGCTGACCTCAAATTGGTGCAAACTTGACACTTTCATTTAAACCTGTGCAAAGCCAACTTTTAACATTTCTAGTCTGAACTGCATCTATATCAGGAAAGCTATCTGGGTCCATATGGTTGCTGATGGAAAAACTCCCTGAAGATGACATGTTAATGGATTTTTGATCTACCAGAAAGGTCAAGATGACAACCTCTAGCATTAAGGTGAAAGCAAAGAGCCCATGAAAGGCAAGCACTTCAAAGTTGTAGAGGCTGTCAAGTACCCAGGAAAGCTATAACTGTTAAGTGCAATTGAATGGGACCTTAGAAAAATGAGAAAAATGTGGGCTAACATCATTGCAAATATTGGCCTCTTTGTAAAGAAACAAGGGCACGTATATTTGTAAAGGATGAGAAAAGGACTCCAGACAGCAAAGGACAATGATGGTGAGAAGTGAGGCTATGGTGTAAGGATAGGTTAAATTGCTTGAGTTTTAATCATTTTCACAAACTTTTCTTGAAGTTAGCATCTCCATTGATTTTTTACCCCCCACACAGAATATTTCCTTCCTCCATTGCTTTCATTCCTTTCCTGTCAAAGATACTAATCTCACCACAACCTGCTTTATCCTTTCTAAGCATGAACATTGAGAAATATCTTGGAGGTGCTGGATTGGAGTGGATAAAGTTAAAAATCACACAACACCAGTTGTAGTCCAACAGCCTTATTTGGAAGCACTAGCATTTGGAGCACTGCTCCTTCATCAGGTGGCTGTGGGGGTTAAAATCATACTCACAGAATTTGTAGCCAAAGGAGTCTAGTGTCATGGAGATGTGATGCAGTAAACAGATTAAAACTTTCATCTTTTAAAATGGGACATGCTAGTTTCTGTACTTTGATGTGTAAATCCGGAACTTCTTTTAAATTACATTCTCAAGATAGCTCAGGTTTTTAACAATAGGTGTGAAGTCTGACTGTGTCCCAATGCTACCTGATGGAGCGGCACTCTGAAAGCTAGCAGTTCCAAATAAACCGGTTGAATTATAACCTGGTGTTGTGTGATTTTTAACACTGAGAAATGTGAAATACAAATACATTCTCAAGATCAAGTCATGTCTGTGAGAGGACTTCCAGCTTCAAAGCTCTTTTGCATTGATTGCAGCCTTTTGTGGCTGGTTAAGGAGAGCAATATATGAGGACTGGGATCTCAGACCTGACGCTAAGGTCAAGCATTACCAAACTGCAGTGATCCTATATTCTTCAGAGACCTGGGTAACCTCACAGCACTGGAGCAATACTGCTAGCAGTGTCTTTGCAAATCTATCAAATCCAGTTGGCAGTCCAATAGCAGCATTCCCTTTAGATATTCCATATGTACTCCTGACATGTGACTCCCGAAGCAATTGCTCAACTTGGAACCTGATTGTGACAGGAGTCTTGCAGTGAACTTAGGAACATTGTCAAAGCATCATTGGAGAAATTGAACCTGCTGGTTCAAAGGGAATGCCTAGGCCCATAATTGACCAAAATGGGGAAGGTTTATTCAGCACAACATACCCTGAGAAACATTGTTGGGAATACTATATGGTGAATACTAGAGAGTGCATAAGAAGCGTCCAAACAATTCAACTATCTAACCTTCCAAACACCACATGCCCCATGATGTATGCAAATTGTGCATCAAAATTATCAGCCATCTCAGAATGGGTGAATCAGAGTGAAAGCAATTCATGTTCAATCGCAAGAGATTGTCTAACAACAGATACCTGTCATTCTTTCACTTTATTCCTACTGCGACAAGTACTTACATAATAGTACATAATAAAATCACTAAATACTTTCAGGTAATTCTGTATCCTGACTTCAGCTTTTTATCACAGATGTTGCCAGATCTTCTTAGTATTTCTTTTTTTGTTGTGTTTTATTTCAGATTTCCAGCATGCCTAGAATTATTGATTATACTGGTAATGTTAGACAACAATTTTGTGGAGACTTATGTGGAGTATAAATACTGGCAGGGACCAATTGGATTCAACTGCCTATTTCCATGTTGTAAATTCAATGCAATTCCTGCAAGATTCCCAATATATACACATATACATATATATGTAAATGTAAAGCACCCACAAATAAGATAGCCACCTTTTTCTTTGTGATCTTTTAGCTTTTTCTTTCTTGTTCCATTTCTGACTTAATTGCATTAATGTTGGAGCTTAGAACTAGTATGTTTTTCCATTATAATTTCTCTTTTTCCTCCTCAATGATATAGGTGGACTAATTATTTACCTCCTGGATGAAGTCTCATGCAGCTGTGAATGGTGATTTCCCAAAGAATGTCAGTTTCCTGATGAAGAGCTTATGCTCGAAACTTCGATTCACCTATTCCTCAGATGCTGTCTGACAGGCTGTGTATTTCCAGCACCACACTCTTCAACTGTGAATGGTGACACCTTATTAGAAGTGGATATTGGCTAGCAGTCTGAAAATAAATCAGCATATTGTAGGGTAAATGGTGCACTGGCAGCATAAAAAGATTGAAATTTAAAAAAACGAAGGGTGCAATCTTCCAAGGTACTTTACAACTTGGGTATTGGCTAGAAAGTTGGGAAAATCACATGAGGTTGAAATTAAGGAGCTTCCCAACATCAAAAGCAAAAAAATCTCATTTTTCAACCAAGTGTTGAATGATGAGACATAATTTTAGTGGTGAAGGCAAGGGCCTATTTCCATCCAATCTTATGCACTTATATCTCCTCAATTGTCAAGCTTGTCTCATTGATGTGCAGTTTTCTCATTGTCCCACCAGCTAGATCAAAATTAGATGGTGACAATTCCTGGAATTTAAAGTTAGAGTGTTAACTGCTGATTCCAGCTTGCTACTTGCTCCACCGGACCTCTAACTTGGACAGTAGTTACCGATATCTCAGGGTATAGTCCATGAGTAATAACTGGATTCACACATTAGCATTGGACATGAGCCTCACTGCAACCTCATGGCACATCTCTGACCAACTTTCAAGATGGTTCTCATTTCCATACTGCACTTTGGAGTGTACTGGCACCATTCATTGTAATACTGTTGCAAGCAAGCTTTGTGCAGGAACGGTACCCACCTCATGAATAGGAGCAAACTGAAGCACAGGGATTCTCACTTACTCTTTTAGTGCTCACCCACTTTGTAACTGCTTGGATGCTCACAGCATCCTAGACCTGCCTGTCTTGCCTGGACATTTTGCACTTTGCATGCTCAGCCAGAGCTTAAACATTCACAGGACCCTGGCTCAACTTAGCAGGTAGCTTATCATAGTTATCAGTAGTCATCAGTCGAGTCAGTGGACATGTTTCTATATGGCACTTGTACGACGTCAATCTGAAATCAGTCCAAAGACTTTGGGCACAGTCATTCAGCCACTTAGGATGGCCAGGATCATGAGATCCATATCTTTACAGTCTGGGGAGTGGGTCATGAACATTATGGGGCCAGTGTAAACAGTCTGTGGATTTACAGAAGGTCAACGGGAAGCAGCCTAGAGATCAATCTGGAGTCTGCTCATTAATCAGTCATGGCTGTCAGTCCAAGTCTGTCAAAGGCAGTGGCCCAAACTCAGTACTGAGGCTCCGTGCATTGAAAGTCAAGGCCATTGCGCAGGTTACCTCGGGCCATTGCTGCAGGAAAGAAGCGGAGGATCTCAAGTTGTAGAGATTGGAGAAAACATGCTAGGGGTGCAGAGGGGCAAACTACTGTGAAGGGGAGAAAGTTAACCTGTAAGGAAGAAGGTGCTGGAACAGGAGAGGAAAAGTGGTGATGCAGGAGGCTTGACCATATCTGACATGTTAACTCAGTGCGCCTATGGTTCAAAGGATAAAGTGGGGCAATAAACAGCTAGACAAGTTGTAGGTGACCATGTGAAGTTCAAAGACAATGGGGTTGATAGGAAGGGCTATCAAGAGAAGAATGTGCATATTTGGAGGATTGAGAAAGGATAAAAGGGTAAACCTGAGACTTACTGCATTAAGTATAATCTTTGTTTCCTTCCATTGGCTGCAACCAACAAGCATGTGATGGAGCTGAAAACAGATGGCATCACCCCTGGAGTGGTGGGGTAAGTGTTTTGCTCTACGAAGGAGGCACAATCACTTGTAAAGATGTGAGATCTTTCAAAAGGTAACAGCTTTATGCAGACTCCAATAGAGTTCAGGAAAAAAGAAACTGTGAGTACCAAATGTTTTATATAATCTTGGGCACTAACCTACTGTGGGGACGATAAATCCTGGCCCTGTACATCCCTGACCACATCATGGAACATCAGGAATCAATCCCACAGATGTTTGTGAAGCACAAGCAATGTATTGTGGTCTGGCAAGAAACACCCTAATTGCTAAAGTTGGAAGCACCTTCCAAGTTCCCACAACTTGCAGATGGTGCAGGAGCCACTCATTTCCTACTCTGAACCAAAAAGCCTCGTGCAGCACTCAGGTTGGCCAGCCTGTGTCCTTTCACCATTGTAATTGCTGCTGGGCAGACATTCACTCACATGCCTGAAGTTGGAAAGTGACGTTGGAAGTACAGATGCAATAATGTACTTACAGCAATGAGTAACCACAGACAGTCTTCTGCCTCTCATTTTCCCACTATTACTTTACAGTACAGTCCCAAACTCCACATCTGGGATGGAGGAATTGGAGGCTGCTGGCCTTGAAGTTTTGTTTTGACAAGCTTGGGGGTGTTTTTGCCTAAAGAGCTCAGACATGCTGAGTGTATCCTGCCCAGAAGTAGGTGCCTCCTGATTGGCTTGACCTCCAAAAGGACTGAGGGTGGCAAGCAGAGTGGATTTGGAAGCTTCAGCCATATCTGGTGTGTTCGGAGAGGAGATTTCTGAGGGGGCTGGTTGTGGTTCCTCCTCTGAGTGAGTGTCTACAGACTCTGCTCTGTCTCCTTTTGAGAAAGGGCACGTCAAGTGAGATCAAGACCCCTCTTCCCCTCTGTCACCTTGGTGTTAGTGCTGAACATCACCACCTAGAGGAATGAACTATAGTATGTCCAGCAGAGGCAGTGAAGTGCTCATCAGCATATGCTGTTGACTTTAATCTAGCCAAAAATGTCCACCAAGGTGTCATTATCTGAGCTAATGGAGAGTGCAGGAAGCAGCTTTGTCAGTGCATTCTCAGGGGCTTCTGGGACCTCTCTCAGACAGAAACCCTCCACAAAACTCTACAAAATTAATATTTAGCCAAACTTTACAAAATCTTAACCCGAAGTTTTCCCATCTATATAACAATGTGGCTAAATGTAGCATCCCAGCAGAAATTAGCTGACACAGATTCACCCAGCAATTGAAACGTGGCCCCTGATTGGTCTAGGAGGCGGTGCTTGTGAAATACTGTGGAGCTTCAATGACCAATGCAGTCCTGGGTTGCAACTTTGATCCCAGTCCCTGCCAACTAAAGCACCAAATTTAAATAACTAAAGAGTCAATTAGTGGCTATTTTCTTGGTGGCTGTCATTTATCTGGCAGCAAATAGCCTCCATCACTTGGCAAACCTGTCAGTTGCATAATGGAAACCTTTCAAATGCTTCCTGAGAAAGAATCTTAATTTCCAATTGCCTTAAGAGGGACCCGTGTTTACAACATCTGGCCTTGTGAGCTGGAAACCTCTTGCTCGCAGATTTACCCTGTAATCACCTGCCTGTCTGGCCCCTGACACAACACCAAATTTCCTCTCTCCCTGTTGAGGGTACTTTAAATGAGAGGCCTCCTGACCTGCTCCTGCAGCCTCGGCAGTGGCCACCACTCTGAGTGCCACTCAGAGGCTGCAGACCTGTTTACCCTTTGATTAAGTCAGCAGTGTGAGAGAACTTGCCATCCTGTCATAGTGACTTCTTAAGCAACTGCCACCATGAACATTGGCACTGGGGTCCCATTGCTTATAAATGCAGGTTCTGGATATGGTCCAAGATCAGGACCCAAAGAGTCGTAGTAAAATTTTGACAATAATTCAGTGCAACATTTTAACTCACTCAACCTCATTCTTTTCCACATGAAGTGCCCTAAGTCCATAGCACTGACAAACTACTGACAGCACCATTATTCACCTTATCATCAAGTGATGCACAACATAAGTGATTAATTGAATAGTAGTAATCCATTTGAGATATGGAAAATAATCTAATAAATATAAAAACTCTAAATAGTATAACAAGACACAACGGCTACTTGTTATTATTGTATGAAGAAAGTGAGGACTGCGATGCTGGAGATCAGAGTCGAGAGTGTGTGGTGCTGGAAAAGCACAGCAGGTCAGACAACATCAGAGGACCAGGAGAATTGATGTTTCGGGCAGGATTCCTGATGAAGGGCTCCTGCCTGAAGCGTCAATTCTCCCGCTTCTCAGATGCTACATAACCTGTTCTGCTATTACAGCATCACACACTCTCATCTGTTGTCATTGTATATCTGTCCAAGCTGAAGACTATCATTGTTTCGTTTGAACTGAATTAACACTTGCTGCATCTTTAGTTCTTTAATAAGTTTCAATATCTTTTACAATTTTAAGATGTTCATAATTTCAGTATTAGAGAGAAATGAGACATTTAAATGAGTTTGAAGATTGTCATGTTTTATAACTCCGATCAGCTACCAATAACTTCCAGCTGGCTGAACTCTCTTGCAAACTCATAGTATTCTTGCTGCAGATTCTACCATTCTTTTCTTCTTAACATTTAAAAGAACATATAACCTGTGCTGGGCAAGGGACAATATTGCTATATCAACAGTTTTCAATCATGCTTTACAGCAGCCAATATCTAATATTAATGAATATTTACAGATCAACAAGTGTTAAAAGTACATGGATTGCTCACACTGTGATCACTAACAAGACTTTACATTGTAAGGAAAATCTCCAACCTAATCTTTTTTACTTTTCCCATTTCATGGCCTTGCACTTCTATCAATCACTGACTGATTAAGGGTCCTGTTCAAAACATCGACTCTCCTGCTCCTTGGATGCTGCCTGATCTGCTTTTTCCAGCACCAAACCTTTTGGCACTGATTCTCCAGCATTGCAGTCCCCACTTTCTCCTGGTTAAGGGTTATGAACTGTGACGCCTGGACCGAAGACATACTTCTTTAACATTTCCTTTATGTATATTAGCTTTAAATCTATCACACTTTCCTCACATGTAACACAATCTTAAAAGTGAAATGGATGCCTGGATGGAAACACCCAAAACCAGCAGCTGAAACCAAAAATAAAACAGACCATAACATTTACCGTCTGTGGAACATCACATTACTTTGGATGAGAGAAATACGGAGGAATTGAGGAGAAATAAGGAAACAGAACTGTCTTTTAGATTGTTATGCATCTGCTGTGCATATCTAGCAATGTGCTGTTTTCATTAAGTAACTCATTTTATGTAAAAATGGCGTTAAAAGAATCAAACAGGTTCTGATGCATGTAAGGTAGCAGAAGAGAGTAGCATAGAAATAACTGGCATAAACGTAAATGAGACAACCTCCTATTTGCTGAACCTCACACAATGGATTTAAATAGATTATTCAAAGTGTTAAATCATAAAGCAGGAATTTCTGGAGCTATTGTGTGGCTCTGTGAAGAGGCAACACTCCAAGAAATTCTTTTTGCCAGGGCATTTCCATAGACTTATTAAGCTTGAACACGCATTTTAACTGATAAGCATCTCCCTTACCATCTATAAATCACGAGAACTTTAGAAATTCAAAGACTTGGATTGTTTTGTGTATGTTTTCCACAAGACCTGGGGTTGTTGCCATGACACAGGTGTCAAGCACTTCTGAAAGAGGAAGGTTGATGGACATGCAAGGGAGAGACAACGAGTGATAAAGAGTTTCTCAGGTGGACAGAAGCTTGTTTTGTGATGTTCTTCCCTGATGACAGGTAGCACCAGCCCCAGGGCCTGTAGGGAAACAGGTCAGTCTGTGTTGATGAAAGGCCTGTCATGTATGCAAAAAAGGGAATTGAGGGACATGACTTCAGGGCAAAAGTTTGCAGGATGAGCACACAATAATTAATGATGAGGTAAGGAACCCGATTTATTGAATCCTTTCCTTTGCTTTGAATTGGTGACCTGCTTAACCCATAACACTTATCTTTCGTCTGCTAAATTGTGCTGTAAATGTCATATTTTAATAGTGTATTTTTGGATTTTCTGGTGGCAGTAAATCAAGCAGAGAAACCGGAGGTATTGAATGACAAATATTGAAATATTAGAAGTTTGCTTGAACGTGTTTTAACCCATTCCCTGCTTTATTTTTGACTAAAGTTCCTTTACTCCAGTCTTCTCTGAGTTATGTACAATTCTCTATGCACTTATTTAATAACAGTCATCTATTGTCACGATGAAATGAAAAATGCATTGCTGCGTGGTTCTTTAATTATGAGAAGTAGAGTTTTATGCAAATTTCTTAATGTTCAATCATATCGTCAGATTAAATACAGTCTAGTCCTCTTTATTTCAATTTTATAAACTCAAGTTACCTGTTTTTAATACCAGATTTCACTTTGCTATTTTAGTTACGTTTTGGGTAGGTTAGCTCAATTGGCTGAACAACTGCTTTGCAGTAATGATGTGGCTTCAATTCCCACATTGGCTGAGGTTACCATGAAGGGCTCTCTTTCTCAATCTCTCCCCTTACGTGAGATATATGATCCTCAGGTTGAATCACTGCTAGCTTTCTCTGTCTAATGGTACAGTAGCCCTATGATCCACTCGGAATATGGTGACTGAGATCCAAGATGGTGGCAACCTCGTAAGTCTGAGTCTGCAGTGCTCTACCTACGACTCGGGCAAAGTAGGGCACCCACCTTCACCTCATCTTTTAAATCATTCAGGATAGCTGGTGCCCAGCATACTTAGTAATTTTACATCAAACTTTAACAATTTGGTACTTTTTTAAAAATGACTAAGGGCAAAAACTCCCGCACCTCGCAACAGGCAGGGACCCCTCCCGCAGCCCCTCCCGCAGCAGCAGGGATGACTGCGGCCGCTCGGGGGGACTTACCTGCAGAGGTGAACCTGATCTCCGAGATCATCAAACTTCAGGAGAAGGTCGTCCATCAAGGAGGCCCAGTCCTGGTGAGAATCGCTGTCGTCGGAAAAATATTTGGTTGCTGGGCCTTCCTGAATGGGAAGAGGAAGGCCAGCTTGTGGATTTTTTGGAGCAATGGCTCCCACAATTATTGAAGTTGGAGTCGGTGCTGGGCCGGGTGCGGGTGGAGTGGGCCCATCGGGTTGCTGTACACAGGCCTGGGTCGGACCAGTGCTCCTGCCCAGTTCTAGTCTGATTTCAATGTTATAAAGAAAAACAAATGCTCCTAGAGACGTCCAGAGTCCTGGAGAAGGATCCCCAGGCCATGATGTACAAGGGCTCCAGGACAATGCTATTTCAGGACTTCTCTCCAGTCGTGGTCCAGAAGAGGAGAGCATTCGATGAGGCGAAGAAGCGTCTGAGAGACTTAAATATTCAATACTCCATGCGATATCCAGTAACGCTGCACTTCAGCCATGGAGGATCCGTATATAACTTTGGATCACCAGAGAAAGTAAAAGGAATATGGTGTCTTTGCCATTATTAGTTATGCTGGTTTAATCCAGTCAAGAAAATGTAGAGAGATAAGTGATCGAGATTGGACTGCCTAGAATAAAGAAGAAAGGAAACCCCAAGGCCCAATATAAAGATAAGGTGGTAAGAGACTTAAATGGAACAGGAATAGGTGACTGATGGGAGGATACAGAGAAGACTGATCAACCAGTATTGTGGTGACCTCAAGAAAATGGGAAAAGCTGAAAGAATAAATCAAATGATGAAATTGTTTCCATTTTAAATGTAAAAAAAATTGCATTAAGAGCTAGGTCCATTTAAGTTCTGAAATCCAGATCTTTGTCTATCACATTGGTTTTCAATACCAATAATTACATTTAGAGGATAAACAGCTGAGATATGTGGTGTAGATTTTTAATTAGTGTAACCTCGTTACATTTTAATATGTATTTGAATATTTCAATGGATTTTTCCTGACTGCTAATGAATGCTGAACGCTGGTGAAATATGAAACATGACAGAAAAGCTGTTTACATTATCATCAGAATGCTGATATGAATGAGAACAGTGATTGTTCATATTCTATTGGGTAGAATTACTCAATGAAATTTCAGAAACCGCAACTGACAAAGAAAGAGGTGATGTGGATTTTTGGAATCTATAACACATAACACCAACCCCTCTCCCTTCTCCATCTAACCTTATTGACCTTGGAGGCTTTTGTGCAAACAATGAGCTTTCTCTCTTATAAAGAATAGGTTGTCTTCTCTTGTTATGCATCCTTCAAGTGTGATTGTTGGTATTGAAAAGTTAAAGAAGGAAAGCCCAGAATACACAATTAAACATAACTACCAACCGTTCCTGACAACCCAATCAATTATTTTAAACTAAAATAAATTTTAAAAATGAAAATGAACTTGATAATATTAGCATAGTCAGAGTTCTGCAACAGCAACCAAAGGAAATCGTGTTTTTGTCAGATGCAAGTTTCAGTCAGTGCATATATCATAGGATAACTATTTTATAGAAACTTAAGTCTTAGAACATAAGTTGAGTTATGAAAGTTCTAGTTTTTTAAAATCCATGTGCAATAATTCTTTCAAAATCATTGTGTCTCTTTAAAGTGATTGGATTAAGTTACCTATGCGAAATAAATTGTCCCAGTAAAACATACAGGCCTAAAGTTTATATCACTAATCCGGCATGTAATGGAGCACTCACAGGCTGTGGCAGCAGCAGTGATTATTGCCTGTTGCTGGGCCATCTATGACAGACATTAATCAAAGGTAAAAGGGAAAGTTGTGGTAAAGACAAAGTAAAGGTTGGTACACACACCTGCCCAGCTCTCAGCAACCATCAGCAGATGCCTGAGTCCAGTAGTTAAGAGGTATCATACACACTGCAAGATTCCAAGGGAACAGAGAGAAGAAAAAAATTGAACGATGATAGAGAACAAAACTTAGAAAGAAAGAAAACACAACTGCGTGCATTGACTCAAAAGACCCTGGTACCAGAATGGTTAAACTGCTTTCTTCATTTCTTTGTAATTGGATTTGCATTATGCTCAAAGCTAGTCACCCATCTCGTGTTAAATTTCATCACTTGTTCGCAATGCCAGGTGAGAAAGTTTCCCACCATGGGACAAAAAGCTCAGTGAAAACAGTTTTTCCACACCACAGATGTGCTTCTTGTCTGAGACCTGTTGTGGGCAGCCTCGACATTTCAAACACAAAGCCAATGGGAACCTAATCTGTAAGAATGGCAGACAGAGTGAAGGAGAAGGAAATGAAAGAAAGCAAGGCAGCAGGTTATGGTGGGGGAGGAAGGTCAAAAGAATCAAAATTGATATGTGTACTACGTCTGAAAAAAGCGAAAGTGCATTGCATACTTGCTTAAATTTCTTTTAAATACACAAATATACTTGAATCTGACAATAAAATCAGCCAATTACAGCTAATGTTACACTGATAAATAAGCAATAATACTGACATTAACCAAGACTTGTCAATAACTGCAAGAGCAGCCATTGAAGTGACAATGGTGTGGAATTGTTCCAACTCTTTTATAAACATTTGCTTCGTATGACAAGGGCCTGACACATGTCATCAGTAAAGTCTACTCAGTTCATCGAGAGACCTAATAGTTCATTTGTTTGATGGTCAGATCAGATGAGTTTTTTTTAATCCCCCAGCAGGGTTCACATACCTTTCTAAGATAGATTCTGTGAATACAACGGCACACAGAGAGAGTGGGAGATTTTTGCGACTGAGAAGTGGTTACAAAGTGGTTGGCTCAATATAAGATGCACAATAGCCAGCTGAGGAAACTATACCTTTCAGTTAGAACGTCCCACCCACAGAAAGAAATATTTTGGCGATGTGGTCATGTAGGTGTTTCTTTTTGGAAAAACCATAAACAGCCCAAATGGTTATCTCAATAGGTATGTAGCAGGCTGCCACACACTACCTGCCTCAAACAATACTGTTCCTAGCCATGCTACTCCAAATCTCCAGTTGAGGCCTAACACAGGGGGAATCCATGCTATTTTAGACTCAAACAGAAGTAAATAAGCAATGCCAAAGAAATGAGAAGCCTACATCACCCAAAACATTAGAACTGCCAGCAATGTTCATACTTTTTTTTAACTTAGCCCATCACGAGATCAATTGCTTTTCCAACAGGTGGGGATATCATGAATGTTCTCACCTCAACTTAATTTATTTCTTTACTAAGACTAGGAATTGGAAGAAAAAAGTCACCAGTACTTCATTTTGGGACCATTCACTCAACTTAGATCATAAGGGCTATTGTTGTAAATGGTAGAAATACCAGTTCCAATAGAATCTTTCACAGAAGTACACTAGCCAAAAAAGATTGAAATCTCTGTGATACCATCTCTCAGAGACAAACACCTTTTCAAAAATTGCTGTCACCATGCCAAAGATGCAAAATGGCAAGACTGCTATTTTATATAATCAGCTAATCCAGCTTCCAATGCTCCTGATGTAACCACATATCTGAGTCCTTGCACAAGCTCTGAAGTTACCTCATCCAGCCTGCTCACTGTTGCAAACAGGACCAAACCATGCAAATAAAGGGAATACAATAAGTGATAAAAAAAGTAAAAGAAGGACAGATGTGAGTACTGGAATGGAGAAAGACACATGTAAAGAAATGTGTTGGCAAAAGGCCAAAAGTGAACAAAAGAGATAAAGCAAGGATTACATTTTATGAGACAATGCTAGTTGGACCCATAGTCAATGTATGTGTCATCTTGTCTGCCCCAATCAGTCTAATGTATTGGACTGGGCTCCATTTCTCTTGGTCACTGAGGAAATGGTGACCCCGACTGAGGGAAATTGGAGGTCTTCTTTCCTGTTTCTAACCTCAGCCCATACTGCCTCAGTAGATGAGTCCTCAAACATACTTTCTGCCATCATAATGCTGTTGTTGACTGACAATGCCACAACTCCCCCTCTTTTACCATCTTACCTGTTCTTTCTGAAACATCTAAATCCTAGAAAGTGCAACAATCATTTCTGTCCCTGCTCTATCCATGTCTCCAAAATGGACACAACATCGAAGTCCCAGGTACCAACCCATGCTGCAAGTTTACTTTCCTTCACCACCTTATTTCAGAGGCATTGGAAACTGTAGAGACATGGACTCCGGGGATAAAGTGACACAGTCATAATGGGGGGTTTCAATATGTAGGTGGATTGGGAAAATCAGTTTGATAGTAGATTACAAGAAAAGGAATTCGTGGAATGTCTATGAGATGGCCTTTTGCAGCAGTTTATAGTGGTGCTCCCTAGGGAACAGGTGTTACTGGATTTAGTGTTGTGCAATGAGACATACTTGATAAGGGAGCTTAAGTTGATGAAACCCTTAGGAAGCAGTCATCATAACATGATTGAATTTACTCTGCAAATTGAGAGGGAGAAGATGGAATCAGAGATAACGGTATTACAGCTGAATAAAGGCAATTACAGAGGCATGAGGGAGGAGCTGGCTAGAATTGATGGAAGAGGAGCTTAGCAAGAAAAACAGTGGAGCAGCAATGACAGGATATTCTGGAAGTAACTCAGTAGACATAGCAGAGATTCATCACTCAGAAAATGAAGCAAAGTACATAGGCAATGAGGCAACCATGGCTGACTAGGGAAGTCAGGGATAACATAAAAGAGAAAGCATATAATGTGGTGAAGGGCAGTGGGAAAGCAAAGTATTGGGAAGCTTCCAAAGACCAATAGGAGACAACAAACCAAGAAATAAGGACTGAGAGGATTAAACATGAGGGTCAGCTAGCCAGTAATAAAAAGGAAGATTGGAAGAGTTTCTTTAGACATATAAAGGGCAAAAGAGAGGCAAAAGTGGATATTGGGCCACTGGAAAATGACACTGGAGAGATAGTAGTGGAAAACAAGGAAATGGCTGCAGAACTAAATAATTCCTTTGCATCAGTCTTCGTGGTGGAAGACACAAGTAATATCCCAAAAAAAATCACAACAGTGAGGGGGCAGAGCTGAGTATGGTGGCCATCAGCATGGAGAAGGTGCTAGACAAACTGAATGGCCTGAAGGTGGATGAATCACCTGGACCATATGGACTATGCCCCAGAGTTCTAAGGGCGATAGCGAAAGAGATAGTGGAGGAATCATTAGAATCAGGCAGGGTCCCAGAGGACTAGAAAATTGCTAACATGACACTCCTGTTTAAAAAGGGAGCAAGGCAAAAGATGGCAAATTACAGACCAAATAGTCTAACCTTAGTCATAGGTAAGATCCTGGAATCCACCGTGAAGGCTAAGATTTCTGAATACATGGAAATATATGGTAAAGTAGGGCAAAGTCAGCATAGTTTCATCAAGAGGAGGTCATATGCCTGACAAATCTGCTATAATTCTTTGAGGAAGTGATGAGCAGGTAAGACCAAAGAGAGCCAATGGATGTTGTCTACCTGGACTTCAAGAAAGCCTTTGACAAGGTACCACAGAGGAGGCTACTGAGTAAGATAAGGGCTCATAGTGACAGAGGCAAGGTGTTAGCATGGATAGATGCTTAGCTGTCTGGCAGAAAGCAGAGAGTGGGGATAAAAGGGTTCTTCTCAAGATGGCAGCCAGTGACAAAATAGAGTTCCACAAGGGTCAGTGTTGGGACCACATTTTATACATTAACAATCTCGATGAAGGAACTGAGGGCATTCTGGCTAAGTTTGCAGATGATACAAACATCGGTAGAGTGAGCGGTAACATTGAGGAAGCAGGGAGGCTGTAGAAGGATTTGGACAGGTTAGAAGAGTGGACATAGATGTGGTAGTGTACAATCTGGGAAAGTGCAAGATCATGTACGTTGGCAGGAAGAATAGAGGCATGGACTATTTCCTAAATGGGGAGAAAATTCAGAAGTCTGAAGTGCAAAGAGAAAGTATCCTGCTGTTATGGTCTCAGTGTATGTTGATACAGGACAAGTCAATAGCCAAAGTGGGACCTGGCTTGATAGACCATAAGTTTTATTTTTAAGCTTTTGTTTACTGTGGCTGTCTGTCACTGAACACATTCACAAAAGGCTGCCAAAATACTTTTAATAAAAGGAAATAACACTTATTACACAAGGAAGAACAACACACATCACATTACACTACACAAGAGCTATTTGAAACAATATTAATAAATTCTTATTACAATTATCAGAAAAATAGATTCACCCTTTTACTGTATCAACATACACTGAGACCAAGAACTGCCTTGCTTATGCACAAACCTCAATAAAAGTCACTCCCTTCCCCACACAAAAGCTCTTTGTTCAAATGGCATGACTATAACCAGTTTCTTTCTAGCAAGTTTCTGCATTCATTCAATTTTTTTTTGTTGATGAGACCCTTAGACAAGATGCTTGAGAGTTCACTTACTACCTGTATGTAACATGTGTACCTTAAACACAAGTCTTTAACCACTTGTTCGGATGTTTTGTTCTCTGACACCTCAACAGCATTCTGTTCCTGACAATTAAACAACTCAGAACTCCTTTTTAGTCTAGAATGCTTAGAGACTGTTATTAACAGTGATTCTGCAATGAAGGACCTCTTCTCATGCCCTTAGGCAAGAAAAATGGAGCAGTTAAATATTATTGGAAAATGAGTATAAAAACTACAACACTGAGGGAATTGGGAGTTCATGAACCACAAAAAACAAGCATGCAAGTTCAGCAGGTAATAGAGAAAACAAGTGGAATGTTGGTATTTACTTTAAAGGTAATGGAGTATAAAACCAGGAAGGTATTGTGAAATCTTTACAAGGCACCAGTCAGACCATAGGGTTGACACTGAACAGTTTTGAACCCTTTACATAAGGAAAGATGTTGTAGTATTGGAGGCAATCCAGAGAAGATTCACTAGACTACTCTTGGGTATGGAGTGTTTGCCTTTATGGGAGAGCTTGAGTAGATTGGGCTTGCATTTTAGAAGAATGAGAGGCAAACATTTTGAAACAAATAAGGTTCTTAAGGGGCTTGGTGGGACAGACACACAAGGGCTGTTTCTCCTTGAGGGAAAGCCTAAGAAAGTCTAAGAGGGCATAATTTCAGAATAAAGGATTATACATTTAAAACAGAGATAAGGAGGAATTTCTTCTCTTGGAAGGCCATGAATTTATGGAATTCCTTACAGCAGAGGCTTGTTCATTAAATACATTCAAGGTTGAAATGCACTTATTTTTCATCAGGAGGAAAGCAAGGATGATAGGAAAAAAGCATTAAAGTGGAGTTGAGGATTATCAGATCAGCTATGGTCACATTGAATGGTGGGGCAGAATCAATGGGATGGAATCAATGGTCAATGCTTCTATGTCTTACAGTCTTTCTGAGCAAACCTGCATACTGCAGGACTTCTTTTGGAATATTCTGACTTTCTGTACTACTGGACTCCTGTTGCCAGGCAACCGCAGACTTTTCCTTTCTTATACCCAGTTTTTTTCTTTGTACTAAGCTGTTCATCTCAAGAGGTTAAAGACCTCATTTAAATGTACATGAACAAAATAAATCTCTGGATAGCACTGAATCATTCACAGAATGATGGTAAAATGATAATAAGATCCACGTTTTTCCTGCAGTGTGTGTTTTATATCTTTCCCACCACATCTGTGTTTCAGGTCCAACTTCTGAATTCAGAGTAGGGGAGCCTGTTCTATGGCTGGCCCTGTTGAATTAAAGACCTTGAGAGGTTGTCCCTCATTGCATTTCAGCATGAAGACCTCAGATCTGCTGAGTCTCCTGTCCAAGTACTGACTCATCTTCCTTGGTTTGAACTGATGCGGACTTTGGGATCTCAGTCAGAGACAAGGTGGAGTAGCCAAGCATGTCCAGAGGAGCCTGAGAAGAAGCTGCCAGGTGCCTGTATGTCATTCCTCCTCCTTGTGAGTGCCTGCTACCTCCAACTCTGTTTGCCATAGATGAAGAAGCAACCAGAATGTCGGTGAAAGTGCCTTATCCTCCCTATCATCTTGCTATTGATCTTGTGCACCCATGACGAAAGCGATGTTGACAGCCACTGAACATTCTGCTGGATCTAGGGCTCTAAGAACAGCCACAACCCTTTCCATGCAGTTAGCCAAGTGCTCACATACAGGAGCCACCACAGTAGTGAGAAGGTTAAAGTGGTCTTCCACCCTTCATTAGGAGAAAGTGAGGACTGCAGATGCTGGAGATCAGAGTTGAGAGTGTGGTGCTGGAAAAGCACAGCAGGTCAGGCAGCATCCAAGGAGCAAGAGAATCGATGTTTCAGGCCTAAGCCCTTCATCAGTAATGCTGATTCATCCTGATGAAGGGCTTATGGCCGAAAAGTCAATTCTCCTACTCCTCAGATGCTTCCTGACATGCTGTGCTTTTCCAACACCACACTCTCAACTCCATCTTCCATTCCAGATTACCGAGCGCCTCAGGTAAATGTGCCTGATTATCTCTATGCCTATCTCTACAGATTATTGCTGAGAACAGGGGTACGTCTTCTGCCGTAGGCTGATGGTTGCCTGACCTCTGGCAGTCCTCTAAGCCTGCACAATAGAAGAAAGAGATTTAGGTAGAGAAGATATTTGTGAGGGTTAACAATGAGATATTGCTGGTGGAGTTGAAGAATAGCACAGTACAATGGAGCTTCTGACATGGATTACCAATTGATGTCTCCCATCAGGGTGTGAGTGGTCCTGGCATACCCTGGGCAACAGTACTATATTCTCCTCATAGGAGTGAGAAGCCTGGAACCTGCTAAACTCCATAACTTGCTTGGGTCTTGGGACTGTCAGCCTGATTCTAGGCCAGTTCTTTTTGCAATAAGATAAAGGGAAGGATTGAGTCTGGTGGAAGTGGATGCAGGAGCAGTTACTGATGATGAGAAGTGGTGAGGTGCCTCCAGGTGACTGAGTAAAGGGCACAAAGGATTACTGGTAGTCAAAAATGAGATGGGTTTGAGGCCTGAAGTGGACATGGTGCATGTGATGCTATGTGCTATAGTCCATTAATATTGCTGAGATGCATACACAATGATAGTACTGAAGTGAGTAATTACACTGTGACTGTGAGGCAGGAGGAAGAAAATAGTACCATTAATCCTTGCAAAGCACATGGGATCAGCTACCTTTTTGTGACACTACTGGCCATCACTTTTCAGAGTTAACATACCACTGACTGATGCTGCCATCTCTGCCTGGGCCTGCTGAGGCAGCTTTTTGTTGTGAAGATGACATTCACCCCGTCCACCAGTGCCTCCAGGCCTTTGTCTGTGATGAGACAGTTTAGTTTACATCCACACTATGTGTTGAGAGTTTAAGGGGACAGCAGCACCATGTGAGTGTCAATTCCTAGTTTGCAGCATAAAATGGTGTCCCTCTGAGCTTTAAGTAAAAGACCAGGGACTTGGCATCCAGACAGCTCTGTTCCCCATACTGGCAAACTTTTGGCCATAGATTCACTAAGATATTGCTAGTAGAATGCATATAGAGTTAGCAAGAGAACTAGAACAGTTGGAAATGTTTCTACTTGAGCAGAGAAGGCTATTTTGGTTTCAAGAATGTAAACATTGGTTGGGTGTTGGATGTAGCTTTCAACCGTGGTTCTGCCTGCTTCAAATGATTTAATCAGATATGGTTCACTCACTCAACTTGTCACAAGCTGCTGCCTACACCTGTAATCTGCAACAGGAAGAGCACTCTCCTTAGAGTTTCGAACTTCCATAATTAAGTGCTCCTGATGAGTAACCTTACTGTCCTCCATTCCATAAACTACGTCGCACAAAGCTCTTAACACATTCAGCTTTCTAAAATATTCAGCATTTCAATACCAGCTAACTAAAGTTAACAGAAGAATTTACCTAAATCTAAAGTTATCAAAGTTTTAAAATATTCAAAAAAAACATTTAATTTTTTAGTATACTGCTTTCAAAGTATGGTAAAATAGCCAATGTTTCCAGATGTTGGTAAAATCTGTCCTGATGTCTGGGGAAGAAGAATGATAGGCACAGCAATCCACGCTAATAATGTGTCCAAAACATGCAATTGCAAGAATGGCAAAACTGTCATCATGGAAGCGTAATTGAAACTTTTCTCCATCATATGGGGAACAGAGCTGAAAAATAAGAAGCATTGATACAATTAGTGCAAAAACTGAGATGATAAGTGTAGAGACTTATCAGCGTTAATTGAAAACATATGTCTAAGTGCCAAATTTGTGACTTGTTCATTCTGGATACTGATTTCTTCAACGATGACATATAAACCACATTTCCAGTATGGACGGTAGTCCGCTTGCAAACAAATACTTGATTCTAGTATTACGCAGATGTGATGCTGTGTCTGCAGAAATACATAAATCCACTTTTCCTGTAGTATGGTAATACCCGAAAAATTACTCATGGGTTATCTTACTTATCCAAATAAGTATCTTGAGGATGAAAATGAACTACAACAATTGACATAAAAGTGCTGGAATACAATCTTTCTTCAATGTTGATCTGAAATATATTTATTATTTGGCAGCAATTCTTTAGTATTTTTGACAAAAAAAATTGAGGTCTTATTCGGCATCCCAAGCATCTGATCTTGTGCCATTCATCTCTTGTTTCATGGTAATCAAATAAACAGATTTTTTCATACATTTTCATTTTCATTCAGTTCTGGAGAAGGGGCACTGGACATGAAACGTTAACTCTGATCTCTCTACACAAATGCTGCCAGACCTGCTGAGCTTTTCCAGCAATTTTTTTCTGATCTCCAGTGTCTGCAGTTTTTTTCGAATTTTAGATTCCATTAGCATAAGGAACCCTTCAGTTAGTTTTTAATTATGCCACTGCCCTGTTCAAAGATATGTTCATCTGTATTTTCTCTAGCCTATGATTTAAGCTATGCTTGAATCAACAAAAGGAACTGTCTAGGTTGTTAGCATCAACTCCCTTACCCCCTTCATTGCTGTTGTAAAGAAGGGACTTTATAGTCACAAGGACAATGAGCTACTATACTTTCAAAGCACTAGCATAGTTTTTGAAATTACTTTGCATACCTTTGGCAAAAAAAAATCTGCATTTTGTCCAAAATTTTGACATCCTACCTTACTGTTAATGGTTTTCTTCAGTCATGGTACTTCTTTGATGTCCACTCTACCACGATGAGGCAAAAAACAGCACAAAAGGCTTCACCACAACTAGTCCATTAATAGGGGACAAAATAAAAGCACTGTTACAGGATTCAAAGTGTTTAATACAATATGAGAGTGAATAATATATTGGCTTGGAGAACTTTTGTATGTGAGAGAGAATTGACCTACTAGCAGTATATATTATTAGTAGCTTATCGGTGAAACTGTTTGCCGAATCACAGCCAGTTGGCAAAAACCTGAATGGCAAACTGCTCAGCTTTTCCTCCTTTAGTAATGTGCAGTAAATGTTTTGTAATGCTTTGAAATCTTTTCCTGTAATAAAAACATTTGCAAATGTTATTGCTGTGCACCCATTTTCGTCTGTAGCTGCATTGCCTTCAGGTCAGTACTGAGGCTTACTTGCAATGGCTTTCAGTCAGTTAGAACATGTTAAACACCTGCTTCATAATGTAATTTTCTTTTTGCACATTAAGCCATCATGAACTACAGTAGGAGTTCGGCACTATGTTCAGAAATAATTCATTTCAATTTATGGAGACGGCTCTTAATATTTTAAAGAGCATACTACACTAACAAGTTTGACTATGATTTCAATTCATTACAATTCTGCTCAAATTAATTATTTGTTCTTATTTGCTCGAGGTGACATTTAAGATGCACACAGAAAGGTTTTTAAAAATCATAAATGGTCCTTCTGTATTCAATGCCATCATGATCTACAAACCGATGACAATTAATTAAAAATATGAGGCTGAAATATTATATATAATACATGGGTGTAGTTTTTGTTCAGGAGAAAGTGAGGTCTGCAGATGCTGGAGATCAGAGCTGAAAATGTGTTGCTGGAAAAGCGCAGCAGGTCAGGCAGCATCCAAGGAGCAGGAGAATCGACGTTTCAGGCATGAATCCTTCTTCAGGAATGAGAAAACTGTGCCAAGCAGGCTAAGATGAAAGGTAGGGAGGAGAGACTTGGGGGAGGAGTGTTGGAAATGCGATAGGTGGAAGGAGGTTAAGGTGAGGGTGATAAGGTGAGGGTGATAGGCCAGAGTAGAGGTGGGGGTGGGGGTGGAGAGGTGAGGAAAAAGATTGCAGGTTAGGAAGGTGGTGCTGAGTTCAAGGGTTGGGACTGAGACAAGGTGGGGGAGGGGAAATGAGGAAACTGGAGAAATCTGAATTCATCCAGATTTTTGGCTGTTTGAATTGTGAACTTGTACCTCCTGAAACTTTAGAGTTTGATGATTTTTTACTAATTCTCAAGAAGGTTCCAAGTTGGAACATCACATGGGACTAGACCATATGACACCAACATAGACATGGTCAAAATGACTCACTTAATTGACGATGTGTGGACTGTGGTGTCAGTGACAGCACTCTTACAATATCACATTGTTGTTTGTGGGAGCTTACAGTGTACACGTTGGCTGTGTTTTCCATACAACAACAGTGATGACACTTCAAAAGCTTCATTTGCATCAAAGCAAGTCAGAACATCCTGAAATTCTGGAAGGTGATATGTAAATGAAAATATTTATTCTACTTTTCCTTTAATTCTGCAGACTTTTCTGACATGATTTCTCTAATATACACAGCTTTTACATAGTTTATGTTAAATAGCCACAATATGGGCATTTAACTTGTGAATGATTCTCATTAAAGCCATAGATAAATATTGTGGCATCATCTAGATGGTATGCAGTAGATTTTACTGTTTCACCTGTGCATTGTTTTGCTGAGGGCACTATTTTTGATTTAATAAATTATTCTCTTGTGAGTTTAAAGATTTTAAGAGGACCTCATGTTTATTCTTGCCTTTTCATTTGGAAATCTGACGGAAATGTATTCTTTCTCTTTAAGACGTAATGGATATAATTCATGCCAGATGTAGATAGTTGCTGTTTGATTCAGCCTCACATTTCAGAGCCTTGAATTCTCCCAGTCTAGGTAAAGATTAGCTTATTATTTTAGGTCAATTATTTGTGCCTAAAATAAGTAGATGTCTTGAGAAAAATAACATGAGCTTTTAGTATTTGTTGAAAAAATTACAACGTTACTGACTGTTGTAGTCCTGAAGGGAGCATTTGGTTGATAATAAGATCTTTAATTATTTAGATACAAACTTTATTTTACTAACAGTGGACTCATAAAGCTGTCATCCTTATTTTTTTTAGTTTAGGCAACATGTACATGAGAGATAGCTTTCATAAAATTACTGATACTGGGATAAAGGTTAATACAATGGAAACAGAAAGTGTTGCTCATGGGAAATTATTGTCTTGATTTTGAGATAACATACAATTCAGCACAAGCTTTCTGTGCATGAAATATGAAGTGTCTTTTCCAGTTGTATGTGGTCAGAGCAAAGAAGGAGACTCTTTGGCCCATTTGTGTCTATGCATACTCTCTGCAAGACCAATTCACCTCTTGCCACTAATCAGCTGTTACCCTTCTTCTAATTCTTCTCCTCTTCAGCAATATATAACAGTTTCTTAATGCACGTAGTTCCCCTTAGTGAGTCCATAACTCTGACTGGTATCTAATATCTAATTATTTAATCAGCGAATAATTCAGTCAAAGATTCCCAGTCCCTGAATAACACGGGCATTAACAAGTCAATTGGCAAAATATGGTGAGATTGGAAAACTGAGATTCATGGTGTCGAGAACAAAAAGTCCAATTCTATAACCATGATTTCAACAGTGTGACAAGAATCTCACCAGTAAACAATTAAAGCCAATTAGCATTCATTTACATGTATTAGCATCTATTATTACAGATGCACCTCACTGCTATATAATTGTCCATTACTCCAACCACCAATTAAAAACATGACAGTGACATCTCCTGGCATAAAAGTCAGACCAGGTATCTGACACTCTAGCTCGCTGCTTGTTTCTCGAGGCCTCAATGTTGGACAGCAGTTACCAACATCTCTGGACACAATCCATAGGCAGCAACTGTTAGTACCTTCTGCCCAACTTCTGTATACCACCCATACAGCCTCACCACCCCATCATGGCATATCTATAGTCCTATTACATTAGAGATATGCACTTCGATGCTGCATTTTGGAGCACATTGGTAACTTTCATTGTCATGCTGCTGTCAGGACGTTTTACGCACAGCGACAGCATCAGAGGTCAAGGCCTGGAGCAGGGTACATGTCAGGGGTCCTCCCATACTTTCTTAGAACTCACTCACTTTGTGAATGTTTAGCTTCTTCTACCATCTCTGCATTGACATGACATGCTTCTTTTGGTGCTTTTCCCCCTCAGCCAGAGCTTAAAGACTCAAAGCTATTTGTCTCTCCTTTGGAGATGCCGGTGTTAGACTGGGGTGTACAAAGTTAAAAATCACACAACACCAGGTTATAGTCCAACAGGTTTAATTGGAAGCACACTAGCTTTCGGAGCGACGCTCCTTCATCAGGTGATAGTGGAGAGCTCGATCGTAACACAGAATCTATAGCAAAAATTTCAGTGTGATGTAACTGAAATTATACATTGAAAAATTGATTGTCTGTTAAGCCTTTCATCTGTTAGAATACAGTGATAGTTTCACTTCTTTCATGTGTAAATCACAAAATCTTTTTTCTAAAGTTGCATTCTCGGGTTAGCTGTTAACAATGGTGATAGCTAGACAATATGTTGAAGGTGTTAGTCCCCTGTGTTCTCTGTCTATGACCTGATGTTCAGATTGATTCTAATCTAAAAAGTGAGATAACAGAGTTTTACATAAATTCTTGCAGTTTTTGAGCTCAGAGTTTTACATGAATGTATGCAGTTTTTGAGCAAAATGCAATGTAACTCTGCAAGTACAAATTCACCCCACAAAATATATGTGTGCATGTGAGTCTTTTTCTGTCTGTGTGTGTGTGTCTGTCTGGGGTAGGGGTTTTGTGTTTGTGTGTGTGTGTGTGTAGTGAGTGCAGAGTGTCTTAAGTCTGTGAGGGCGTGTATGTGTGAGTGCGGGAGTGTGTGTGTCTATAAGGGTGTGTGTGGGTGTCTGTGTGCGCGTCTGTGTGTACCTGTGTCCGTGTGCATGTGAGAGTGTGTAGTGCAATGGTGATCACCTGTAATGTGACATGAACCCAAGGTCCCTGTAGAGGTCCTCCCTATGGGTACCGAACTTAGCTATCAGCCTCTGCTCGGCCGCTTTCCTCTGCTGCTTGTCCCGAAGTCCACCTTGGAGGATGGTCACCCAAAGGTCCGAGGCTGAATGTTCTAAATACTCTACTATTACATCATTTATAATAAACATTTTCTCAAAGCAGATGTTGTTATTCTCATCTTTGGTTACAGATATTTTGTCTCACTTTCTCCCTTTTTGAATGAGGGTGTTTACAAATGCAGTTTTCCAATCCTCATGGATGCTTCCCGAATCAAATTATTCTTGGAAGGTTACTACCAGTACATCCATTATCTCTATAGCTATTCCATCAAAATACCAAAACGCAACTCGTCAGCCCTAAGGAACTTATTGGTCTTTAACACACAATTAGTTTCTCTTGTACATCTTCCTTCAATATACTTATAGTTCTATGATGGTTATTGTATTCTTTTCATCCTTCTCCAAAATTTATTATTTAATATAATTTGGAATGCTAGTACTGCCTTCTACTGTAAAGACATTTATTTAACTCCTCAGCTATTCTCTTATTAGCCATTCTGTGAGGAATCTGTATTCACTTTGGCCTCTTGCTTCTTTTCCATACATTAAAAGAAATTCTGTCTGATTTTACTTTACTTGCTAGTTTGCTCTCATAGTTTTATTTTCTCCCTCTTTATTACTCTTGGGTCAGATTTTGATCGCTTTTAAAACTTGCCCAATCCTCTGTCTTACCACTTATGTTTGACATATGTTATGTTTTATTTCTTTCAATTTAATATTATCCTTAACCTTCTTGGATAACTATGGTTACTTTATCCACTTCCTGATATATGATTCTTGTGAGTCATATACCGTTTTCTTTAATATCTGCCATTTATTTGCAACTGTCCTTTCTGTTAAACTCCTTTCCCAATCCAGTGCAGCCAACTCTGCTGTGTTAGTTTCCTAATTTAAATTTAGCACAGTTGTTTCCAACCCAGCTTTCTCACTTTAAAATTGAATGCTAAATTCTACCACATTGTGGTCACAGTTCCCTATGGCATCTTTTAGTCTGAGATCACTTGTTAATACCTATCTCATTGCACATTGCCATCTCCAAAATAGCATGATCCCTAGTTGGAAGACATTGTTGAAACATAATACACTGCCTTTTTCAAACGCCTATCCTGATTATCCTCTGATTCATATAGAACAGCTACTGTTTGGTGAACTATAGATTACATCAGTCAAAGGAATAGATGTGTTGCTGTACAGTACCATGCTACACCAATCTCATACCTACTCCATATGCACGCAGCAAATGCACTGCATGAATATCAAACAAATACTATGGGGAGTAGTCCTCAGTCAAGTCAATGGAGACAGCCTTCAGTATACTAGAATGCAGAGGGGACAATGTTGAGGAGAGGAGGGTCGCTGTGGAGGTCCCTTCATGGTCATAAGCACCCTGGCTTCTAAAAGGGGACAGTTGGCATTGTTGGAGACAGTAAGGACTACAGATGCTGGAAGCTAGAGTCAATAGATGTGAAGCTGTGAAAAACACAGCAGGTCAGACAGCATTCGAGGAGCAGGAAAGTCAATATTTTGGGCCAAAAACCTTCATCAGGACTAAGCTGTAGGGCAAGGGTGTACTATTGGAAGATGCTATCATAATTTAAACTGAAGCGTGAGAATGTGAAGAAGCTCAAAACTGATTGGCTCAACAGAGAGTTTAAGAAAGAAAGAAATGTGGAGGTTCGGGAAGTTCCTTGATAACTAGACTGAGCCTGCACATCACTGTGCCAATCCCAACATGCATTTGTCATCCATACTAACGTGAAACTTAAGTGTACACTGGATATGGAAAATGGCTTTGATCACACCCAAAGGGGGTGAAGTAAGTATTATTTGCTGTCTAAGCACATGGGGACTACTTGTGAGTGATGTGATGCCCTTTAAGGGCAATTGCATTAATCGGGTGCTTCCATTGTGCGGGTTGAACTCATCTGTAATCATAATAATCTGGGTGTGAATTCATAAAGTCTAAATTTGTGAAATCCAGATCCTGGTCATAAGCAATCTTGACAATGTCATTAGTCATTTGAGATTGAATTTAGTCATCTCCAAAGCAGAAGTAATCACAGGTGACCTTGAAAGTGGTACCTTATTTATTTAAAGATGTCATGGGCTACATAACAGCATTCAGCTGATTTTTCTGTCACCTGGACCTGTAAGTATTTGTTCTCATATTCAATGCTGTCTTTCCTGGGTGACATTGTGGTGAGGGTAAACGTGTGTGGGAGAGCACAAGTTTTCAGTAATTATACAACATTTATAATCTCCAACTATAATTGAGAAACAAGGCTTGTGCTGCATTAATTTGAATAAACTCCTGAAAGGTCCATGTAAAGGCATTTCATGGTCCTTCTTGTGAGAGTCATCCATGTCCCATTTAATGGAGGATTATGTTAGTCCATCATTTGTAGGCAATGTGAATGTTGACTGGTCACATTAGTAAGGACTATTTCCATTTCTTACGTTTCATGCAGGTTCATTGCAAGTGTGACCAATGGATCCAATAACAACAGGAGTTATTGTTGCTGTTGCTGTAACACAACAAAAGGCAGGGAAACTGAGGAGGAACATGTGTACCAACAAGTCCAGGACCACCAACAATTTCCAACAGCTGTGGAACAGTTTCCACATGAATAGGTTGCAATTGACAGAACCGTAAGGATGTGGTGCAGGTTCAAGAGACCAAGTGGTTATCAAACTCAATACCATTTCCTTCAGATGAGTGAGGCACAGTGTTGTTTCAGACTGAGGATGTCCTGGGGCATTGTCACAGAAGTAACTGCTGGAATGGGAACTGCAACATGAAGGGATGAGTGGCCATCCTATCCCAGTGGCAGTCAGGGTGACAGATATGCTAAATTTTCACACTATTGGCTGCTTTCAAGGATCTGTGTGGGATCTCTCGATCCTCAATCCACAAATGTAACAAAGCCGTTACTGATCACATTGCTTTATCTTGTACGTGCCCTTTGTTTTTACAAGTTGTTCTCAAATTTATTGCCAGCACTTTTTCAAAGTAGTGCATTCCAAATCTTAACCTGTGAACATGTATGTTCTCATTTGTCCTCTAGTTTTTACCTTAAATCTTGCCAGTGTAAATATATTCTTCCTCTTTCCTCCATCAAAACAACCATAACTATGATTCTCATTTGCCTCTCTGCTTGAAGGAAAAGATTCTCATCTTCATCTATCTCTCAACATCACTTGAGATATCTCTGGTATCACCCTTCCTTATCAAAGGCTTTAACATCCTTCTTAAAGTGTGGTGCCCAGAATTGTGTCCGATACTCTAGTTAAGCCTAAGCGAAGACTTAATCGAAATGTGTGGCACTGGAAAAGCTCAGCAGGTCTGGCAGCATCTTGTAAAGCAGAGACTGTAAAGATTTAGCATAACTTCCTTGTTTTTATATTCCATGGACTTTTCCAGATTATTTATAAACTGCTTTCTCAATTTACTCTTCCACCAAGACAGATAGGTGAACATACATGCATTGATTCCTTTGACCATGCACATCTTAAAATTCTACTGCTAAGATTACACTGCACCCCCTTGTTGTTTCTCCCAAAGTACAACACTTTATACTTACCTGCATTAAATTACAACTGCCATCTGTCTGTTCATTTCAACAGTTTGTCTGAAATTACCTCTCTGAACAAGCTTTTAGTCATCTACTTTATTGTGTTGTTATATGGACAAATGCTTAAATTTTGTTTTATGTGCTCTTGTGAAGCTCTTTGGGGTGTTTTATTATAGATACTATATGTATTGTTGTTGGAATTCCTCATACTTGAAACTTGACTGAGTGTCCGTCAACAAAAAGGAGTTCCTTTGTTCTGTTGTTGCAGTTTTGCCCATAAAGTGGGTTGTGAAAGGACTTTATTAGATATGGCATTTCAACAACAACCAAATCACAATCACAAAAAAGACATTTTAACTTCATAACTGCTGCAGAAGCAAGATGCCCTGTTTGGCTCAGTTGGTTATAAGCCCCACATCAAGTTGAATTCATAATTTATAAGACCATAAGACCATAAGACATAGGAGAGGAAGTAAGGCCATTCGGCCCATCGAGTCCACTCCGCCAGTCAATCATGGCTGATGGGCATTTCAACTCCACCTACCCGCATTCGCCCCGTAGCCCTTAATTCCTCAAGACAACAAGAATCTATCGATCTCTGCCTTGAAGACATTTAGCGTCCCAGCCTCCACAGCACTCTGCGGCAATGAATTCCACAGGCCCACCACTCTCTGGCTGAAGAAATGTCTCCGCATTTCTGTCTGAATTTACCCCCTCTAATTTTAAGGCTGTGTCCACCGGTCCTAGTCTCTTCGCCTAACAGAAACAACTTCCTAGCGTCCACCCTTTCCAAGCCATGTATAATCTTGTACGTCTCTATTAAGTCTCCCCTTAATCTTCTAAACTCCAATGAATACAATCCCAGGATCCTCAGCCGTTCCTCATATGTTAGACCAACCATTCCAGGGATCATCCGTGTGAATCTTCGCTGGACACGTTCCAGTGCCAGTATGTCCTTCCTGAGGTGTGGGGACCAAAACTGGACACAGTACTCCAAATGGGGCCTAACCAGAGCTTTATAAAGTCTCAGTAGCACAACGGTGCTTTTATATTCCAACCCTCTTGAGATAAGTGACAACATTGCATTCGCTTTCTTAATCACGGACACAACCTGCATGTTTACCTTTAGAGAATCCTCAAAACGCTCATAGCTGGTTGTACAACGACAGTCCCATTCTTGAGATGGCCATATCTGGTTGCTCATTGTACAATTTTTATTAATCATTTCAGTTAAATAATCTGCTTTACAGATGCAAATATTCATTAAATTACATCTTCTTGTGTTAAATAGAAAGTTGCCATGAATATCAAATTTTAAAATGTATTTATAAATTTAATGTGGCTTAAACATTTTCATATTGACTCTACTTTTGCCCAAAACGTTGATTTTCCTGCTCTTCAGATGCTGTCTGACCTGCTGTGCTTTTCCAGCACCACTCTGATCTAAACTTTTGCTAGTTGTTTTGTAGTTCAATAACTATAATTTGTATTTTTGTCTAAGAAAATAATACCAAAAAGTTATTATACTGAAGCGTCATGGACATTGTGGCAGATCATGAGTCCAATGATGGTAATGGAAAAATGCTCAGCAGGTGCTTCCTGTACCAACTATCATTACTCATCTGCTCACCAGTTCCAAGTTGCAATCTTTAAGTACCCAAACAGCCTGTTTTTACATATTCCCAAGTGTGGTTTGAGTAGATTGTTCATATAAGTGGAAGAAATTGCACAAGTGCTGGTTATGAACAAAATAGTAGCTTTACTTTAAAGTTCATGAGCTACTGCCGTGTGTTTCATAAGGTAGCCCAAGATACATTGAATTATTTTATAGACAAAAGCAGCTATGTATTTTTAAGAAAAATACAGGGGTTTTCTGTGTATCTGTGAAGTAGTACATCAATGTTATCCATTACAGAATATGAAGAATAAAATATTATCTTGGACAGGGATGCAAAATAGGCAAAATCAGATCACCTTCCCACTCTGCACAACACCAATTTTTAACTCAATTTACTGCAATGGAAATAAATGTCAGATGCTCCTTAGAATCGACAGTCAATCCGATATCACCTGTCCTGCGCCATCACCAGAGCTGAATTTCTATGTCGGAGCATTCTCCTTTGTAAAGTAGACATTTATAAACCTGTGTAATCCCATCATCCCATTAGTGCAGACTTGAAAGCATGAACATCCTCTTTCTCTACTATGATATTCTACGATATAACACCTTTGATCTCCGATAACAACATGCCATTCAAAGCACTTTACTCACAGATGTTATACTGAATGCAACATAATCAAGCAATTGTATAATTTCTTCCTGTTCAGAAATGTTGGTTGTCCTAGAATTAATTGAATATAATGCTAATACTCCTTGAATATAATGGTGGTGATCTGTCATACTAGTGATAGATGCATGTTGTGGTGGGAAGGCCCTGATAATGAAAACAAAATGCATGCTATGGAAAAGACACTTGTCCAGGCTTCCTGAAGGGAATGATGCACTTTTGGGATAATGAGTTCTCACTTCATTGTTCAAGCTTCATTTTGCTAATTCGATAAACGTTTCAGATTTGTTACAACTTTGGAGCATTTTTAACCTCTTAAATTGTAATCAGTACTTATGACCATGATTTCTGTAAAATGCCATTTGATTAACTAATGTTCATTGTGAAAGGAAATATGCCATCATTACCTGACCAGGGCTACTTGCAGAGACCCACAGGAATGTTGACTCATAACTGCCCTCTGAAAATGGCCAAGTAGGTCATTCAATTCAAGATCAATTATGGATGGGCAGTAACTGTTGTCAGCATCTCCCACATCCCATGAGAGAATTTATTCAGTCAGTGAGTAAAATAAGTGAGTGTGCTTGAATTTAACAACGTGCATTTTGAAAGAATTAGATGTTTTCTCACCACTGCCAGTAGCTGCTGTGCACTGATACACCATAACTCCAGATTCAGTTCCTGGCAATGGTAACAATGAACCAAATGATCTCCTTCTGTGTTCTAAATCTTTCAGTGTTTCTACAGTCTAAGTGCACATGAGTGTGAAACCCAATTGGAAATGGAAGGCACCAGCACAGTGGTAATGTCGCTGCACATGTAATCCAGGACTCCATGTCAATGTTCTAGGGACATGGGTTTGAATCTCATCAAGGTAGGTGGTGGAATTGAACTCACTAAAATCTGGAATTAAAAGCTATTACAATGACAACTGGCCACTTGTCGCTTAGGAAAGGACATCTGCCACCCTTTGCTGCTCTGGCCTGTATGTGACTTCAGACCCACATCCATGTGTGTGTCTCTGAACTGCTTTCTGTAATGACTTGGCAAGCCATTCAGTTGCATAAGATCACTATGAAGTCTAAACAAATGAATATAATATCTGATATTGACTTGGACTAAGAAACAACAATGGAAACCTTAGCTCTATCGATCTTGAATAGTCCTCCTTCTCAACACTGGGTTGCTTGTGCCAAAACTGGAAGAGCAATCTGGCAGACTGGTTCCTCCCTACCCTCCCCCCACCCTCCCCACCCTCCCCCCCCACCACCCCCACCCTCCCCCCCCCCCCACCCCCCCCTCCCCCACCGTGTACTCGTGGAACCAAACATTGCAGACAAGGTCCCAGACACTATCATCACCATTACTTGGTATGTATTGTCCTATTGACAGGTCAGATCCACTACTGGTGGATATAGAGTGGATATACAACACAGTGGTATACAGTCAGAAAGGAGATGCCATGGGAGTACTCTGAATTGACTTTGGACACCATCAAATATCATGGCATCAGGTCAAACATGGGCAAGGAAACTTACTGTCCAACACAACTTCCCATCTGTACCCATCCAGTTGATGAAAGTTCATCTCCATGTTGAACACCACTTGAATGAAGCACTGAGACTGGCAATGGTACCAAATCTACTTTAAATTGGGCAACTCAGTTTCCAACACCATTGGTCGCTCAGAAGCACCACTACTGAATGCTTTGGCTGTGTCTTAATGGGCATAGCTGTTAGACCAGGTCTGTGGAAGGTAGTAAGGAAATCAAATATACTGAAAAGCATGCCTGACTTCATCCTTATCAATATACCTGCTGCAGATGCATCCCTTCATGACAGCATCAGTAGAAATGTGCATTGCACATTTCCCATGGAGATAATCACAGCTTCATACTGAAGGTAGCCTCCATCATGTTGTGTGGCACTATCACCATGCTAAATGTGACAGACTACAAACAAATCTCGCAACTCAAAACTAGGCATCCATGAGGCACTATGAGGAATTATTGGCAGCAGAATTGTAATCAACCACAATCTGAAACATCGTGGTCTGGTATATCCCGAACCTCACATTACCATCAAGCCAAGAAATCCACCCTGGTGCAATGAAGATTCGAGGAGGGCATACCAGGAGCTGTACCATGTATATCTAAAAATGATGCATTAACTTGGTGAAGCTATATCACAGGACTATTTACTTGCCAAATAGCAGAAACCACTTTCTCAGCTTTTACATTCTTTATAATAGACTTTGCTGTTCTCCCAATAATAGATCTGAAACTAACTGGCTTATGTATACATGAATTTTGTCTCCTCTTTGTTTGAATAAAGTTGTTAAACATTCGATTTTCTAATCTTCTAGTTCTTATGCAGAATCTAAGGATTATTGGAAGATTATTACCAGGGTATCCACTATCCCTACAGCTACTTCCTTTAATGCCCTTGGATGAATCCCATCAGGTCCAGGAGACTTATTTGTCTTTAGATGCATTAACTTCTCGAGTACTATTTTTCGAGTGATAATTATTGTGTTTATTGCCTTCCTGTTTTGTCCCTTGATTATATGGTATTTCAAAAGCTGTTAATGTCTTATGTTGTGAAGATTGAGGCAAAGTATTTATTCAACCCCTCAGCCATTTTCTATTTCTCCATTATTATTCCCCTAGCCTTGTTCTCTAAGAGCCAATGTTCACTTTCGCCTGTCTCTTTATATTGAAAGTTGCTGTCCAACTTGATGGTATTTGCAAGTTAACCCTCAAAGTTTATGTTCTCCCTTTTTTTGGAATATGTTGTTTTCTTAAAAACAAAAACTCTCCCAATACTTTGATTTATCAGTCACCTTTGACTCATTGAATGTGTTTCTTTCAATTTGCGGCTATCCATTACTTCCCTGCTTAACCCTTTACAAGGATCTTCCATTCTCACTAGGATGTGTCTTTGTTGTGTGCTATGAACTATTTTCTTAAACATCTGTTGTTGTTCCTCAAATGTTTTTGCTGCTAAACCCCTTTTCCAGTCCACTCATAGAGTCATAGAGACATAGAGATGTACAGCACAGAAACAGACTCTTCGGTCCAACTTATCCATGCCGACCAGATATCCCAATCCAATCTAATCCCACCAGCCAGCACCTGGCTCATATCCCTCCAAACCCTTCCTATTCATAAAGCCATCCAGATGCCTTTTAAATGTTGCAATTGTACCAGCCTTCACCACTTCCACTGGCAGCTCATTCTATTGTACCACCCTCTGTGTGAAAATGTTGCTCCTTAGCTCTCTTTTATATCTTTCCCCTCTCACCCTAAACCTATGCCCTCTAGTTCTGGACTCCCCCACCCCAGGGACAAAACTGGCTGGATTCTGGTGGGATTTCCCCCACAAATTGCTCTACAAAACTGTTGTGCATATATTCTATAACATTTTCAATCTAAAGTAACCCATGATTAATGTATTGACTTTTTAAAATGCCCATATTATCTCTAAGAAGAAGTGATCTAATTAAGATATATAAGATATTAAAAGGAACTAACAAAGTGGATATAGAATTCCTGTTTCTGTTTGATGGTGACCTAAAATTAGAGGTCTTGGCTGTCGGATAAGGAGTAATTTAATACAGAGATGAGGAAGAATTATTTCTCTCAAAGGGTTGTGAATCCATAAAATTTGCTATCCCAGTGCTGGGTGGATGCTGGGACACTGATTAAATTTAAGGAGGAGATAGACAGATTTTTAATTAGGTTATGGTGAGCTGGCAGAAAAGTGGAGATGAGGCTTGAATGAAATCAGCCGTGATTATATTGAAAAGCAGAGTAGACTTGAGGAGTTTTACTAATTTCTTGCAGCTAGTTCTTATGTCCTTAAGACAGCTCACCATGACTTTGTGCAGGGCAATTAGGGATGGGTAATAAATGTTGGTCTTCCCAGTAACATATGCACAGATTAAAACAAAATTCAACTTGATATCACCTGACTCTATGTCAGGGTGAAGTTGGGCCAAATTGTAGAATCCCTACAGTGTGGAAACAGGCCATTTGGCCCAACAAGTCCACTCTGACTCTTCAAAGATTGTCCCACCCAGACCTATTCCCCATTGCCCTACATTTCCATTGACTAATGCACCTAGCCTACACATCTCTGAACACTGTGGGCAATTTAGCATTGCCAGTTCACCTAACCTACACATCTTCTTTCAGAGGGGGGAAATCAGAGCACCTGGAGAAGCCCATGCAGATATGGGGAGAATGTGCAGACTCTACACAGACAGTCACCAAAGGCTGGTATCAAACCCAGGTCCCTAACATTTTGAAGTGGCAGTTCTAACCACTGAGCCACCATGCTACCTATATAAAGATATGAACTGGAGACCTGCAGTCAAACGCTCTACCACTGAGCTAAACCCCCTTGTAAAGACATAGTGTGCCCTCCTCATACTTCTCTAGCAATTGGGAGTACTGTATATAAAAAATACACACCAGCTGATTGAAAGTCATCCTCTTCATCTATGGTTTACTAACAAGTATCAGTTAACAAAATATTGAAAAGAAAGACTTGCATTCATATAGCATCGTTCATGTCCAAAGGAAAGTCCAAAGGGCTTTATAGTCAATAAAATATCTTTTGACAGTAGTTATTGTTGCTATACAACAGACAACAAGCTATCATTCATTGCAATGGAATAATGACCAGAAACTCTATTTATGTGACCTTGTTAGAGGAACTAGTATTTGTGAAAACACTGGGGGGACCTCTTCAGAATAGTACCATTGGATCTTTTATGCTCATGAAGTAACATTTAATTAGAAAGGTGCCTCTCTAATAGATTTTTACTCCTCAGTACTTCACGGCAATGTTGATTTTCTGGAGTTCAGCTTGAACCCACAATCTGAAGAATTGGAATCAAGGGTGTGCCCGACTCAGTCAAGTGCTACAACCAGGTGAGAAGAATGATTATCTCCCCTCTTCTTAAGTTCTTCCTCAGCTGGTCATGCAATTAGTTTTTAGCACATAGCTATCACACTTCAATTAAATTTAGTTAACCTAGTCAAAATTAGAAATCCAAATCCAAGGTTTACATGAGTAAACAAAAGAATGGAATTTTAACATTATGAAGCTGAAGAAAAATAAATAAACTTGGCTTCTAACATATGCATACAACACAAATAATAAGCTTAAAAAGAAGAGGGGAAAGAGGCTATCTGTAAGTACAGGCAGTTGTACATTTAATGTTTTTGGGGCCCTCCATTTACAATGTTACACCTGAATCCTACTGAGTTAGCTCTGATTTATTTCCTCAGAAATGTTGAAGTTTACTGATATGAGTCCTTAGTAGGCAATGGTTTTTTCAGTTGGTGCTGACCGTGGAGGTTGAAAGGAAGACAGATAGAGAAAGTGTTTTGTTTAATGTCCACTTTCCTTGCAGCTTCTCTGCTGCTCAGAAGAAACTATTTATAAAAATTAGTTTGCATATTCTTACATTTGTTCATTGCTTTTCTGAGCTCAGTACGTCACAGACAACCTTTCATCCACATGTGTAACTTTCAGAATGGTCTGAATCAATTGGGAGATACAGATCTGAATTTCAGTGCACTATTAGGTATTTTTCTGATCAACCTATTCAGAGATTATTACACACCCCTGGAGCAGATGGGACTTGAATCTGAGGTTCCTTGCTCAGAGATAGAGGCACTACAACTGCACTGCTTTAATGAAATAATTTCAGCTAAAATTGATTCTTATTTACTGATGGGTCTATGAGCTTAGCTCAACCTGGTTGATCACAACAGCTGGTTTAGATCAGTACTTGTCTTCTCCAAAAGCATTTTTTGTCCCTGAAAGATTTTGTTATTAGAATCAGATGATAGAAGTTGAAAATTGATACTTCATTTTTACTGCAATCATAACACAATGTTGATACTTAAATGCAATAATGTCAATAAGATGCTATCGTCTTTTAGTGCATCATTTTTAACTCATTCAAAATCAAATAATGAAAACGTTGCAACTTTATGGCTTATATATAATCAAAATTTTAAGTCAAATTTCTCAGTTCCTGCTTTGATGAAAATGCCTGACACTCCCATAAGTTACTGGTTTATTTTATTTCTAGTTTACGAATCATTAAAATATGAATTGCTTAAAATCATCATGTTGCAATGTCAACAAAATACTAATGTCAAATCCACTCGCAAAGGAACAATTACAATAATACTGTATCTATTTTATCCAATGAGTTATTCCTCCCTCCTAAGCCGATTTTGCACAGTTTAACTGTTGTGTTTAGATGAAGGGCAGTTCTTCATGATGTCTGATACTCGGTTAATGACTTCATTGTGGACTCTTCCCTGTTGCTAAGGTAATGATTCCCAAAACACCTTAGCAACAGGAAACAGTTTAAAATGTCATGATGGATTTGCTTCTCTCTCTCTGAATTGAGTTGTCTACTAATCCTATGATAAGGTGGATTTAAAAGAATAACAAAATTTTATTCCCAGCATCAGGCTGGGTTTTGGCACTAACAGTGTTTCAAATTAGTCCAAGCATTAAAAGCAAACTTTTTAATATGGCTTGGATAATGTTGCTTACATTTAACAGCTTACTTTACAGCTGATTTCATAATTCCTGTCTTTCAACAAGGTTTTCTCACATTGCCTCTGGTGGTATTGAGGTATCAGGGAGAATTGTCAAGTGCATGCGGCTCTTTCCTCCCACCTCCCAAATCAATAGTTGATAGTCCCTTGGTTGCAAGCTATTCGTTGATCCCTAACCTTAGGAACTTAAAATCAGTAAGGAACTTTCATAATGGACAGTGGCTTCAACAAGTCAACCAAAGAGGTAGAGCAATAGAAGTATTGCAGTACTGAAATGACCATGTTCCAATGCCCTATGAGATGTACAAATTTTGTAGTCTAATGTGACATTGAAACTGAAGGCACTTGACATAAAACAAATTAATTTCCCATCCTCATTCCTGCATTGTAACACCTTGTGGAACCATCAAGGATCTTGCCTGTTGGCTGAAGAATAAGTGAGTAATTGCCTCAATTTGAAAGATCTGACAACATTGTGTGTGTCAATAAAATAGACACAGGTGGTCCTTTCCCAGGATCAAGCTTTTGGTAGAAATCCTGCCTACCCAAAGGTGCTGACCAAAGACTGGTAGCTCTTTTGAATGATAGCTCAACTGAGGAAGCCTTGGTTATTGCCAGAATGACATTTACCAGGGTTCATGTTGGAAGAGCAACTGAGTAATCAGGTAATGATGGAAGAGGTTTGGTAAAGCAGGGAGCAAAGGGACAGCCTTTGTTTCTGAAGCAAAGGAAGAAGAGGCTACCAGTTGCCCATGTAGTATTTTTTGATCATGCACTGAGTATGTTTGAATGAGGAATTGCTCACGCCTGGGAGATTACAAGGTGGTCTGCATACTGCATATTGACGGGTTCACCTAACATTCAGTTAATAGCAGTTGGCAAAGTGAAGTTCATAAATGGTCATTTATTGCCCACTTATGGGACACAATTGGCAGCAAAGCAGGAAGTCTGACCACAAGCCTTCCCACCGCTCATAGCGTTTAGGCTGAGGCAGGAAGGCAACAGAGGTCAGGCACACCCACCATCCTATCTAATTAATTACTCTTCCTGACTCCAAGCATAAAAGGAGAGAGGGCAGGAGGTAGCACCTTTCACTGCAGTATTGAGGGAGTGCTGCACTGTCTGAGCTACTATTTTTTAGAGGTTAACATAAGGCCCCATCTCCTTTACAAACGGAGCTAAAAGATGCTTTCTTTCTGTCACTTTTAGAATTGAAATGTCAAACTGAGATCAGATAATAATCCAATTTTTTAAACCAAAATTCTTGGTTTAAGAGTATCCAGTAAAATCATTTGGTGTGTACTGAACATTTTTAAGAAAAACATATTGATAGTTTAATGTTACCTTTCACTTTTTCCTTGTTCCTTTTCCTGCTTCCTATTAACATCTCTATAATTAGTTAGGATACAAGGCACTTGAGATTACCATATAAAAGATTAAAGATAAATGGAACAAAACCCTTTCATCTTTGTCCACTCCTCCACACCCGCTCCACACAACCTGTATTTTCCTCCAGCTCTAAATAACCATCCTGATTTTGATAAAAGCTCTCACTTTAGGAGCCTGAATTCAGCCAGTCAAAACTCCAGATGAGAATCCAATAGAAAACCATTGTAGATATCAGACTGCCCACAGAGATAAAGTCAGTTTAACAATGAAGATTTACAGCAATCACAGTTGTCTTTATTGTCCAACTTTTTTGCATAAAGTGGTTTCCAAGAATCTCCGAAGGTGGTGAACAAGGTGAGCAAAATTGCCACAAAATGATTGAAAATGTTTGCTTATGTTACTGATAATTAAATGCAACAGCCAGTATATGGAAGATAAGTCAGTGGAAATCCATGCAGGCCCATGCAATCCAATATTTTGTTTTGTAAGATTTTTATGGTATTTATAATGAAATTTAAAGTTACCAATGGAAAAGGAAAAATGGCTTTAGATTTTGTTGTTCCTGCCTCATAAGTACTGTACCCCTTTGCTCGACTTAGTCAATTAATGATGCGAGCAGTTATTCTGGAGTCCTGGGGAATTTCAAGTATCCTCTCAGTTTAGAAGTTATGATCCACCTAGTTTTAGGCTGGAGATTAGTTTGTGAGAAAATCTTTAGAAAATTCCAAAAAGGTATCAATGTTTCTGCAAATAAAGACCAATATTTCAGACCATGACTCATTGTGTACATATATTAACTGCTGAGATGTTTTGTGAATTTTTACAATCAGCAATACAATAATTGTAATTCAACCCATAATTTCACACTTGGCCTGTACCTATTCTGCCTTCATTTCTTTGAATTTGGCAATGGATGTCAACCTGGAATATAGGGAGTGAGGAAGGTGTGCGATAAAGCACTTGTTTTTTTAAAAACATCAATTTACGGACTGAGTTTATACTTGTAGCACCGTAGGTTTAGAGTCTAAACTCAAGGTAAGTAAAATTAATTAGTATCTGCCTTTTACAAGCCAGAGAGCTAGTTTCATATTTACAGAGCTAGATTAATTCATTTGGGGTGCGTGGCAAAATCATAGTGAAAAACATTTAAACTTTGTCACAAAGTTTCATGATTGACTCCCCTGGATCCAATTCCCCTATGCTACTTGCAGCATGTAATTTTTGGACTGTCACCACAGTGCTTTGCTTAGTTAGTCGCTGCCGCAGCAATCCTAAAGGATTTTTAACATGGGAGTCACTGCACAATTACATCTATTAAAAACATAACCAGTCAATAACATAACATCCTGTCAAGCAGCTTCTCTGAGGACACAGTTTCCCTTCTGAGGTTGAATCATACAGGTTTGGGAAAAGGATGGCCACATATTTTGCAATCGACTGTCTCAGGGCAGTCAACACTGAATGGTTGAGACTTGTCTCACAAGCCATTCAATGGATAATTTGAGCTCTCTGAAGGCAGCTTCATTGGTTGCTGTGTCCCGGCGCGGTGTTACTTCAGGTGTAGTGACAGATGGTTGTGAAACAAACTGGAGGTGGTAGTGGGGGTGGGAACAAATCCAAGTCCCTACAAAGCGTGTAATTCTATCCACAGCCATCTGAGTCTGTCCATACAGAAGGAGGGCTTGCTATTGTATAGGGCCTCCGCTCCCAACTAAAGAGTCAACATTTGGCACCTTTTTATTTGATTAATTGTCATGTTTAAGTGGCTTCACCTGTGCTTAAGATGTCCATTCTGTTTGGTGGAGGTGGAACTAGTCTCTTGAGGGGAGTTTACCTCTAGTTTGATGTCTCTCAATTTCAAACTACACAATGATAAAACACAAGTTGGACAGGTTTCGCATTCAATAGGAAGTATTCAGATACAACAAAATCCTATTGAAAGTGAATTGTGGAGCTTGAATATACTCAAGAGAATGTATAGAAATAAGCTTTTCTCTCAGTTGTTTTTTGAAATAGAAAACACTCTTGCTGAAAACAATATAATTAAGTACAAAGTTTGATGGAAAATAGTAAAATAATACATGAAACCTTTTTGAATGTATGTCATTAAATTATTCTCAAATTAAACCCCCCCTTGTATTGAGGTTAGAGGATTACATATAACATGTGTCCCAGGCCAATTGAGGAAGAATGTTACTCGGGCCAATGTTTGTTTCATCTTGCATTTATTTACAGAGTTAATCACTGTAAGTGTATACCTCCAAACTCAACCACTCAATAAGTATCTCCTAATATGGGTTCTAGTGAAACCCAATCAATTTCTATCAATATCATACAAGTAAATACGATGAATTACATCTGGATTAGAAAGGAAAAGTTGTGTTTGATTCCTGAACACCATTCAATCAAGTTTACAAATCATGTGTGACTCTTGGATCAAGATCAGGTATAACAATAATCAGAGTTAAATGTACACCAAAAGTCATTATGCCTTAACCAACATAAAGAATGACCACATGAGTGAAGTACCTGAGTGCGACTGGCCCCTATCAATCAATGCATCAGTGCTGAGTAAGTATGTTTGGGGAAGGAAGAAAGTAAAGAAAATCCCTTTTATTTTGGAAGGATTTCACCTACGTTAAGCATATGGATGGCCGTCAACAAAAAAAACTATTAAAGGATTCAGGTGACCTTATAAACATTATTTACGTGTTGAGATTGAAGTACCCTCTGTAATTCACCAATGGCTATTTCCAATTATTTTGAAGTTAATGAATTTTTCATTCATTTTGACTAAGTTGTCTTTTTTTTGTAAGTGTTTTCAATCTCGTAATGTATGATTCTGCAAATACAAAGATTATGCCACATATCCCCAAGTGAAACTATAAATTAAGAAAACTTGTGGTTCTCAAACAGGCAGCCTTTGAGCCCTGGTCATATATCTCTTTTTTGCTAATGTGCTTTGTGTGAATTCCATCAACGTAGAAGTTCATTACAAATGGCAGTTCATACTACTGCTACCTCATTGACTGACTAATTCAAAATTAGACCATTAAGATCATACAGCAAATTGAAGCACACACTAAATTGATGTTCATTTAGGAAACCTTTATTGATATTGCATCTTTCATGACTTGGGGGGTGGGGTGGAGTAAACAAGAGGTAGAGATGAAGCCCACAGTGAGAGAACAACAGTTGGACAGGAAAAGGAATTAGTAAAGGTAAGCCTTAGGGAATCATTATAATGAACCTTTATAAACACTGATTCTACTTTATTTGGAGAATTGTCTCCAATTCTGAACAGCATACTTCAAGAGGGATCTAAATAAATTAGAGATGGCACAGATAAAAGTTACGTGAATGCTTCCAGTGATGGGGACTTCATCATATTCATAGATTGAGAATATTGGAGTTGTTCTCCATTACCAAATCAAAACAGAGAAAATTTGCAAAGCTGCAGACAAAAGGGTGTTTGGATTATAACTGATGAGTTGCACTTCTGAGGAGTTGGCATGCTCACGATAGGTAAAATTGCCCCCTTCTGTGCTCTCACCATTCTATGATTCTATGATTAGCTTTTGGTGCTGGTTCAAGGAGAAGTATTGGCCAGTTCTGTTCTTTGAGGAATGCTATGGGCCTTTTATAGCCACCTGAGTGGATAGGCAAACACTGGGTTTAGTGCCTCATCCATGTAAACATCATATGCGGCCTATGAAGTTCACATAAATACAATCATGTGATCTCTGAATTCAAAACATTGGACAATCTGGAGTTAGCTTTACTTTTTGATAAAAGCCTTCATTTTGGAAAATAATTCTTTTGGTTGAAAAGAGACAGGTGTTTTAGAATATTTTATACTTCATATTTATTTCAATTACACTGACAAATTTTACAAATGTTGTGTGTTTATGTAAATATACATCAAAGTTAGGGAATCAAAATTTTCAAAATTCATTTTCGTGAAGACGGTGGACCTTGAACCTTACATTTTGTGCATTACTTTATTAATTGAAGATGTTAACATAAAATAATTATCAAACCTTAATTTCAACTTAAGATGCAACAGCAAAAAAGTATCTTTTTTGAGACCTCAAAGACGATAGTGAAGTTTTGTTTCATCAAAATATCTACAATGGAAAGGTCAACTCTATACAATTTCGGGAACATTTTTATTGCCACTTGTCTGAGAGCATTCCAAAGTGCAGATTACATTGATTTTCTTGCTGAACCTATAGATACTGAAGAATTAAGTAGCTTTACAAGTTTACCTTTGGGCACAATGCTTTGCCTGTTAAGACCTCAATGACACAGAGGAATTGAGTGGGGGAGGAAATCATAAGCCTGAGCTCCCAAAGTGCACTCCTTGTGGATGTAAGTGGTGTGCTGGATGTTCAAATTGAAATATCACCCTCCCACCCTCACCCTTAAATGTCACAGAATCCCAGAAATTGTTACAGTGTGGAAGGAGGCCATTCACCCTGACATGTCAAAGCTCACATATCACCTTAAAGTGGGATTATAACAGAATTATGTACAAAAACAATATAGCTGCTGCATTGGTAAAAGAAAGTCAATATATTATTACTGATATGTATGTCACCTAATAGAAATTCGAAATGTATTTTTTTAACACATCAAGTTAATCACAGTGAACTCCTCACAATAAAGAAATGATTACATCTCAAACGAAGGACAAGATTCTGACTTAAATAGAAATGGATGAAGCACGTATTCCTTAAATATATCCTACTTAAAATATTGTCTCTAGATTCAGCGATATCAGATGAAGTGTCCACATGAATCTCATGAGATCTAACAAATGAGTATTCTGATATCTCAATTGCATTTTTGGTCAAAGTGAATTTTTTTCTAAAGAGGCCAAAATAAATACTGGTAGAGAAAATATTTTGAACTTAAGATGTTCACATACTAAAAACTAATTACTTAAATATTGCGTCAAAGAAACACCTTCTAAATTTAAATCCTAAATATATTTTTAGTGCAGGTGAAAAGCTCATGATCGGAATAAAGATGACTATAATAAGTAACAAAGGATGAGAAGCTGAAACAATAGAGGGTGGGAGATAGAGGGATAAATACACTTGATGGACTTCATAAGCAGCTGCTGGTTGCTTTGTTCCAGCCTTTCCAAATGCTTGAAGGTGACTTGCCCCTAGGCAAGACTGAGCGTGGAATTTTTCACACCCGAAATGGGCTCTGTTTTGTTATACTACAAGGACATGTATTTACAAAGAAGTCCTGTTAATCCTTAAAGGTAAGTCCCCTGAAAAATAAAGTCACTTTATTTTGTTTTGATAATATTTCAGTGCATTAGGTCAATGTTATGTAACTATTAAAAAAAGGACAATTCAGATATTTTTGGGTTTGATCAGAAGAAAAATCATTGTTTAGGCTTCCCATAAATTGCAGTGACCATGGAGGCTGCCTTCTAATGTTGACAATCTGTTCAAACAAAATACAGCACTGACTATACAGCATTGTTTTGATTTTATTTTAAAGCTGTTTATCTGCGTATTCAATGTTTTAGACAGGCAATCCTGTAGATGTATCTGTAAGTAAACATTAAGCAAAATTAGAATTCTTACATGAAAATGGCTGCATTTATGTTGCAATTTCCTCTTTCAATCTCTCACTTTTTTCTGAAGGCACTGCCAACCGGGGTACAGTTTTATAAAAACAAAGAACTGCAAATGCTGGAAATCTGAAACAAAAAGAGAAATTGCTGGGGAAACACAACAAGCCTGCCAGCATCCATGGAGAGAAACAAGAGTCAACACTTTGGTCCGGTGACCTTTATACCAGCAAATCCCAATCCCACTATTGGCAGATGCTGAGGAAAGTTCAGCATGGAAGTGGGAGAAGGAATAGGCTGTGAGGAGAAGGTTTCAGATGGATGGAGACTGGATGACAAGTGGATGAGGGGAAAGGTTGGTATGTCGAAGAGTGAAGGGGTGGGGTAGGTCGAGGGGGATAAGTAGAAGCATTGGGTTGGGACCTATCAGGGTGGTCGCCAAGGGAGGAGGAGAGGCTGCAGGCCTGGGCTATGTTACATTAGGAACAAGAGTAATGGAGATTCATGACAAGTTGAATCAAGGTAGCATCACATCTTGAGCTGGGCAACGGGAAGCATGGTTGGATTTTGGGGAGCAGAAGTCAGGTCAGATCTGGACTAGGAAGCATCAGGGTTAGTTTGCATTGTAATGAGTGGCTGTTGGGCCTGGTCTGCTCCAGAACACATTGAGTGTGTGGGAGTCAGCTTCGTCTGGTGCGAAGTAGGATATTAGACTGTCAGTTCAATTGGGGCAAGGGGCAGGGGATGCAGTTGGTGACTAAAGATGGTGAGACAGAGTGGGGAAGAGGGTCATTGATTTGGAGGATCAGTTTCATAGCTAGTCAGGTTTCACTGCAGTTTTCATTCAACAGACATTTCCTGACTAACTCTTCAGATAAGTCAGTTGGAAACATCTGAAGTCAACAATTCTATTTAAAAATTGTAGACATTTTCATAGGGTCTAGATTCCAAGTGATTGCCCATTGGAAGTTTTACCTTCTCAGGAAATTCCTGCAGTTGCCAGGACTTCTGTATGATTTCAACTCATAACTTTCATGGTCCTTCTAGTCTCCAACAATTGGATGCCAGAAGATCTGGATCTTTTACAAAAGCAGGTTAGATGCTAGGAATTCTATAATGAGTAACTCAACTCCTGGTTCCCAATGTCTATCCACCATCTACAAAATAAAAGAAGCTATGGGATGCAATATGCTTCATTTGCCTGAAAGAGCATGGTTTCAACAACATTCCAGAAGCTTGATCATCCAGGACAAAGCAACCTACTTGATCAGAACCCCGTCCAACACCTCAAACATTAATTTCCTCTACCATCAATGCAAAGTAGCAGCTCTACATACAGTTTTCTTGGTACACTGTAGAAACTCACCCACACCTTCTTCAACAGCACCTTCTAAACCCATGAACTCTGTGGCCTAGAAAAACAAGAAATACAAATGCATGGAAATGCCATTACCTACAAGTTCATCTCCCCGCAAGCTACACAGCATTCCCAATAACATATTGGAAGTATATTGCCAATGATTCACTGTCATTGAATCAAAACCTTACTCCCTTTCTAACAGTATTGAACTAATACCATGTGGACTGAACCAATTCAAGGAGGCAGCTCACCACCAATTTTTCAGGAATAATTAGCGATATGCAAAAAAAAACTGGTCTTGCCAACAATGTTCACATCCCATGAAAAAATTTTAAAAGTACATTTTCCATCTGAATCAATCAACAAAACAACCCCTGCCATCTTTTCCCTTCCTCGCCCAGGGATACAAAGGTCCCTTGCACAATCAGTGTCACTGACGAAGCACCAGCCATGTAATCTTCTCCTTCAGCCACATCATGTAAACTCTCATTGTCCAGGCCGATGACAGGAACTTTTGGGTTGTATGAATTCTCTTAAGCAATTGACCAAGCTATGATGTCACTAAATAACCCAGAATAATAGCTTTTAAATGACAGTAGTTGTTGCATAATGATGCAGATACTCTCGAAGCATCATAATGAGTACCACATCAATCAGAGCTCCTGAGTACAGGTATTATGAAATTGCTTACATGTGAGTTGAAACTGAGATCTAGAAAAAAAAGTGCAACCGAGAATCTATTAGGTGGTACTTTGTGCTGTCAGTAGACCTATTTAAATACTTCAAGATAGGAATTTGCAATATTGAATGGTTGATTGAAAATATTTTTTTACCAGATGACTAGATTTTTCATAAACAGTTTGACACAATCTGTAAATGATTCAGCACTACTTGGCATGTTTCAAAATTGCTACTTGTTTAGAACACTGTTTCCAAGCCTCTGCCAGTTTATCAATATGTTGGCAGCTACAAGCATCCACATTATTCCGAACATGGTACTTGTTGTAAAATAGGGGTCTAAACCCTTTTTCCAAAAAAAAACAAAAATGCCAAAAGCAATTGCTATTCTTGTCAAAATTACTATTTCTCTTTGTAAAGTGCTTCACAAAGCTATTGACCTTGGAAATGATGTACAGTTTTACATAGAATCAGTTTGTAATTCTCCATGTCTATTTTCTAAGTGAAAATAATTTGACTAAAGTCCCAAGGTGCATGAATGCACTCAACGTTATATTTTGTTCAGGATTGTCCATTGTGACACTTCAAATTCATTTACTGCAGCAGAAAACAATGAGATAATTCATGCAAATGAGCTATTTTCTAAATTAGTGCAACAACTATGTGTTGTTGTGTTCTATGACACAGTAACATCTGGAACTCAACAGTCAGTCATGAGTTAGTGCTGGGATCACAAAGCTTTTTTACTTTGAAGACTAATAGCTTATTGCCTTTCAGGTCATGTACGGTGAGGATCAAAGCCCCTTCCATTACACTCTTGGTGCATTCCAATTCTAGCTTTTGAAAAACACCCAGATGATACAACAAAAAGCATTCAATTTAGGAGCCACAGAAAGATGAAAGTTGTTTCACTCCATTTCATTTTGTTTCTGTAGATTTCTTCCAAATTATTTCTCGATACATACTACTCCTTTTGCATCCTCTGGGGGACTTAGTGCTGTTTCTCTTCCAGCAGGTAAATTTCATCCATTCCACATTACAAGAGAGTACACTTCAGCAATGAGGCTACGGTGCTGTCCTGTTAAATGGCTTGACCTTTGCTCCTTTCAATCAAGCTCAAGGTTGAGACAGTGGATCACTGAATTTTCTCTAAGAGCTTTCCAGATGTTACAATGATTATAATCAAGAATTTTATAGTAAAGGAAGAGATTACAGTGCCTATGTCAGCGTACTATACAATCCATTCACTTCATCTCTTAGGTTTTTTTAATTGAAATATTTATCATGTTCTCTTTTATTTATTCCTTTTATATTCATATTTTTGGAAGGGAATGTCACAATCTCCATTTTTTAAAAGAGAAGTGTTAATCTCTTTGTTTTATAACAATCATTAATTTGTGAACTGATATTGGAAAATCACTAACAAAGGATATACTTGGCTAATTAAAAACTGCATAATTTTTAACATCCGACACAGATTCCCTTCTTTAACACAAATAGTCCTAGTTTCTTTGATCTTGATTATGTTGTGTCATGTGTTTTCTGCCTGAAGGCAGGTCCTTGGCTCCCGATGTTTCATCCTGAGCCATTTTCTTGCAGTTTATTTTTCAGAGTAACAGTTTACAATTGCCTTTTACTCTCAGAGGCATTGTGATGAGGCAGGTCCCAAGTCTACCTCAATTAGGATAGGAATCAAATCACATAGTTGGTGTTACTCTGAACCGCACACAAGTCAGCAGAGCTCATCAGCCTCTGATCCTTATTAGGGATAAAGCTTTTTATATAACCTTTGTTACCTGTTATCATCTTGGAGAATTTCTTCTGCACCTTGTCCATACTTTGGTATTCTTCCCAAATTATGGGTCCCCAAAATTGCACAAACTATTGTAACATATATTTTTATCAACTCCTGCGTTTGTTTGAGCTAAAATCACATAAAACCTGCAGCACAGAAAAAGACCACTTTGCCAGGATTAGTAGTTAACAAGAGCTTCTTCCCATTCAAATAAATCTTTCTTGCCTATTTTTCAACTCCTTTCCCCCTCAGATGCATTAACTTTCTTCTTAAATGCACCATGTAAATGTACTACTGTGAAGCTGAATGATGCAGAAAATGCTGTGGAGAAAAATAGAGTGATCAGCAATATTGAAGGTGATTCAGAAATCATGGTGGACAAAAATGGAAAATGTACTGAAACCCACAGTACATTATAGAGACTGAAAAGTTTTGACCTAAGTCCTAGGTGATTGTCATATACCTGAATGACAACAATGCAGTCAGGTTCCTTGGAAGTAGATGACAGCTTAGAGAAAGGGCAGCAAAATCCAGGATCAAATGTTCAATGGAATCTTTTTCTAAACAGTGGCTGATGCTTGTAATAGTTGAGAAAAATGCCAGAGAAGAGAACAAGACTGACAATATCAGTGAGCACTTGGTCAAAAAGAAAGCATTGAGTCATGAGGAGCTGTGTTGGAAAGAGATCAAGGAAGGTGATAACAGTAAAACATAAATGGACGTGGATAAATGTGAGGTTGTTTATTTTGACCAGAAATATGAAAGGACAAATTATTGATTATATGGGAAGCAGATTCAAAGTGCATCAGTGCAGAAGAGTCTGCGGAGTTTTGTACATGAATTGCAAGGTGTATAAAATGCAAACAGGATGAACCGATGATCCCCCTTGTGGGACAATCTTGAACAAATGGACATAGACATAGAACAAGAGGAGATAAGTTCAAAATTGAGGTGGGGAGGAACTACTTCTCTTGGAACCCCACTGCCCCAGTGGAGGCAGAATCAATCAACAGATTCAAGGAAGAAATAGAATGAAAAGCGGGATAAAGGGCTGTGGGGAGCAGGTAGGAAAGTGGAGTTGAGACCAGGATAAGGTCAGCCATGATCATGTTAAATAGCAGAGTGGGCTCAAAGGGCTGAATTGCCTACAACCGCTCCTAATTCCTATGTTCTGAAGGCAAACAAAAACAGAGTTTGCTGTAAAATCTCAGCAGATTAGATTAGACTTACAGTGTGGAAACAGGCCCTTCGGCCCAACAAGTCCACACCGACTCGCCGAAGCGCAACCCACCCATACATTTACCCCTTACCTAACACTACGGGCAATTTAGCATGGTCAATTCACCTAACCCGCACATCTTTGGACTGTGGGAGGAAACCGGAGCACCCGGAGGAAACCCACGCAGACACGGGGAGAACGTGCAAACTCCACACAGTCAGTCGCCTGAGTCGGGAATTGAACCCGGGTCTCCGGCGCTGTGAGGCAGCAGTGCTAACCACTGTGCCACCGTGCCGCCCAAAGATCTGGCAGCATCTGTGGAGTGAAATCAGAGTTAACGTTTTCGGGTCCAGTGACATTCTTCAGAACTGAAGGCAAAGTTAGGTTTAACTTGACCAGCAAACCACACCCCACAGTTCCCAATATTAAATACCCATAGGCACAAATGGTAAATGGCCAAATCGCTGAGATATCAGAGGGATGTCAGTGTCCATGGATGTGAGTAAGAATAGATATGTTTTGGGGAGGAAGAAATTTGAATAAAATCAGTCACAAATAGAGAGTATGCACAAGATAAATAGGACGTAATACAAAGGCTAGAAAAATTGCATGTTAAAGAGTGCATTTGAAATTCAGAAATTTAGAGTATAGGCAGTGATTTAAACTGACAATTGCATCAGAAAACATTGCTACCTAATCCAATTAAGATCAAAATCATTGACAGTTAATAGGAGAAGTACATGTACACATTGTCACTAAACAATCTGCATCATATCTCTTTAATATCGCTAAATCCTACCTAAATAAATAATGTCTGGACAATGAAGAGAATATTGCATCAGTAATATTATCCATTGTTCTTTGGGTCTTGGAAAAAAGACCTTTATAACTCTCAAGCAGGATTAAGTGTAATTTAAATTCTTGTTCTGTAGCCTGTCAAGTGCAAAAATGTATTTAGTTACCCTTTTAGCATCTCTCTGTATATGCATAAAAGGTAACTTACACTTACACCACCATCAAACTGCCTTCCAGTTGTGTTTTGTACATTTAAAGCTAGCCCCTAAATTTTTAATCCTGAATATGGATTGCTCCAAGCTATTGAGTGACATATTATGCTTTGAGATACTTGTTGCCAAATTCTCCATCTAGATCTTTTGTCTAACAGCACATGCTCAATTTAACCAGCCTTTCCACAGACTGTGTCAGATGGCTGAATTGTGAGCACTCAGGAAATTAACTGCAAACGTTTGGGGATTCATATCATATTCAAGTTAAAGATATTACCCTTAAACTGTATTTGCCTGTTTTAGTGATTGAAGTAGGTTAGTATCTCAGAACATTAATAGAAAATACAGTTTTCGTGCTACCCTGGTCAACACTTTTCTCTCAGAGAATATCACAGAGGATACCAGGTTGAGGAACGTCCGACTTATGAATACTTGATGTGATGAATGTGGTCCTGTAAAGATTAAACATATAAGCATTTTCTGTACACCTATGAATGGCTATGTTATATTGTCTTGCAAAATTTTCCAACTTGTGTACAGATTGACTTGTAAATGGAACAGAACCTTGTCGCAACCCAGGGACTGCCGACAACTAAAAGTAATAAACCGTTTTTAATTTTCATTTTGGAATATTGCTTAAACAGAAAGGTTGCTAAATTTGCCTCTGCTTCTATCACTAATAAATGCTTGGGAAAATTTGATATGATTAGTCACTGTTTATATAATTTTCATTATAAATACAATACATATAATTTGAAGTATCTGAATAAATGATGAAAATATAAGCACTTATTCTGATGTAACACGCTGCCAGAGTTGTTCAAGTGACTGTAATAATCATTGGGAACAACACTGGCATTAATTCTGTCCAGAACATTTCACACCTAACACACATTGTCTAAAATGTTAATGGACTTTGCAAATGAGGGCCATGCAAATCTTTCAGTAGCCCTATGCAACATTCATGAAAAAAAATCCAGCAGATCGTCTGTTTGCATTCTTTGACCAAGTTTCAGCTTCACAGCAGCATGACCAAAAGTCCTAAGGGTAACTGGTTGCAGCAGGATCAAAAAAGGTATTTTTAAAAATCTTTTCTTTGACATGAACTCAGGTGTAACAAGAGTTTCCTCACCATTCCATGTCCCTAGACTTGCATGCAGGCCAGCCTAACATCACATGCAACTGAAATTGGAAGGTTTAGATAATTTTCAGATGTAGGATCATTTCTTGCAGATATTTGGTTCCTGAGTGACAGTATCCAATTTCTGCACATAGTGTTTGCTGTCACCTTAGCATTCTCATAAATTCTGTCAAGAGTGCATTCATAGACAAGTTTTAAGCTTTTACCTTTTAGTTTATAGTGGTATACCCTATAATACAAATGTCGTACCACAGTATTCTTCTGTAGAATGTACTTGTCAAGACATAGAATTTACTAGGGCAGTACAGTTATCACAAAGAATTTCATAGCACAGGCATTGTAGTGTTAAGTCTACAAAGCACTAGTTCAGCCTGAACTCAAGATAACAATGATTACCTAAATGAGAAAAATAAAAGGCCATTCATACAAGCATGTGAAAATAGTGGTATAGATTGCACTTCAGATAGTTTGGGTTGTCTACAATTGGTACGTGCACGTGCAGAGACTGCAGTGACAACCTGCATGATTTTGAACCTTGGAGTTCAGTTAAGATAGACTAGATTATCAAATGGTGATAATTGGACTTCCAAAAATCAGAGTGACAACTTGTCTGTTAATTCAGCCTTGAGCCTCACAACTCAGATTCAAGGATAACCACTTACTAATTTTATAGAATGAGAAGCAAGCTGTCAGGTCCCTGTTTTTGAAATGCTGTACTTTAAGAACTTGTTTGTAGATAGATGCAAGAACATAAGTATTAGACCTGAATAATATGGCCCCTCAATTCTGTTCCATCAATAATAAGATCATGGCTTTTCTTCCTGCCTTGATTCAATTAGTGCCAATAGATCTATCAAGCTCAACCTCAAATAGATTCAAGGATTGTGGTTCCACAATGAGAACTGCAAAGATATGATCAGGGATTGAAAGATTAAAAATGCTTTGTTCCCCAAGGTTTAGTGTTAGGATCACAGCTCCTCCTGAAATATATTATGACCTACACCTTAGTGGTTAGGTCGTTGTTTCAAAATATAAGGAAAATACAAAGCTCAGAAGTGATGTAACTGAGGAGGATATGTAACATTTCAAAAGGACACATTGGTGGAATGGGCAGTCAATTAGCAGATGAAATTTTGTTCAGAGAAGAGTAAAGTGATTTTTTTTGTTGGAATAATGTAGAGAGGTCATATAAAATGAGGCATACAACAGCAAATGGATAAGAGATGGATATGTGTATTATTCATTGAAGATGATACTGAGAGAATGGTTTTCAAAAAAAAACTATGAAATCCTAAACATTTTAATAGTGAATTGAGTGTGCAAGCAAGCAAGTTATGTTAAACTTGCACTGGGGGCAGCACGGTGGTTCAGTGGTTAGCACTGCTGCCTCACAGCACCAGGGTCCCAGGTTCGATTCCAGCCTCGGGTGACTGTCTGTGTGGAGTTTGCACATTCTGCGTGGGTTTCCTCTGGGTGCTCTGGTTTCCTCCCACAGTCCAAAGACATGCAGGTCAGGTGTGCTGGCCATGCTAAATTGCCCATTGTGTTTGGTACATTAGTCAGGGAGAGGACTGGTTGGGCTGAAGGGCCTGTTTCCACACTGTGGGGAATCTGATCTTTTAAAAAAAGAGATTAGATCAGCTTCAAATGGATTATTGTGCCCAATTCTGGTACCACACGATGTGAAGGCATGAGAGAGGGTTTAGAAAATATTCATGAGAATGGCTCCAGGGATGAGGAGGAAGTTGAGTTATGTGAATATTTGGGAGAAACTGAAAGCACCGTCCTTGCAGAAGAGGAAGTTAAGACAAGATTTTGATAGATCGTTCAAAAACATGAGGGATCGGGAAAAACAAGTAAAATGGTAACGGGAAGATGCTGGGGAGTGTTTCTGAACAAGGAAACCTTGGAGTGCAGGTTCATAGTTCATTGAAAGTAGAGTTGCAGGTAGATAGGACAGTGAAGAAGGCATTTGATACGTTTTCCTTTTTTGATCAGAGCATTGAGTTTAGGAATTGGGAGGTCATGTTGCAGCTGTACAGGGCATTGGTTAGGCTACTTTTGGAATATTGTGTGCAATTCTGGTCTCCATCCTATCAGAAGGATGTTGTGAACCTTGAAAGAATTCAGAAAAGATTTACAAGGATGTTGGAGGATTTGAGACATCGGAAGAGGCTGAATAGGCTGGGGCTGTTTTCCCTGGAATGTTGGAGGCTGAGGGGTGACCTTATAGATTTTTATAAAATCATGAAGGGCATGGATAGGATAAACAGACAAGATCCTTTCCCTGGGGTGGGGGAATCCTGAACTAGCACTGAGCTAGGACATAGGTTCAGGATGAGAGAGAAAAGATATAAGAGGGACCTAAGGGGCAACTTTTCCATGCACAGGGTGGTGCATGTATGGAATGAGCTGCCAGTGGAAGTGGTTGAGGCTAGCACAATTGTAACATTTAAAAGGCATCTGGATGGGTTTATGACTAGGAAGGGCTGGAAGGATATGGGCCAAATGCTGGCAAAAGGGACTAAATTAATTTAGGATATCTGGTTGGCATGGACGAGTTGGACCGAAGGGTCTGTTACCGTGCTGTATATCTCTATGACTCCATGACTCTGGATGGACAGAATTGTTTTCCATAGTGTAAGATAGACAACAAGAGGCCACCAATTTATGGTGGAGAAAGTGAGGTCTGCAGTTGCTGGAGATCAGAGCTGAAAATGTGTTGCTGGAAAAGCGCAGCAGGTCAGGCAGCATCCAAGGAACAGGAGATTCGACGTTTCGGGCGTAAGCGATTTTAACCTACTGCAAATCCTCTTGCAAGAATGCCTTCCTTGAAAAAGCTCTCTTCCTCCCTCTACAAGGATTCCTGAAGAAGGGCTTATGCTTGAAACGTCGAATCTCCTGTTCCTTGGATGCTGCCTGATCTGCTGCGCTTTTCCAGCAACACATTTTCAGCACCAATTTATGGTAAATGGTTAATAAAAGCAATGGTGATGTCAGGAAAATCCTTTTTCTTGAAGCAAGAGTGTAGGTTTAAGAATGCATTGCCTGACAGTATGGTGGAGACAAATCCAACTTAGGTGTCAATAGAGTTTTGGATGATTCTTTGAAGATAAAAATAGTTTTTTAGTAAAGTTAAGGGAGAAGATCTAATGATGGATTACTGCTCTGGAGATCCAGAATATGTGAAGCCAAATAGCTTTCTTCTCTAGCTATAACTATTCCAGTTCAAGTCTGAGTGCAGAAATTTCTCCTCTTCTCAGCCGAAATAACCTGAGATATTTGTCCCTAGTTCTAGACTCTTCAATCAGGGAAAACAAACTCTCAGTATGTGATTGGGAAATTGTTCATACATTTGTTTTGCAAAGAACAATAAACATTAACGATATTGCCACAAATCATCTATGCTATGAATCTGTTGATTATACACTCCAGTATAGTACTAAGGGTGTTCTGCCCTGCTGGAGATGTTGTCTTCTGGGTGAGATGGTAAACAGAGGCCCCATCTACCCAAGAAAGAAATGAAAGAACTGTGGATGCTGGCAATAGAAACAAAAGGAGAAATTGCTGGAAAAAAGTCAACAGGTCTGGCAGTATCTGTGGAGAGAAAACAGAGCTAACCTTTTAGATCCGGTCACAGAATAGGCAAGGTGCCTTAGTGGTGTCAAGGTAGTCAACCCAGGTGGCAATTTTGCAATGGCTGGGGGGGGAGGAAATTAAATGAGGAAGTACTTTTGTGGATGGTGTATCATAATGGATCTTGTTCCACTTGTTTTGTTCAAGATTAGATTCCCTACAGAATAGAAACAGGCCCTTCAGCCCAAGTCCATTCCGACCATCCAAAGTGTAACTCATCCAGATCCCTACCCTCTATTTAACCCTGACTTATACACTTAACTCAATGGGTAAATTCGCACAGCTGATTCACCTGATCTGCACACCTTTGGATTATGGGAGGAAACCAAAGCACAGGGAAAATGTGCAAACTCCACACAGACAGTTGCCCGAGGCAGGAATCAAACCCAGGTCCCTGGAACTGTGAGGCAGCAGTGCTTACCACTGAACCACCATGCCGGTGATATTTGCTTTAGCCATAGTCCACAAATGCATTTACCTTGCATTTTCTAAATTGTGGTCAGAAACTTTGGAAAAAGATCGTAGAACCATAAAACCTTCCAGTAAATTTCATTAAATAGTTAAGGGATAGCTGATCTATAAATTAGCTGTGCCTGCACTCAATGGTTTCATCATCTTTGATAACCAGATAACCTCAGGACTGGGATTTTCAATTGATCTTGTGTAAACAGTGTTTTAGGACTGAGAGTACCACATTTCAACAGCATCGAATTTTCTTTCTTTTCATGCTACAAAGGTACTGAGGCCCAAGGTAACACTCTTGCCTTGGCACAGATCACGTAAGCAAGCAATGATTGGGGATCTACCAAGGGCTTGCTACTCCGTGTGGATCTTCATCACAGTCATGTCTGCAACTGCTAACAAAGCTAAGGAGTTATGTTGTCTCATTTTAAAGCTACATTTAAAACCTATCGTTAAAATGTCTCTCTGTGGGAACCACAACAACATAAATGGATTCCAAAGCAAAAGTGAATGACAAGCCTGCCATCGCTAACAAAGGTTTTCAAACCTTCATCTGTCACACTTCTAAAAAGAATAATTTCTGTTTTCCATAAGAAATGATATAGTTTCTTAGCAATGTTTCCCAAAAAGTCACCAAATCCTTTGTCTAGAATAGAAATTTTACAACATGTGGAAATTAACCTTGAGGCTAAGTGATTTCACAGGGTACTTTTCAGGTCCGTGCTCATTAGTGCATAATGCTGTAGTAATAGCTACTAATGCACTTAACAAAGACACACAGTAAAATGACACGATGGCATAAGAATCCAATGGTTGACCTTAAGCCATCAGTTGAATACTATAGGTAGGGACTATTCAGATCTTTCTCACTGTTTGAACATGTGCAGTGGCTAGCATAGTTTTACTGGGGAAACAATAGACCTCATGCAGCAGGGGGTCTTTGGCCTGCAGCTAGAATAAGCATTGGTCAATGTTCGCATGATTGCTTTGCAAACTGGTGTTTACAGAGAATCAGTCACTATCCCAAGGCCCACACCTTCAGTATTTAAAGATTGTTCATTCCCATGGGGAAGCTGGAGAATTTTAGCCACAGCTTAAACCTGCCTAAACTGGGCAATAGCTTGAGGGACAGGGTGGGGAATATGCCAGCACAAATCAAAGAGCACAAGGTAAATACAGATAAGGGATCATTCAACCACTGTATGCTGGCCAGGCTATGTTGTTTCCCATCATGTCTTCCAATTATACCTTGAGTGAAAAACCACTTTTATACTGCATTATATTTCCCAAGTTCTAGTGCAACACAAGTGTAAAACTTTAAGCGCTTGATAAAAAATAAAAACAGAATGTGCTGGAGAAACTCAGCAGGTCTGACACCATCTATGGAGAGAGAACTGGAGATAACGTTTCTCATTCAGTAAGACTCTTCTTTGGCCTTCTGGATTTTCTTTGGTCTTCAGTGTGCACATTGAAGTTAAAGTGTATTCCACTTACGAGTTCACTCCAGTGAAGAATTGCCCAGCAAGTACACATAGACTCATTGAGGAACAGCGTGAAAAAGGTGAGGACCTTGTGACAGGGAGTCATTGTCATACAGCATGGAAACAGGCCCCTCGGCCCAACTTGGCCATACCGACACGGTTTTTGAAACTGAACTAGTCACATTAGCTTGCATTTGACCCATATCTCTCTAAACCGTTCCAATCATGAATCTGTCCAAATTTCTTTTAAAAATTGTAAGCTTCCTCTGGCAGCTCATTCCAATTCCCCCCTTGCAGACTGTGAAAATGTTGCTCCTCAGGTCCTTTTTAAGTCTTTCACTTCGCATCTTAAATCGATTCCCGCTAATTTTGGAATCCCCCACCTTGGGGAAAAGACCTTGTCTAGTCACCTTATCAATACCACTCATGATTTTATAAACCTTGATAAGATCATCACTCAGCCTTCTAAACCCCAGGGGTAAAAATCCCAGCCTGTCTAGTCTCTCCTTAAAACTCAAATCATCCAATCTTGGTAACATCTTTATAAATCTTTATGCACCCTTTCCAGTATAATAATAGTTTTTCTATAAGAGGGGGACAAGAATTGTATGCAGTACTCCAAATGTGGCCTTAACAATGTCTTGTACAGCTGTAACATAATGTCTCAATTCCTGTACTCAATGCTCTGACCAATGAAGGTAAGCATGCCATATGCCTTCTTCATCACCTGTCTACCTATGACATCACTTTCAAGGAGATATATATATACTTGTACCCCTATGTCTGCCAGTTTGACAACACTAACCAGGGCATTGCCATTAACTGTATGACTCCTGTCCTGGTTTGTCTCAGCAAAATGTATCCCTGAGTGGAGCAGGCAAAATTAGGGCCCTCTCTGAGAAGCAGACAGATTGGCGAGAACCTGAGTGGGACTTGGGATATTGACAGCAATAAGACTTTCCAAGGAGTAAGGGTGAAATAAAGGCAACTATCCACATTCAATGTACATCTAGGGACCAGAGGCCTGTGATTTGCAAATTCTGCGTCCTGTCAGAAATCCTTGATGACCCTGGTTGTCTGACTGACCATGTGCACAGGAGGTGCCTCAGGCTGGAACAACATAAGCTCCTGGTTTTGGAGCTTGACCAGCATCTGGGGGCAATGCAGTGTATTCACAAGACTGAGAGGTTCATGATTAGCACATTGCAGGATGTGGTCACCCTGCAATTTAAGGAAGTGCAAGCAGAAAGGAAATTGATGATAGCCAGACTGAAAAACAAGGTCAAGCAGGTAGTGAGGAAATCCTCCACATACAACCCACTTGCAACCCACTAGCTTTTGGCTTTGGAAAGTGGTGACAATGAGAGTTCTTCTGTTTCCAGTGGGATTTCACATGACACAATACTGGGGCCCTTGTTGTTTGTGTAAACATTAATGATTTGGACTTAAAGATAGGGAATATCATCAAGAATTTTGCAAACAATACATAAAATGTTAAGGTGGTAAATAATGAAAAAGATAGTCAAAAATCGAAGGATGATATCATACAGACTGGTCAGCTGAATAGAGCAGTGGCAAACTGATTTCAACCTGGAAACGTATGAAATAATGGACCTGGAAAGGGCTAACTAGGCAAGGGGTCACACTGTGCATGCTTTCACCTAAAAGAAGTTAAAAATCACTTCCTATGCATATTCATAGATTCCTGAAGGTAGAAGAGCAGGTAGACTTGATGATTAAGGAAACATGTGGAATAGTAGCCTTTTTTAGCTAAGGTATAAAAGAACGAGGAAATTATGCTGGAACTGTATAAAATAAGGGTTAGGCACAACTTGAGTACAATGTGCAGTTCTGGTCACCACATGATATATTTGCATCAGATAAAGAGAGCGGGGTTAAGAGGGCATTTTAGCATTTAGCATATTTACCTTAATTACTCAGACCTTTGAGTATCGGAGTTGAGATTTTATGTTGAGGTTGTACAGTATGTTGGTGAGTCTCTTCTGGAGTATGTGTCCAGTACTGGTCTTTCTGTCATAGAAAGGATATTATTAAGCTGGAGAGGGTTCAGAAGAGATCTACCAGGATATTGCCAGGATTGTTTAAGTTACATGGAGAGGCTGGATAAACTGAGACATTTTTCATTGCAGCATAGGAGATTGAGGGGCGTGACTGTATAGAGATAATGAGGGGTAGAGATAAAATGAATGACAGGTGTCTTTTCCATAGGGTGGGGGATTTCAAGACTACGGGGCATATTTTTAAGGTGAGCGGAGAAAGATTTTAAAAAGACATGGGAGATAATTTTTTTATGTGTTAAATGAACTTCTAGAGGAAGTAGTGGAAGCAGGTACAGTTACAACACTTTAGCAATATTTAGATAAGTACAAGTAAGAAATATTTGGAGGGATATGAGTCAAACATAGGCAGGTAGGATGAGTTTAGCTTGGGATTATGGTCAGCATGGGCTGGTTGGACAAAAGGGTCTGTTTCCATGCTGCAGCACTATATGATTCAATGTTAGGAAGGATATGATTGTGCTAGAGAGTATGCAGGGCAGATTTACCATGATGCTATCTTGGTTGGAAGGTTAGAGCCATGAGAAAAGATCAGATAAGCTGAAGCTGTTTTCCTTGAAGTGACAAAGGTTAAAAGGAGACATGATCAAGATGTATAAGATTATGAGGGGCATAAGATAGGAAGGCACCTTTTCCATTTGTAGAAGCATTGATCTCTCGGGGACAAATATTTAAGATATAAGATGCAAGGTTTAAAGGAAAGTTGAGAATGTTTAACTGAGAAGTTGATGAGATTCTGGAACTCACATTGAAAGGGCACTCGAGTTAAAAATTCTCACAACCTTTTATCAGTACAGCTATTTAGATATTAATTTATACTGCCATAGCCTTCAAGGTTATGAGCAAATAGATAGAAGATGGGATTTGTATCGTCAAATATTTGTTGTCCAGTGGGGACATGATTGGCTAAATGGCCTCCTTCTGTGCTCTAACGTCTGTAAGTACATTTGTCCTTGTTCTCACCATTAAATGTTGATTTTTTTGTAGCTCAGGTTGTGACACCTGACTTTTTATGATACCTCTTTCAAACCATCTGAAAACAGAATCTGCTGTAAAGTGGCAAGTTCCTACAACTTGTTAATTATGCTTTATTCCTTATATTTAAATATTCACTTATCTGCTGAGCCTTGCTTTAGCTCCACCAGCTATAACAGTACAGAATGAACTTAATTGTTTGATGATGTTGTGAATGTTGTTTCATAATTAGAGATTTGGTGAAAAGATAAGGAACCTGGAGAGCATGTAATCAGGGGAAAGAGACATGAGGCCAAGAGAATGAAACAGTTGGTAAATGGCCACAAAGTAATCAAAGTAATAATGATAGGAAAATACACTTGATTCCATCTAGCCCATTCCACAAAATTTATAATATTTTTGTACATTTCTATTACTCCATTCCTTCAAGTGATTGCTACATGTTCAGAAAACTACTCACAGTATTCTGAACTTTTGTTTAGATGATCTCTGATCCAGCCAGAAAACGTCCGGTTACCTCTTAAGGAATTCAACAAACCGATAGAAATTGCATTAACCTGTTTAAGAAATCTGCTATTTTCTGACAAAATAATCAATCCCTGGTTTCAAACCTAGATCTGCTCTTATACAATAAAGATTGAGGGCACTAGTCTTTCTTAATATATTGAAAAAAAATTAAAGAATGCAGGTTTTTATCTCCCTAATTCAAATCTCTCTAGTCTTGTGATCTGGCACCCTCAGTACTTCTAGTTTCCCCTGAAGTAGGTGGCATCAATCTTTATCCTTGATACATATTTATTATTCTGTGAATGTTTTAAATCATGTTTTTGGTGTCCAATTGCAAAACCATTCATCTATTAGCCATGTAATAGTTACAAATCAAGTTGAAGGCTTTTCTTTTAATGCACCTGTGCATTAAATATGCTTGACCTCCCAATGTCTGAAAACTGCTCTGGTCCATCAAAGGATTAATCCTGAGGCTACGGTACAACCTATACAAGATTGCAAGTGCATATTAGGAAATTCTCACTGTTGAAATAATAGAGTATCAGATCCAGAAAGTAAAAAGCTGAAGCTTGAAAATAAGCTCCAAAAGCTTGTATTTGCAAATAAATCTGTGGGACTATAACCTGGTGTTATGTGATTTTCAACTTTCCCAGTTTAAAAGATGAAATACTTAACAGCAATCTAGGTTTATTCAATATATCACATAAGTTGTATGTCACCTATGATCTTTTACTGCAAATTCTATGTCCTATGATCCAGCTCCACTAGCTACCTGACGAAGGAGCAGTGCTTCGAAAGCCTAGCCTTCCAAATAAACCTGTTGGATTATAACCTGGTGTTGTGTGATTTTTAACTTTGATCACTCCAGTCCAACACTGGCACATACACATCATAGAAAATAAATAAAAGACTTGAGGGAGATGGTAAATAAAATGAACGTACTGGATTTCATCTCCACGCTTGTTTTCTGCTTCTGCATATTTTTTTCATTCACGGGAGGAGGGCATCGTTGGTTAGGCCCACATTTATTGCCAATTTCTAATTACCCTGAGAGCAGTTAAGAGTCAACCATATTGCTGTGGGTTTGGAGTCACATGTAGTCCAGACCAGATAAGGAAGGCAATTTCCTTCCCTAAAGGAGATTAGTGAACCTGTTGGGTTCTTTTTCCCAACAATCAATTCATGATCGAATTAGACTCTTAATTCCAGGTATTTATTGAATTCAAATTCCACCATCTGCTTTGACATGATTCTAATCCAGGTCCCTAGAACATTGCCTGGGTCTCTGGGTTAACAGTCTATCGATAATACCACTAGACCACTGCCTCCCTCAGTATGAACTATAGAGCTGCTCTCTCATTAGACAGAGATGATTGGTGGTGGTTTAACCTGAGAGTCACCACCCTTCAGGCAAAGAGACAGGCTGTGGGGAATCCTTTATCACAACCTCAACCAGTGTGGGAATTAAGCCCACATTATTTGGTGTCACTCTACGTTGCAACCTTCCTTTCAGCTAACCGATCCCCTGATATTACATAGAATCCAGATTTAATTCGTTCTAAACACAACCACCTCAATAGAGTTAAATTAGCCCCATCAATTCCCATCAAAATCCTGATGAGGTAAATGGAAGTAATTCCTATTTAACCACAAATGACACAGCAGCTTCAGTGAGGGGTAGATGCTCAGTTAAGTTTAACTAACCAAAGATTGTTGTTCAGCTTGCATTACTCAAATCAATAGCTTCAAGAAAACAACAACTTGTCGTCCAGTTCACTATGAAATGCATTGAATGTCTTGAAGTTGGTGTTTTTGTGAAGTAGATATGAACAATTTGTAATTGACAGACAACTTCTCCAGCACTTTAACTGAACGATTCGAAATGTAAAGTGACTTTCCTTCAGGTTTTAATTATTGTTGGAGATTCCAATATTTATTATGTCCTTTGCTTTCTATCACTTTCTTCCTTGCTATTTTATAATCAACATGTTCAGAGATATTATTACAAATCATGGGATTGTGAACCTTAGAGATAGGGATTAAACCATAGAGCTAAAGAGCCCTCACTGCTAGTTTGCTCTCTCATTCGACATTGAGTTCATCTACTCTAATTTTTATCTGATCAATTAAAGACAGTTGCTTGCCCTCTTTGTTCAGATCCCAAATGCATGGTTTCATTCACTGCAGGGTAATTAACTCACAGCTTCAGCAACTTGTTGCCATAGAAGCAATTTAAAAACCTAAACATCCAAGTGCCAAATGTAATAGGTGGCAAACTACATTTGGCTGAATGTGTATATACCAGAAAGATGGAACAATAAGTAGCATTGCAGATGAAAAGAGAAAATGAACAGAATTAATCAAAACATAAATAGAGACAATGGGGAAATATTTTATTGAACAGGCATGAAACAAAGCCACTAATGGAAACAAAATGCCAACCATAAAATAAAAAGAATTGACATGAAAATGTTTGAAAAAAATGTAAAACAAGAGATACTAAATGATCAAGAGTGTAGCAACATGTTATAGTGAGTAATAACCAATTTTCCCACCAAGCTGTATATGACAATGCATAACATTCTGGAAGATATTGTGCAGGCCTTTTACTGCATGTAAGGACCATGCAAAAAAAATGAAGAGACTTCATTTATTGAAGTAAAAACTGTCCGTTCACAACAATGTAATTTTGAAGGGAACTATAGTGATAACCCAATTCCTAAAATGTACTGCCCTCTATTTCTTAACTTTATTGAGGGAGGGAAAACTAAGTCAAAATGAATGGAGTTTGGCATTTTATTTTTCTTACAAGCTACTGTTTACAGTATCTAGTTAAAATTGTGTGAATAGCTAGTTTCATTTGCAATTGATAGTCTGGGTTATCCAACATTTGACCCCTGTCTTCACTGATCTTTATGACATTGTGTTTCAGTCCCGCTTCTGGGGTACATAAGTAAATACTGTACTTGTCAAATTGGGAAAGCTCCAAATAGGGCCCCAGCTGCCCTCTCTTGCATTTATTCTTTGTATTCCTGTTTAACAAGGCTCTATGCCAGAAGCAAATTCTTGCAAAGTTACATGATGTACACTTACTTGCAACAACCATGAGTCAGGCTATTTGCTGCCATACTACGCATTCTTTCATACATTCATTTCTATTGTTCATCCATGATCACAAAACCTGTTTCATAACACTATAAGGAGAAAGTTAAAAATCACACAACACCAGGTTATAGTCCAACAGGCTTATTTGGAAGTACTTTGTGTTATATGATTTTTAACTTTGTCCCTGCCAGTCCAACACTGGCACTTCCATATTATGACTATAGGGAGAGGGCGAACTAAATGGACTGTTTTTTGCTGGAGCATCAGAGGTTGAGGCCTGACCTGATAGAAGTACATAAAATTACGAGAGGCATGGAGAGGGTGGATAGTTGGATGCTTTCTCCTGCGGAAAGCATCAAGTGCTAGGGGCCATAGATTTAAGGTGAGAGCAGAAAAATTTAAAGGAGATGTGCAATGTAAGTTTTTTAATACAGAGGTGATAGGTGCTTGGTACATGTTTCCCTGGGAGGTGCAGAAACAGAGATGATAGTATTACCAGAGGCACTTAGACACATTAACAGGTAGGGAATAGTGGATTAGGATCATGTGCAGTCAGATAAGATTAGGTTAAAATGGTATTATGGTCAGCACAGATATGCTGGGTCAAATGGCTATTCCTGTGTTGTGCTGCTCTATGTTCTATTTTGTGTATGTAAACAGATTTTTAAATGTCTCTGGCATGAATCTGAAGGGTAGAATAGCCTCCTTCTGTGTCCGATACTCTCCTCCTTATCCACAATAATTGTATGACTTCACAATTTATTTTTTTATAATCTCAAATTGGAGTTCAACCAGTTTAAATTACTCAAACTTTGCATGTCAAGTTTCAGATATCATCTTAAATTTTGATAAGATTAAAATGTAGTTGCTCTAATGTATTCATTATTTTCTAGTTTTTTTTCTCTCTATCTGATATGGAATGACTCTTTCAATACAGTTTAACGTAAGGCTTGTACAGTATTCAATAAATCTAATCCAATCGTAAGATTGTCATAGTGTATCTGACACCATGTTCACTTTATGGAAAGATTGAAATTACATTCAGGCCTACAAATTATATTTATTCTTACTTTGTATCTTTTATGTTTTTATCCAAAGGGTCTGTGCCTGAATATTTTATTTCTGCCTCTTGTCTGTTAAAATTGATGTTTATAATGTCTTCAGACTTTAAATCCACTCATTTAGGTTTCAATAGCAAATTGCTGAGTCTCCTGAACTATACTTTTCTAAATAATTCTGTATCTGATCTATATTGCTCCTGTTAAATGCCTCTCCATTTAACTTGTCTACACATTTTCACAAGAAGCATCAAAGGATATTCATGCATCAAAATAGATACAAACTAAAAATAAAGCATGGCTTAGCAAAAATTCACAAAGATTCATTTCGGTTATCTGTGCAAAAATCTACCCTTTACAAGATGTGGTCATGTTAATTCTGTTTATATGTTATTATCAGAACAATAAATAGTTTACAAGGGTTTGTAGTTGAGACACACTGAATAATTTTACTAAATTGCTTTTATTACAGGACTCATTTTTAACCAAAACAAAATGCAATTTTTTTCAAATTAAAATCATCCTCAAGTTTGGAATGTATAAGAGATAGTGTGGACCTGAGAATATGAAACCTGTCCCACCCATGGCTGCACCCTAATAAACTGTTATGGGTTATAACACTGGATAATTTAGATATATCATAACCTCTGGGTTATTTATCCATGTCTGTAGAAAATATAGTGCAATTTGAGGAGACCTCATAGTTATGAATACTCTTTTTTTCAAGAGGTATACGACATACTAAAAAACATATCAAAACTTTCAGTGCTTTATGTGAAGCACCTGTGAGATTTATTGTTTATGGTTCAAGATAATAGGATAAAAGCTCCCTGTCAGATGGATTGAAACTGATGTTGCTTTAATTAAACAATTTGTTTTGAGAGATTATTATTTTCTTGCTTTAACTTTAATATTATCAAAAGACTTTGTGTGGTATCATACCTTATCATTTTGACAGTTTTATAGTGTTATAAAGATCTCTTTGGTATCTTGATATGGAGTAAGAATAGCCTGTGCATTGAAACAAGAAACTTGGAAGTCATTTCATGGACTGAGACATTTTCTATTGATTTAAGTATTTCAGAAATTTGCCAAGATCCATCTTTAGACTACAGCTGCCTCCATGAGAAATATTGTGACAGGTTACATTAAATGATACATACACAAATTAATGCAGTTTTATAAACTGTAAATGCAAATTCACAATTGTGAGCTTTATGAAAACAGTCTGAATTTCGGGTTCACATTTCTCCTAATACATTTCAGAAAGGTTTTGCTAATTTTAACATTGCACCTGCTCCTTATCCCCAAGCATCACCACCTTCCAATTTTCTCTCCTATTTGAATACAACGCTGCAAGGGTATAATTTGATGAATTTTGTACTTCAAAAAGTATAGTATCACAACTATGTTCACATGTGTGTATTTTGTTTTTTCATACAGAGGTTGTTGGCAATCAGGAACTGGAAGGCTGATTGATATTTCTTCCTCTACTTTAGGAGTATGGGTCATCAAGTCCAAGTCCACAATCTGCCACTCCTGACTGCAATCAGCCAGCTCAACACAGATTGGAGATTGAAACTCCCTGTTCGGTATCATAGTTGACAGTACACTTAATAACTGGGCCATCAGATTTGTGCTGAAAGTTTACAATCCAGCCTCCATTGACTTTTTTTTAAGCAGCACTTTTATCTTTAATGGAAGTTTAAAAACCTGTACATGAATGCTCTTTATAAGTCCTTACCAGGTGTATTATATGTTAGACACAGTCGCCCATAGCAGTGCTGAAATACATATGATTTATACTTGTTCCAGTATTGAAATTGTTGAACATCAAAGACGCTGTATTCGCTGAGACCTGCTGCTGTATACCTGAGCACTTTCCCTTGGGGTCACTCAGTTTATTGCAAATCATGCAGTAAGGCAAGCGTAAATGATGCCCTTTAGGCAACATTGTACTAGCTAACAATCCCTGTAGTGCATACTTGAAGAAATCACTAGTCACAGTGCAGACTTTTCTTTGCCATTATAGGGACACTTAATATGTTTTCCTTGTTGTTAGCACAAACATCTACAATATGTTATCCTGACAACTAACAACTCATCATGTTTTGTCAGTATGTTGTTGGACTGCTCTAATCTATTTACATCACCACAAATGCACGAGGCAAAAGAGTTCATGAATTCCTTCTTGTATTGGATTCATGCTGAGTCTGTAACACATATTTCATCCTCTGTGACTGTTTACCAGAATCATACATTAAAAATTGAGACAGCTTACAAAGAGGGCACAATAGTGGGCCACATATGCAATATGTAATATTGGGAGAGATTGGTCTGCTTTTTGATTGTTGATCAGGCATTTAAGTCTCTTATATAGTGGTCAAAAAGTGCACACTCAGTCTGTTGGCCAACCTAGACCAGGCTTCTCCATTGCTGACCACAGTGTGTGCCAGAACTATGAAGAGTAATAAAGATTTATTTGATAGGGCCATGTGCTTGTTAGAGCACTTTACCCCTCTGCTAACATACACTGGTGCTTTGTAAATTGTGACACTAAGGTGGAGCTGACATCAACTCTATTTAGAGGCAGAATGTAGCTCTCACAGATACTGACTGGCTTTTAATTCCAGGCTGCTGTTATCTGCTGGCTTTCTTTTATTTATTCAGGGGCTGTGAACTTCGCTAGCTGTGCCAGGACCTATTGCCCATCCCTAATTACTCACGAGAGATGGTGTTGCCTTCTTGAATCACAGCAATTCCTTTGGTTTACCTAGTCCCACAGTGCTGCCAGGGAGGGAGTTAATGCTCTGTTAATGTTAATAATTCTCCTTCATGAGTACTGCTGCCTTTAAGTTTTATGCCCTCCCAGGTGCTCTTTTCAGGATGCAGCAGGCATTGACGAACTAGTTTTGAGTCCACCCATAAATTATGAAGATCATAGTGGCTCTGTACCTCAGCAAGACTACCTGCATCTTGGTCTAAGCTGCTGTATAAGCAGTTAACCTGGAAGAGTTAACTAACATCACAAGATAAGCTCTGCTGATCAGGGTATAAACAACAGTTCCTGAGAGGAACTATGCAGTGTCATACCAGTATCCATTGTGTTTGGTTCTGGTGCTTAATCAACGTAACTAATGCTAATGTGTACTTACTCCTAAGGGAGCCTGAAGTCTCAAAAGAGAAACTCGTATCTCAAATGCAATATAAATACCTATTGAAAGAAGTATGTAATAAATGTTATTGTTTATCAAGATTGAGCCCAATCTTTCTGAAGACAATGTGTGGGCATTCTTTGCCATTTGGTATCGGTAGCTTACAGGAATATCAACAAGAACAATTAATGGCAGCAAATTTAACTCAGGCTTCTCAGTCACGCCACTGGATTAGGGTGGGCATCCTGTATTATGAGATGGTGACAGCAGTGAGGATCTTGGGCGTTTTTAATAGAAGCAAGATGGCACCGGGCTTCATCCATTCTTCAGATTCTCCAGACAGCCAGCTGCATACTCACTGCCTTGCAGGCACCCCATCCCTTACCAGTTGAAAATGATTACAATCTCTCAATATTCAGCTGGTTTGGGACCACAAGCAGTGTGTTATGCTGATTTGTGCCCTGAGTTTCAGCAACCATCATGACTGTTTCATTCTATATTAGTCATTGGTACTGTTTTGTTCCAAACAAGCAATTACAATAATGCCTAGCTATAGTCTGAAGGTATGTCTGCTCAAGCTGTGGGCAGCTTTCCAACAAAAAAAATGGAATGTGTTTGTGAGAGCATGATATAATGTTTCGAGATTTTGCCTGTCAAAGTAAAATGGCTGTGGAGGAATGAGGGTGCCAGTAGTGGCAATTGTATAAATAGGGTGAGATGGAGCTTTGTTAAGTGTGATGGAGAGACAGTGACAGAATGAATGGAAGTGAGTGATGGGAGAATTGTGAGTTGTAATGGGAATTGTCAACGCTCAATAAACGCACAATATTGGTAGCTTAATGGATCAGGTGAGTTCATTGACGTTTTTGTGGCATTGCAATCACTTCCTCAGAGTTAAACCTTCTCAGTGAATTTTTCTAAATGGTGGGGAAATGTTGTTTACAGGATCTTCTGATGGCTGAGAAGATAAAGTATCTCTCTCTCTCTCTTTCTCTACCACTTCAGTGTCTATATTCTTCCCAAAACATTCTGTCACTCAACTCTAACCATTATCTGCATCAAAGCTCTCAAGGGAGTGAACCAATGAACCTTGGCGTCTTCTTCATGTTGGGAAGTAGGAGCACGAGGTCCCCTTGTGCAACAGGAGTTCACCTGCTCTTCAACAACTACTAGCTGGCAGACCCAAGGTGGTGAGCAATCGAATAATAAATGAGTATCACTAGCTTCAATTATAGGCACATAAGGGCCTCTCCACCCATTATTATGTGTCCATTTTTTGGGCCTAAATCAACTTTCCATGCCATGGAATATTAAAAAGTCTTAAATACTTGCAAAAAATTGAATTTGACCTAAAGCATATTTGCAGATATCAATCGACTCAAATATCATGCAAATGCCAGTGTCAAATCAAACTGCCAGTAATGAAGGAGTGATGAACTGTATAGTGTGATATGTATTATCTGTAATTAGATAAAAGGAATAATGTGTTTTTTAAAAAGGCTGAGTTATGGACCAGATGGGCCAAAGGACTGAGAAGTGGCAGATGGAGTTTAATTCAGATAAATGCGAGGTGCTGTATTTTGGGAAAGCAAATCTTAGAAGGAATTATACACTTAATGGTAAGGTCCTAGGGAGTCTTGCTGAACAGAGACCTTGGAGTGTGAGTTCATAGCTCCTTGAAAGTGGAGTCGCAGGTAAATAGGATAGTGAAGAAGGCGTTTGGTATGCTTTTCTTTATTGGTCAGAGTATTGAGTACAAGAGTTGGGAAGTCATGTTGTGGCTGTACGGGACTTTGGTTTGGCCACTGTTGGAATATTGCATGCAATTCTGGTCTCCTTCCTATTGGAAAGATGTTGTGAAACTTGAAAGGGTTCAGAAAAGATTTACAAGGATGTTGCCAGGGTTGGAGGATTTGATCTATAGAGGCTGAATAGGCTGGGGCTGTTTTCCCTGGAGCGTTGGAGGCTGAGGGGTGACCTTATAGATGTTTACAAAATTATGAGGGGCATGGGGAGGGTAAATAGACAAAGTATTTTCCCTGGGGTGGGGGAGTCCAGAACAAGAGGGCATTGGTTTAGGTTGAGAGGGGAAAGATATAAAAGAGACCTATGGGGCAACTTTTTCACGCAGAGGGTGGTGCGTGTATGGAATGAGCTGCCAGAGGAAGTAGTGGAGGCTGGTACAATTGCAACATTTAAGAGGCATTTGGATGGGTATATGAATAGGAAGGGTTTGGAGGGATATGAGCTGGGTGCTGGCAGGTGGGACTAGATTAGGTTGGGATATCTGGTTGGCATGGACAGGTTGGACTGAAGGGTCTGTCTCCATGCTGTACATCTCTATGACTCTATATGCAATTTTAACAATCAGGTTGTTCATTTCTGGTAGTACCAAGTGGTTACTTCATATTGTCCTGCATTGTGCTCCAACTTGCATACAAATCAACTTGTGATCAGACTCAAGAACATTTCTTGTTCACAATGTGAGCATTCTCTGTATGTATTATTCAATTTGGAAACATGTAACACAGTCATATAATAATGATTGCAATGAGAATTAACTTAGCAGACAGAATTATCTGCTAAAATTTACAACATCTATATACTGCTACTTAATTTTGGGTAGAATTTTACATTTTTACTTAATATTTTGTCTCATTAGATTAGATTACTTACAGTGTGGAAACAGGCCCTTCAGCCCAACAAGACCATACCGACCCGTCGGGGCGCACCCACCCAGGCCCATTCCCCTACATTTACCCCTGCACCTAACACTACGGACAATTTAGCCTGACCAATTCACCTAACCTGCACATTTTTGGACTGTGGGAGGAAACCGGAGCACCCGGAGGAAACCCACGCAGACACGGGGAGAATGTGCAAACTCCACACAGTCAGTTGCCTGAGGCAGGAATTGAACCCGGGTCTCTGGCTCTGTGAGGCAGCAGTGCTAACCACTGTGCCACCGTGCCGCCCACTACCACCGTGCCGCCCACTGCCACTATGCCGCCCACTACATTCTCATGCAATCTTCTACTTTTCACTACATTAATTCAACAACAAAACTCAATCTAGTTGGTGTCTTTCTTTGAAATTGCATGATATTTTTGTCAGAGGTGGAAGTGGTTATTCCAGCATTCACATTACTGGTGTTATATTTGAAGCCCAGTTGCAAACCATTTCAAGTGATAAGGCTCTCTCAAAGCAACAAGAGTGCAGTCAGTTGCTCATTGCACCCGGGGGAATCCAGTGAGTATGGAGCTGTTTGATGCCAGAGGCTGACAGTGCTGCATGCTGACTCTATGTGCTGAGAAAGCCATCTGAAGTATACAGAGGCTGGCAAAATGGTAAAGTGAATGAGTGTGAAGAAGGCAAGCTAAGAGCCATAAGCTGCATCCTGAGCTAATGTCCAATTGCAAGCAAAACAACCTGGCAGAAGTACGAAAGTCCAAGGCCTTCCCTCAGCTTCAAAGTGAAATGTTGAATGGCTGATATGGTGTGTGAGTTGATCAGAGAACGGACATGATGATATGGTCAGGCAGGTAGCTTTGCTGATACCAGCTTGCATGGACCAAGGGTCAAGGAAGATGGTAGCCATGGAGCATACAGAGGTATTGTTGTGAAAATGCAGCTGGGACAAGCATTCATTGAGCTGCAGGTGACAGGCATTCATTTCAACCTATGTGTCAGGAATTTATGGCATCTAGTTTATCAGGGAAGGAGAGTGCAATTAGAAACATCATAAAATAAGGCGAGTTGGTCTTCAATGAAATAAGTGGAAATAAGATAGTTGCTACTCAATCTTAAGACTGTGGTATTGCCATTTAAGACATTAAGGGATTTTTCAATGTCACAATTCCGATTTTTCCATTTTCTTTGTATTTCACATCTTTCTCGCCATTGCTCCCACCACAACAGTAAGGAGTAAATCCCACCATTGGATGGGTCACAGTGGGGGAGGTTTTGTCAATTCCCGTTATCAAAAAAGGCAGACAGTGCCCATTCACCAAGATGACGCCAAAAATCTGAAGCTATAGCTGTGAGGATGGACATGGGATGCTGAAATCATTTCTGTTGGAGCTGAAAAAGCTCAAAGGAAGTTTAAGAGTTTTATTTTATAAATAGTTTTCTGAGATTAGAAAATAATTATTCAGACTGATTGGTAAATCAATGAGAGGGACTATGAGTTTTAAGTTATCACTAAAGAGGTTAGTGGAAATTACTTTCCACATGATAGTTGTGTTTTGTCACAGACTGCTTGAGAAAGAGATTGGTACACATTATAAGAACGAAAGGATATATATTGAGACAGACCAAGATAGAAACATGAGAGGACAGCAGAACAAAAGGACTCACTTTGGATTCCACCAGCAAATTATCAACACAGAGATGACTGGCCGAATGACTTCCTTCCAGGCGAGAAACATCTGTTATTTTATAATTGTTTCTGTATCATGACATAAGCTGAAGAAAAGCTTTTTTTCACAAATTCCTTTTAATCAGAATAATAACATGATGTGACCACTAAGTGATTTTTTTTAATGAGGAACTCATTTCTGACGCATCAGTCATTCATTTCACTTCTATTTTCCATCAGCTGTAATAAGAAGCATCTTCATTACGAAATACTACTAAAGTAAAATTTGTTCAAAATATCTTAATAAACTGGAGAGGGAGGATAGATTATTTTTAACTATGTGGTAACTGCAAATGTTACCTAACAGAGTGCAATATAATTTTACCTCATCCTTCCTCACCATCCCAGATGCAATTGCAGACATGCCTTCCAAGTGGAACAGTGATTCACCTTCATTCAATCTTATCTCTTGTATTTGTTGTTCACAATATGGCCTCTACAATCAAACCCACACTGGGTGACCATTTTGTAGAACATCTATGTTCTATTGGTAAAAATGACCCTAACCTTCCCGTTGACTGCTACTTTAATACATCACTGTGTTCCCATATCAACATTTCTGTCTCAGGCCTGCAACAACCAGCCCCAGCACAAGGTCAAAGAACGGCATCTCATTTTCAATTTGGGGCATTAGGAATCAACATTGAGTTCAATCACTTTAGAGCTTGATTCCATCGTTTATGATTTTTTTACCCATTCCTGCAAAACCAACTTTCAGCAACTATCTCTGTTACCCTCAACTCTCATTATCACTTATTCAGCTTCTATTCTGCCCTGGCCTCCATTCGTAGTGCCCTCATTTATATACCCTTTTCATATTTCTCTCTCTGGCCCATCTCTATCTCTACCTATTCGCTCATCTCTCCCTTTCACACCTTGCAATATTTGCATCACTAATGTGCCCCATAATAGTATCTGAGATAAAAGAAAGACCAACTCTCTTCCCTCTTTAAGGGAGTTATTATTAATTCCCCACAATGAACTTCTTGGTGAAGATGTACAGGCAATTGCTTTTGATCAGAAGCTAAACTGGGCTAATGACTAAAGAAGAGAGTTTATTTGATTAGATTAGATTACTTACTGAGTGGAAACAGGCCCTTCAGCCCAACAAGTCCACACTGACCCACCGAAGCACAACCCACCCTTATCCCTGCATTTACCCCTTCACCTAACACTACGGGCAACTTAGCTTGGCCAATTCACCTGATCTGCACATCTTTGGACTGTGGGAGGAAACCCTCACAGACACGGGGAGAATGTGCAAACTCCACACAGTCAGTCGCCTGAGGTGGGAACTGAACCCAGGTCTCTGGTGCTGTGTGGCAGCAGTGCTAACCACTGTGTTACTGTGCCGTCCACTTAGTTTATGTTAGAGCTGGATAGGTACAAGGTAAAATGTAATGAATAAATTCCCTGCTGATCTCTCAATGTGAAGATACCATTAGTAGTGCATCAGCTGCAGCACAGTGGCACAGTGGTTAGCACTGCTGCCTCACAGCACTAGTGACTGGGTTAAATTCTAGCCTCAGGTGACTATGTGGAGTTTGCACATTCTCCCCAGGTCTGCGTGGGTTTTCTCCCACAGTCCAAAGGTGTGCAGGTTAGGTGAATTGGTCACGCTAAATTGCCCGTAAAGTTAGGTGCATTAGTTAGGGAGAATGGGTCTGGGTGGGTTACTCTTTGGCGGGTCAGTGTGGACTAGTTGGGCCAAGAAGACCTGTTTCCACACTGTAGGGAATCTAATCTAAACTTTATTTGTCCATCACTTGCCACGCTAAGTGTAGTTGCAACAATACTTGAAGTTTAATACCATCCAGGTCCCCTATTACTCAACTCAAAGTGCAGGATACAATGTTCCAACTCAACAAGAGTAATTTCCAAGCACCACCCTCTCCTGTGATTTCCACTACTCAAAAGAACAAGAGCAGCAATGATTGTAACAGCACTATTAATTTCAAGATCTTCTCAAAGTGTGCACATTATTCTGACCTAGACCTTGTCTTCATCGTTGCTGGTCAGTCACAGAATGCTTTACTTTCCAGTATGCTCCATTAGTGGAAGGACTAAAGTTATTCAAGGTGAACGCTCGTCCCTCATAACCTTCTCAGCGCAACAAGTAATGGGCAATAAATGTGGTGTTGCTATTTCATACACCTCAAAGAAAATTAATCAGTAACCAATGGTAAGAGAATTAGTATCGCTACAGACCTTTCAGACCAACAAGTCCACAATGACCCTCCAAAGAGTAACCCACCCAGACCCCTACCCTATATTGTGGGCGGCACGGTGGCACAGTGGTTAGCACTGCTGCCTCACAGCGCCTGAGACCTGGGTTCAATTCCCGACTCAGGCGACTGTGTGGAGTTTGCACGTTCTCCCCGTGTCTGCGTGGGTTTCCTCCGGGTGCTCCGGTTTCCTCCCACAGTCCAAAGATGTGCGGGTCAGGTGAATTGGCCATGCTAAATTGCCCGTAGTGTTAGGTAAGGGGTAAATGTAGGGGTATGGGTGGGTTGCGCTTCTGTGGGTCGGTGTGGACTTGTTGGGCCGAAGGGCCTGTTTCCACACTGTAAGTAATCTAATCTATATTTACCCCTAACTAATGCACCTAACCTACCCATCCCTGAACACAATGGGCAATTTAGCATAGCCAATTCACCTAACCTGCACGTCTTTGGATTGTGGGAGGAAACTCAATCAGAGGCTGGAATTGAACCTGAGTCCCTGGTGCTAAGAGGCATCACTGAGCCACTGTGCCACCGTGAGATAATCTTACATATCAAAATTAGTTCCAAAAAAAGGTCATATTATACTCAAAACATTATCTGTATTTCTCATCATAGATGCTATCAGACATGTTGAGTTTTTCCAGAGCATTTTTATTTCAGAATCCGTGTGCTCCAGTAAAGTGTATTTATTAACTTATACATTAATGAGGGATGTCAATACTCTGATATGGAACACTTTGCTGTCTGGAAATACAATATCATCTTAAGTATTCCTAAATCAATTCCTGTATTGATAAGAAGCACCAGAAATCATCATTTACTTTCCCCAACCATGTTGCATCAGCCTCTATTTCAGAATTTCCCTTCTGCTGTGCTCGTTTTCCAGTTCTTTTGCCTCTGTGAGTCAGCTGAATTGATATTTAGACAGAGAAAGCAATTTAATGCAAGTTGTAGAAGATCTCAGACGGTCAATTTAAGTCCACTTGGAAATTATTTGAAAACCAATTTAACACAGCAGCCTTGCAGCTGGCTTCGAGGAAAGATTTTCATTCCACCAATCTGAACTGGTTTCAAACCCAGGTCCCAGAGGTTAAATTACATTGTTTCCACTGTGCCACTTTGTCAGCTGCCATGTTACTAATTTAATTAAAGATAATTGATGTTAAATTATCCTAAACTTATTTGACAATTAATATTGCACACACCTTTTTAGGTTGAGTCTTCGGTCTTTAAAAGATGTTACACATCAGAACCCAAATTATGGACATAAGTTTATGGTTTTCATGTGCCTGGTGGCATTTTATATGATGGAAAATGTTACTCTAAAGTTGAAAACTTGTCTAGGGAATATGAACAGCAAAGTGTGTTCTCAAAGTGTGAGTCTTTCAATGAAATGTTGTGAGACATAAGCTTCTATCACAAATAGAGGCTTCTCCCCAAAATGTCGTGTAGTTATTTAATATCATTCAGCCTTTAGTCATGACATTCCAAAATTTTATTTATTTTTTCCATGGAAATGAGCATCAATGGCCAGGCCATCCTCCATTGAACTTGGAAAGGTCATGCTGAGTGCAGCAATCCATATGGTAGGCATAGACCAACAATGCTGTTAGGTAGGGTGTTCTAAAACTTTGATCCAGTGACAATGAAAGGACATTGGGTTAATAATTGACCTGGAAAATATTTTGATCTTCCTGTATATCTGCAGTCCTTATACTATTGAGTGGAAAGCTTCATGAGGATTTGGAAATTGCTAACAAAAAAAGAATTGTTGCACTTCTACAGTGCATCTTGTGGCAAGGCACTCTATAGTCACTGTGCACTGTTGGCAGGGCAAATGAATTTTGAAGATAATGGTTGGGGTGCCAAATCATGTGGTCTTCTTAGTCCTGGATATTGTCAAGGTTCTTGAGTGTTGTTAGAGCTGCACTCATCAAGGCAAGTGGAGAATATTCTATTCCAAACCTGACTTGTGTCTTTGGATGATGGATATCTTTTGGAGAGTTATTGAAGTTACACACTGCAGCACTCCTAGACTGTAATTTGCTTTTGATGCCACAGTATTTAAAGTGTTTATGCCCAAAATGTTGACTCTCCTGCTCCTCAGGTGCTGCCTGATCTGATGTGCTTTCCAAGGTCACACTTTTTGACATTGATCCTCCAGCATCTGCAGTCCTAGTTTAGCCCAGTTACACTTCTGGTCAATGGTAACGATTGATCCACGATTCATAGCCATACCTTTAGTTGCCTGAGTCCTAAGCAGTGGAATTCCTCCTTAAGCACATCATATCCCTACTTCATGCTCCCCTTTTAATACGTTCTTTAAAACCTATGCCACTTTTTCTCATTGCTCCTTATGTGCATTGCTATTGAATTTGGATTGATAACACTCCCATAAAGAGCCAACAGATGTAAGATCACTTTGAAGGTGATGCTGTTTGTGGTTTTCTACATGAAAGTCAACATAACATAAGCTCAGCCAATCAGTTTCATCTTGAGTCAGATGTCTGAAGTTGATTCACAGCATTAATTATTTACAGGACTTTGTACATGGTACTTACAAACAGAATCTTATCGAGAGTGTGGTGCTGGAAAAGCACAGGAATTCAGGCAGCATCTGAGGAGCAGGAGTATTGACGTTTTGGACAAAAGCCCTTCATCAGCCTTCCTGATGAAGTGCTTTTGCCTGAAATGTCGATTCTCCTGTTCTTCAGATGCTGCCTGACCTGCTGTGCTTTTACAGCACCACTCTCTTGACTCTAATCTCCAGCATCAGCAGTCCTCACTCTCACCTAGAATCCTTTAGGCATATGAGCAACACAAACTATGGTAAAACATGCAGTAGAATCAGACAAGAAGTCAGGCAAAGCCCATCTTGCTGTTAGGAGTAGCTTGTGCATCTTCTGTGATTTTCACAAGCAGTGTAGTGAGTTTCTTACTAGGCAGTGGTGAGTTACCAGTTAAGGGAACCAGAGTGGTTACCTGATAAATTCAACCTAACGCTGGCTCTGAACCATTTCCATATTGATTACCAGGTACCAGTATCTCAGGGCACAAATATTGACTTCCAATATGTAACAGCTACATAACACATTGCTGGTGCATGTACAGGACATTTCTGCATGTCAAATATCCACCCTGGGCTGCACAGGTGAGGATCATTGTAATACTACACCATGGGAACTATGCACTCAAGGGCGTGCACCCAGGAGATGGACTGGACCAGGATACATCTCTGCGCTATTTGCTCACTGTCAAAGCATGTAATCACTGAATCTACCTGGATGCTCACAACAACCCTGCCTTGCATTTCCTTGACTTTTTGTGCTTTGGCCTTCCTACCAGAGGTATGAAGCTCATATTATTACTGTTTTGCCTTGCTGTTTGGTGAAGCCACAAAACCAAGAAACATGTCATTGTTGTTAGCAGGTCTCAGTCAGTCAAGCTTTTGATCAGGGGTTCCTGGTACAGAAAGTCTCCAATACCAATCCACGAATGTGGACATAGTCCAGCAATCATCTGGGGCAGTCAGAGTCAGGAGGCTGTCTACGGAAGGGGTGAGGGTTGAATTTCGGGTAGCCCGCCAGGTGTCTTGAGACCTTCTGCCTTATTGGGACTGCTTTCCTCCTGGAATGAGAGAAATGCAGTTATTTAGGGTGAAAATGTTTGGAACACTCTTCCACAAATGGCAGTTGATGTTAGATCCGTTGTTAGTTTCCATTCAAAAACAGATTTTTTAAAAATAAGATATATTAAAATAAACAATAAAGATGCTGGAGGTCTGAACAAAAACAGAAATTGCAGACAAAATGCAACAAGACTGTTGCCATTTGTGGGAAGAATATTTTGAGTCTGCTGACCCTTCATCAGAACTCTGATAGAAAGATGCTCATTAAGCATTAATATGAAGGGATATGGGCTAAAAGCAAGCATATAAATTAGGCCACAGAAAACCCGTGATCTCACTAAGTGGCAAAATAGGGTCAAAATGCTGAAAGGCCTACTCCTGTTCTGATGAGATGAAAGTGGGTGGCACGACGGTCACCTTTGGTGGGGAGATATCCGAGCCAAGTGACATCTTTGCGTTAGTCTAAGTGGCCGCTTTATCCCAATTGGCAACTTCAGCCCAGATTGGCATGGTCTGGTGTGGTGGCCTTCACTGCTAGTCCAGGGAGAGAAGGAAGTCCGTGTCTGCACCATCCCATTCAGTGGAACCTCCAGAATCCTGCCCACAAAGTGGTGAAGATTTCATCTAACGGCCATGTTTAGGGAAAATGTCACAAAGGGAGCCCCAGACTGACAATACTTGTTTAATGTATAATTTGCGTTTAAATATGGTGCCGGTTCAAACATTGCCCGTGAAATTCAGGATGGCCATTGAGTGGCAAGTTGTTCTGGGAAATACATATGATAAAATGGGGTCAGAATTGGATTGGAGAGACGCTGCAGGGTTGGGGGTAGATAATTAATGAGATGAGGTTGGTAGGATACAGCTAATAAACTCACAGCCCTCCTGGAGACAAACCCTCCAAAAATTCTGATGAAACTTGGACGTAGCCATAAAACATATGATTCAGCCCGTACACTGGGTTCGATGCTTATTGATGTTACTCTAGATTGGCTAACGTTTTACACTTACTGCACTTACTACTCAGAGACAGTGCCTGAAGTGAAGTGAGTAGAGGTTTGCCTGCAGCATATGAACAGCAGTGGTTCAAGAAGGCAGCTCATCACTACCTTCGAAAGGACAACCAGTGATGGGCAGTACGTGCTGGCCTAGCCAGTGATGTCCACATCCTATGACTCAAACTTTTGGTAAATATCATATATCATGATGATATATTATTGATTTAAATGTACAGTGCTGGAATCAGCCACAATTTAACATCATCCTCTCACCCTTGAAAGAAAGCAAACCATTTTCTGATAACATGTCAAAGTATTCACATATGCAATTGTCTCTATGCATTAATATCACACATTGGTGAATGTACTGCATGACCAGATTTTGTTCTTCGAGTAAAAAATGAGGTCTGCAGATGCTGGAGATCACAGCTGCAAATGTGTTGCTGGTCAAAGCACAGCAGGCCAGGCAGCATCTCAGGAATAGAGAATTCGACGTTTCGAGCACAAGCCCTTCATGATGAAGGGCTTGTGCTCGAAACGTCGAATTCTCTATTCCTGAGATGCTGCCTGGCCTGCTGTGCTTTGACCAGCAACACATTTGCAGCAGATTTTGTTCTTGTACAGTTATCATAAATTGGTGATCTCGCTTTACTCTGTGATTGCCTATCATATATTACATATATGTAGATATCATCTGGCATGATACATGTGACTGGCATTTGATGATAAACAATTCAGACATATCATCCACTTTTTTTGCACGACTTGACTATTGATCATTGCCACATCCACCTCGGCTAGATTCAATGATGTAGTATTTGTCCATCAATCCATTGGTTCATGTGACAACTTAGAGTCATAGAGATGTACAGCATAGAAACAGACCCTTCCATCCAACCCGTCCATGCTGACTAGATATCCCAAGCTGAAAATGTGTTGCTGGAACAGCGCAGCAGGTCAGGCAGCATCCAAGGTGCAGGAAAATCGACATTTCGGGCATAAGCCCTTCTTCAGGAATCCTTGGATGCTGCCTGACTTGCTGCGCTTTTCCAGCAACACATTTTCAGCTCTGATCTCCAGTATCTGCAGTCCTCACTTTCTCCGACTAGATATCCCAATCCAATCTAGTCCCACCTGGCAGCACCTGGCCCATATCCCTCCAAACCCTTCCAGTTCATATTCCCATTCAGATGCCTTTTAAATGTTGCAATTGTACTCGCCTCCAACACTTCCCCGGCAGCCTATTCCATACACGTACCACCGTCTGCATGAAAAGAGTTGCCCCTTTGGTGTCTTTTATATCTTTCCCCTCTTACCCTAAACCTATTCCCTCTGGGTCTGGACTCCCCCGCCCCAGGGAAAATATTTTGTCTATTTATCCTATCCATGCCCCTCATGATTTTATAACCTCTATGAGGTCACCCCTCAGCCTCCAATGCTCCAAACAAAACAGGCCCAACCTATTCAACCTCTCCCTCTTGCTCAAATCCTCCAACCCTGGCAACATTCTTGTAAATCTTTTCTGAACCCTTCCAAGTTTCACAACATCTTTCCGATAGGAAGGAGACCAGTACTGCATGCAAAATTCCAAAAGTAGCCTAACCAATGTCCTGTACAGCCACAACATGACTTCCCAACTCCTGTACTCAATACTCTGACCAATAAAGGAAAGCATACGAAATGCCTTCTTCACTATCCTATTTACCTACCACTCCAATTTCAAGGAGCTATGAAACTGCACTCCAATGTCTCTTTGTTCAGCAATACTCCCTAGGACCTTACCATTAAGTCCTGCTAAGATTTGCTTTTCCAAAATGCAGGACGTCACATTTATCTAAATTAAGCTCCATCTGCCACTTTTCAGCACATTGGCCCATCTGGTCAAGATCCTGCTGTAATCTTAGGTAACCTTCTTCGCTGTCCATTACACCTCCAATTTTGGTGTCATCTGCAAACTATACCTCTTATGCTCACATCCAAATCATTTATATAAATGATGAAAAGTAGTGGACCCAGCACCGATGCTTGTGGCATTCCACTGGTCACAGGCCTCCAGTCTGAAAAACAACCCTACACCACCACCCTCTGTCTTCTATCTTTGAGCTAATTCTGTATCCAACTGACTAGTTCTCCCTGTATCCCACGAGATCTAATCTTGCTAACCAATCTCCCATGGGCAACATTGTCCAACGCCTACTGAAGTCCATATAGACCACATCTACCGCTCTGCCCTCATCAATCCTCTTTGTTACTTTTTCAAAAAACTCAATCAAGTTTGTGATTCATGATCTCTCATGCACAAAGCCATGTTGACTATCCCTAATCAGTCCTTGCCTTTCCAAATACATGTACATAATGTCCCTCAGGATTCCCTCCAACAACTTGCCTACCACCGACGTCAGGCTCACTGGTCTATAGTTCCCTAGCTTGTCCTTACCACCTTTTTTAAGTAGTGGCACCATGATAGTCTTCTGGCACCTCACCCCTGAGACTATTGATGATACAAATATCTCAGTAAGAGACCCAGCAATCACTTCCCTAGCTTCCCAAAGAGTTCTAGGGTACACCTGATCAGGTCCTGAGGATTTATCCACTTTTATGTATTTCAAGACATCCAGCACCTCCTTTTCTGTAATATGGACATTTTTCAAGATGTCACCATCTATTTCCCTATATTCTATATCTTCCATGTCCTTTTTCACAGTAAATACTGATACAAAATACTTGTTTAATATTCTCCCCATTACTTGTGGCTCCACACAAAGGCAGCCTTGCTGATCTTTGAGGGGCCCTATTCTTTCCCTAGTTACCCTAAGTCCTTAATGTAATTTGCAAATACCTTTTGGATTTTCCTTACCTGTATTTGCCAAAGCCATCTCATGTATCCTTCTTGCCCTCCTGATTTCCTCTTAAGTATACTTCTACTGCCTTTATACTTTTCTAAGGATTCATTCAATCTATCCTGTCAGTATGCTTCCTACTTTTTCTTAACCAAACCCTCAATTTCTTTCGTCATCCAGCATTCCCTGTGCCTACCAGCCTTTCCTTTCACCATAACAGGAATATACTTTCTCTGGACTCTCGATATCTAATTTCTGAAGGCTTCCCATTTTCCAACCTCCCTTTACCTGCGAAATTCTGCCCCCAGTCAGCTTTTGAAAGTTCTTGCTTTATACCATCAAAATTGGCCTTTCTCCAATTTAGAACTTCAACTTTGAGATCTGGTCTATCCTTTTCCATCACTATTTTAAACTAATAGAATTATGGTCCCTGGCCCCAAAGTGCTCCCCCACTGACACCTCAATCATCTGCCTTACCTTATTTCCCAAGAGTAGTTCAGGTTTTGCACCTTCCCTAGTAGGCACATCCACATAATGATTCAGAAAACTTTCTTGTACACACTTAAGAAATTCCTCTCCATCTAAACCTTTAACACTATGGCAGTCCCAGTCTATGTTTGGAAAGTTAAAAGTTTGGGAGAAGATTTGTAGCTCGGGTGCTTGTTGTTGTGGTTCTGTTCGCTGAGCTGGGAGTTTGTGTTGCAAACGTTTCGTCCCCTGTCCAGGTGACATCCTCAGTGCTTGGGAGCCTCCTGTGAAGGACTTCTGTGCTGTTTCCTTCGGCATTCATAGTGGCTTGTCTCTGCCGCTTCCAGTTGTCAGTTCTTGCTGTCCACTGCAGTGGCAGGTATATTGGGTCCAGGTCGATGTGTTTGTTGATAGAATCTGTGGATGAGTGCCATGCCTCTAGGAATTCCCTGGCTGTTCTCTGTTTGGCTTGCCCTATAATAGTAGTGTTGTCCCAGTCGAATTCATGTTGCTTGTCATCTGCGTGTAGGATAGCTGGTCATGTTGTTTCGTGGCTAGTTGGTGTTCATGGATGCGGCTCGTTAGCTGTCTTCCTGTTTGTCCTATGTAGTGTTTTGTGCAGTCCTTGCATGGGATTTTGTACACTACATTGGTTTTGCTCATGCTGGGTATCGGGTCCTTCATTCTGGTGAGTTGTTGTCTGAGAGTGGCTGTTGGTTTGTGTGCTGTTACAAGTCCTAGTGGTCGCAGCAGTCTGGCTGTCAGTTCGGAAATGCTCCTGATGTATGGTCGTGTGGCTAGTCCTTTGGGTTGCGGCCTCATTCCATTGTCTTTCCGTTAGGCGTCTGTTGATGAAATTGCACGGGTATCTGTTTTTGGTGAATACCTTGTATAGTTAAAATCCCCTACCATAACCACCCTGTTATTCTTACAGGTAACTGAGATTTCCTTACAAATTTGTTGCTCAACTACTCTCTGACTCTTAGGGGGTCTACAATACATTCCCAATAAAGTTATCATCCCTTTCTTATTTCTTAGTTCCACCCAAATAACTTTCCTGGATGTATTTCTGGGAATATCCTCCCTCAGTACAGCTCTAATGCTATCCCTTATCAAAAACACCACTCCCCCTCCTCTCTTTCCTCCCTTCCTGTCCTTCCTGCAGTATTTGTATCCTGAAACATTAAGCTGCCAGTCCTGTCAATCCCTGAGCCATATTTCAGTAATTGCTTTGATATCCCAGTCCCATGTTCCTTACCGTGCCCTGAGTTCATCCTACTCTTATTCCTTGTCCTGTTTCAAGTTAGGATAATTGTCTTCATGCTCATTGATCATGTCCATGTACTATTTTCTCCCTTCTTTCCAACAATGCATTTTGCACATGTAGTTGGGAGAATGTGGGAGTGAAGAACTGTGTGGATCTGTTCCCCAGTCAATGAGGATGATGACATAACATATAGATTTAAAATGGTTATTTACATATCTTGGCAAATTCATGGATTATGCAGTATAAACAGGGCATTCTTTGAGAACATTCAACTGAGGGTAGTGAGGACAGGAGGTGATGTGTTGAGCACTCAGTTGCCTGCACATATCGTGGAAGGATGTGCACATACTGAACATCTTAAATATGGCAGTCAATATGTTGTGATGTGGAGGTGCTGGTGTTAAACTGGAGTTGACAAGCTCGCATTTCCAAATAAACCGTTTGGACTATAACCTGGTGTTGTGTGATTTTTAACTTTGTCAATATGTTAACAGCTGTTGCAAGAATGATACTTTGATTTGTCACGCAAAAGGGAATTTGGTGAAATAGTCACCAGAATGCAATCGTACCCTTGAATATTAAACATGTCAGTTCAATCTTCAGAAAGAATCTTGCGTGGAAGGAAAGGTTCTCTTAATTGTTGAGGATGATACAATTGACATGCCTCACATGATTTGGTTAGTTGATTAATGTCCCTATTATTGCAGGACCAATATAAGAATGCAATAGCCAATCTCCTATCTTTTTTCTCTCTGTGCCCATATATCTATCTGTATAGGATCTAGCTGGCTTTGATGTAGATCTTGCAAAATTATGTCTTGCTCGTCTTTGAAGATTACAGTCTTTGAGAGTCCTATTGCATCTCAATGACTAAACTGAAAATATTAGCTCAGCGACCTACCGGATGCATTTATGTCACCATTGATGATAATTTTTTGAAGCTATTACAGCTGCTCCTCATCTGATGGAGCTTGCTGAATCTTCTTTACTCAAATGTGACCAAAATGTATGAGATCAATGTTGCAGGCTGGAATCATTGGCATTGTAAGAGGTCAGTTTGTAAACTTAAGGTTCATAAGAATATATATGTATTGGAATATATCATGCATATTCATGAATCGATGAGAGGTCCATCTTTTCCAAAAATGTAGAAGATTCATGTTTCATCCTGAGGATCCATATTGGCATTTTCAATGGATAATATCAATGCCGAGGATGTTGGATGCTTTGAAGACCATTGGCTTATCTTGTGTAGATTGCACCATAATGTGCCAGTGTCCTGAGTACATCTTGTGAAAGATGCAAAAAGGGATGATGTTTGTCTTCTCAACAGTATTAATCTTGGTATATATGCATGTTGTCCATTCCTTTTGGGATATATCACCTGGATGGAGGTAAAGACTTTAGCTTTTCTGCTGGTGTCCATGTGGCGTGTCAGGTTGATTGCATGTATTATCCAACTGGTGTCTGTACACTGTAGTGTTACAAGTATCTCTTGCACTCTCTAAGTATACTTGCACAGTTTGGATATATAATATATTAAAGAAGCTAATATATTAAAGAAAAATAAAATAAAAACAAAATGCGATCGATGCTGGAAATCGAAAATAAAGACAGAAGAATTGGCAGTATCTGTGGAGAGAGAAACAATTAATAGTTCCAGTCCAATGTAACTTTTCTTTCAAGCTTTCCTGTGCTTCTGCCCCTTTAAAAATGGTATATTTCTAGAAGTGTTATTTCTCAGCTGGTTCTGCTTCACATGCTGCTGCACAACATTGTGCTGCACTTGGATGTCTCCAAATAATTGGATTGTCTCTGCATTTTATTTCTTTATCCTCTTGTGGAACATACACATAATTATTATAAAACTCAAGCCTGTGTATCCTGAAATTAACTCAAAAGTTCTAAAACCTGCATTTTTTTAGGTTCTTAGGAGGATGTTTATTCTTCATAACCTTCCACTGCCCAAAATGATAAGAAATGTGAGCACCTAATCAGTCATCCGCTAATGCAGAAAACAAAAATTGATGCTTTATTTAGGTAACTGAAGTGCTGAATCTGTCAAAAGTGGTTCAATGATGGTTTGACATTTGCTTTCCAACTTCCTTTGAGAGCGTTATGCCAGTGTAATAATCCATGTGCTATTCTGTTGCTTTCCTGCATTTTTGTTCACTTTTCTGTATTTTTGATTATGTACAGTGTGTTGCTGGCCCTGTAAGGATTACAGGTCTCTTTAGCAGGTTTACACAATCCTGGGGAGTGTTGCTGAACAAAGAGACCTTGGAGTGCAAGTTCATAGTTCCTTGAAAGCTGAGTCACAAACAAATAGGATAGTGAAGAAGGCATTTGGTGTGTTTACCGTTATTGATCAGAGCATTGAGTAAAGGAGTTGTGACATCATGTTGCTGCTGTACAGGACATTGCTTCGGCACTTTTGGAACACGATGTGCATTTCTGGTCTCCCTCCTATAGGAAGGATGTTGTAAAACCTGAAAGGGTTCAGAAAAGATTTATAAGGATGTTGCCAGGCTTGCAGGGTTTGAGGTATAAGGAGACACTGAATAGGCTGGGGCTGTTTTTCCTGGAGCATTGGAGGCTGAGGCGTAACTTTATACGGGTTTACAAAATCATGAGGGGCATGGATAGGGTAGATAGACAAGGTATTTTTCCTAGGGTGGGGAAGTTCAGAACTAGTGGGCATAGGTTTAAGGTGAGAGGGGAAAGATTTAAAATGAACCCAAGGGACAACAACTTTTTCATGCAAAAGACGGTGCGTGTATAGAATGAGCTGCCAGTGGAAGTGGTGGAGGCTGCTAAAATTGCAACATTTAAAAGAAATCTGAATGGATATATGGATAGGAAAGGTTTAGTGGGATATGGGCCAAGTGGTTGCAAATGGGTCTAGATTAGTTTAGGATATCTGGTCGGCATGGACAAGTTGGACCAAAGGGTCTGTCCCTGTACTGTACATCTCTATGACTCTATGACATATAGGTGGCATTCACATCAGCAAAGAAGTGACACTATCATGCAGGGTTTTTCTATTCTTGTATCAATTTGCTAAAAGCTTTTTTAAAAATATGGAAAGTCATCTTTTTCAATGTTTTTAAACTGCATTTTCTTGCACTTTGGATCTATCCTTTCAGGACTATTTAAAACTGTCATAAAAATTAAACATGGATCAGTAGCCTCTCATTCTATTTTCTTCTTGTCACCATTTGTTATGAACATGTAGTGCCACTGTGGTGCTGTTTGTGATTTCCTCTATGTTAGTCCAGACAACACATAGCACAGATAGTCTACCTCTTCGTGTTTAAAGGTAACATGCAACACTAATTATTTTCGAGATTTCAATATCACTGATGTACCCACATAATCAAGGTTCTATGTCCACTGATGTAACTGTATATTTCACACACGTACAGATTGGCTGCACTGACTCCATTACACAGATAAGAGTGATGAAGGCATAACGGATACTTTATGTTAAATGTACTTGTCACATGTTACATGATGTCATGTACTTGTCTTAAAGATGCAGGATATATTTGATCTGGGATCTGTGTCATAATACAACAAAAGGTGTTATATAGATGTGATTTATTAACAGCTATCATATTTCAAGAATACTTTGCTAATAAACCAAATTGCAGATTTACTTTTGAAAGCAGTCTAAGCTGGGGTGTTGCTTTTACATGTGTAAAACAGCTTCTAAACTGATAAACTGTTGAATTTCCAACTTGGGTGAAGTTTTTGAAGGCTGATCTGAAAGGTGAGCTGAGAAACTCTTCTGATCATTTATATATTATTTATATGCAAATAATTTGCATTTCTGCACTGTTTTTCACAATTTCAGGATGCACTATAGCACTTTGAATCATTGAAGCCCTACAGTATGGAAACAGACCATTTGGCCTAACAATTCCACACTACCCCTCCAAAATGTAACCCACCCAGACCCATTCCCCCCAAACTTATGCACCTAACCTATACATCCCTGAACACCGTGGGCAATTTAGAATGGCCAATTCACCTAACCTGTGCATCTTTTGGATTGTGGGAGGAAACCTGAGCAGAAATGGGGAGAATGTGCGAACTCCACACAAGTAGTCACCCAAGGCTGGAATCAAACCCAGGTCCCATGAAGCAGCAGTGCTAACCACTGAGCCACCATGTTGCAGTCAATTAAAGGTGTTTAAAAAACATATAAACATATGCTGCTTTAACATAGGGACAGTGACAGGTGTCAGTTTTTTTTAATTCATTCATGGGATGTGGGTGTCACTGGCTTGGTCAGCATTTATTGTTCATCCCTAATTGTCTAGAGGGCAGTTAAAGTCATAGAGTCACAGAGTCAGAGAGATGTACAGCACAGAAACAGACCCTTCAGTCCGACTTGTCCATGCCAACCAGATATCCCAACCCAATCTAATCCACCTGCCAGTGCCCAGCCCATATTCCTCCAAATCCTTCCTATTCATATACCCATCCAGATGCCTTTTAAGTGTTGCAATTGTACTAGCCTCCACCACTTCCTCTAGCAGCACATTCCATATACACATCACCCTCTGGGTGAAAATGTTGCCCCTTAGGTCTTTTTTATATCTTTCCTCTCTCATCCTAAACCTATGCCCTCTGGTTCTGGACTCCCCAACCCCAGGGAAACAACTTTGTCTAAATAACCTATCAATGCCTCTCATGATTTTACAACCTCTATCAGATCACCCCTCAGCCTTTGACACTCCTGAGAAAACAGACCCACCCTATTCAAATGCTCCCTATAACTCAAATCCTCCAACTCTGGCAACATCCTTGTCAATCTTTTCTGAACCCTTTCAAGTTTCATAACATTTTTCCAATAGGAAGGAGAACCAGTATTGCACACAATATTCCAAAAGTGGCCTAACCAATGTCCTTACAGCCGCAACATGACCTCCCAACTGCTGTATTCAATACTCTGACCAATAAAGGAAAGCATACCAAACTCCTTTGTCATTATCATATCTACCTGCAACTCCACTTTCAAGGATCTATGAAACTGCACTCTAAGGTCTCTTTGTTCAGCAAGACTCCCTAGGACCTTACCATTAAGTGTATAAGTCCTGCTATGATTTGCTTTCCCAAAATGCAGCAGCTCACATTTATCTAAATTAAACTCCATCTACCACTTCTCAGCCCATTGGCCCATCTGATCAAGATCCTTTTGTAATCTGAGGCAACCTTCTTCACTGTCCACTATGCCTCCAATTTTGGTGTCATCTACAAACTTACTAACTTAGACCTCTTATGCTCACATCCAAATCATTTGTATAAATGATGAAAAGTAGAGGACCCAGCACCAATCCTTGTGGCACTCCACTGGTCACAGGCCTCCAGTCTGAAAAACAATCCTCCATTACCACTTTCTGTCTTCTATCTTTGAGCCAGTTCTGTATCCAAATGGCTAGTTCTCCCTGTATTCCATGAGATCTAATCTTGCTAACCAATCTCCCACAGAAACCTTGTCAAGCACCTTATTGAAGTCCATAAAAATCACATCTACCGCTCTGGTCTCATCAATCCTCTTTGTTACTTTTTCAAAAACCTCAATCAAATTTGTGAGACATGATTTCCCACACACAAAGCCATGTTGACTATCCCTAATCAGTCCTTGCCTTTTCAAATACATACACATCCTGTCCTTAAGGATTCCTTCCAACAACTTGCCCACCACTGACATCAGGCTCACTGGTCTGTAGTTCTCTGGCGTGTCCTTGCCACCTTTCTTAAACAGGAGCAACATGCTAGCCAACCTCCAGTCTTCTGGCATGTCACCTGTGACTATTTATGATACAAATATCTCTGTAAGAGGCCCAACAATCACTTCCCTAGCTTCCCACAGAGTTCTAGGGTACACCTGATCAGTTCCAGGGATTTATCACTCTTATGTATTTCACGATATCCAGCACTTCCTCCTCTGTAATATGGACATTTTTCAAGATGTCACCATCTATTTCCCTACATTCTATATCTTCTATGTCCTTTTCCGCAGTAAATACTGATGCAAATTACTCTTTTAGTATTCTCCCCATCTCCTGTGGCTCCACAAAAAGGCCACTTTGCTGATCTTTGAGCACCCTACTCTCTCCCTAGTTACCCTTTTGACCTTAATGTATTTGTAAAAACCCTTTGGATTCTCCTAAATTCTATTTGCCAAAGTTACCTCATGTCCTCGTTTTGCCCTCCTGATTTCCCTCTTAAGTATACTCCTACTGCCTTTTATACTCTTGTAAGGATTCACTTGTTCTATCCTGTTAATATTTGACATATACTTCCTTCTTTTCCTTAACCAAACCCTCAATTTCTTTAATCATCCAGCATTCCTTGTACCTACCAGCCTTTCCATTCACCGTAACAGGGATATACTTTATCTGGATTCTCGATATCTCATTTCTGAAGGCTTCCCATTTTCCATGCGTCCCTTTACCTGTGAACTTCTATCCTCAATCGGCTTTTGAAAGTTCTTACCTCATACCATCAAAATTGGCCTTTCTCCAATTTAGAATTTGAACTTTTAGATCTGGTACATCCTTTTCCATCACTATTTTAAAACTAATAGAATGATGGTCACTGGCCCCAAAGTGCTCCCCCACTGACACCTCAGTCGTCTGCCCTGCCTTATTTCCCAAGAGTAGGTCAAGTTTCGCATCTTCTCTAATAGGTACATCCACATACTGAATCAGAAAATGTTCTTTTACACACTTAACAAATTCCTCTCCATCTAACCCCTTAACACTACAGCAGTCCCAGTCTATGTTTAGAAAGTGATAACCCCCTACCATAACCACCCTGTTATTCTTACAGAAACTGAGATCTCCTTCTAAATTTGTTTCTCAATTTCCCTCTGACTATTAGGGGGTCTATCATATTGCTGTGCTTCTGGTGTCATATGCAGGTTAGATTAGGAAAGGATAGTCATTTTCTTCCCTAAAGGACATTGCTAAATCAGGTAGGATTTTGCAACCATGGATTTGTGATCATCATTATATACACTTCGTGGTAAGGTTCTGGGGATTACTGAACAAAGAGACCTTGGAGTGCAGGTTCATAGTTCCTTCAAAGTGGAGCAGCAGGTACGTAGGATAGTGAAGAAGACATTTGGTATGCTTTCAATTATTGGTCAGAGTATCGAATATTGGAGTTGGGATGTCATGTTGCAGCTGTACATGATACTGGTTAGGCCACTTTTGGAATATTGTGTGTCATTCTGGTCTCCCTCCTATAGGGAGGGTGTTGTGAAACTTGACAGGTTTCAGAAAAGATTTACAAGGGTGTTGCCAAGATTGGGAGTTTTGAGCTACAGGGAGAGGCTGAATAGGCTGGGTCTATTTTCCCTGGAGCATCAGAGACTGATAGGTGACTTTATAGGGGTTTATAAAATCATGAGGGGCACAGATAGAGTAAATGGGCAAGGTATTTTCCCTGGGGTGGGGGACTATAGAACTAGAAGGCATAGATTTAGGTGAGAGGGAAAAAATTTAAAAGGGAGCTAAGAGGCATCTTTTTTCACGCAAAGAGTGATGCGTGTATGGAATGAGCTGCCAGAGGCAGGTACAATTTCAACATTTAAAAGGCATCTGAATGAGTATATGTTTAGGAAAGGTTGAGAGGGATATGGGCCAACTGCTGGCAAATGGAACTAGATTAGGTCAGGATATACAGACAACATGGACCAAAGAGCCTGTTTCTATGCTATACATCTCTTTTAAACACTTGATTTCAAATTTTCATTGAATTCAAATCCCACCATCCTCCGTGGCAGGACTCGAACTGGGTCCCCACAATCTATTAATCTTTAGATTAATAGCACAATGGTAATACTACTGGGCCATTCACCTCCCCACTATTCTGTAATAGTGTTGGTCATTGGCCAGGATATCAAAAGAACACTTAGATTCTTCTTCAAGTGCTATGAGAATTTTTATGTCCAGTGAGAGGACAAATGGAACTACAGTTTGACATCTGATCTTAATGAGAACATGTTTTCAGTTAAGCGTTCAAGCATCAACCTGGATTATGTCCTCAAGTTTCAGGAGTGGGATGCAAACTCAATAGTTATTCATTCCAAAGTGAGAGTGCTGCCACTGAGTCAAAGCTGACACCTAAAATACACCATGGTGCCATTTTAACATCAGCATGAATATGCTTAAAATAGAAAATGTACTTAATCACCAAACGTATGCACTGCCAAGAGCAAGTTGCCCATGTGCAGTGCCTTCATTAAAAATAGGATTTCGGTCACCTGCTGTTTAAAGGGCAGCAGTTTTCTTTGATGGTGAATACTTCCCGCTCTTTGTGTGGTGCTCAGATCTGTTGGAGTATCTAACTGGTTAAGTTTGTTAATGGAATAAATACATCTTACAAACTTTACGGTATAATTTAATTCAGCATAGCTTACAAAATAGTCATTGTTTACATTGTATAAACCAAAGAGGTTTGCTTCTTGGTAGAAGGGGAAACAAACTAATGTGGCATGAAAGGGAACCTGTGGTTGTAACAATGGTATGTGCCATAGATACAGTAACTTACACAAAATAAGATCAAATTTCACAGGCTGTACAGTAGAGCAGCAAATATGTAACAGTCAAGTGTGTAAATGTTGATTGTATTTAAGTATTCTCCAAAAGCAAACAATTGCAGAAAAGGTGTTGTATAAATAATCAAGAGCATAATGTAAAGAAAAACACTCAATTTTGGAAATGTAGCTTTGGAATTATTTTATTTTTTATGGGTGGGCAAATACAGAGAGAATTTTGCCACTCAACCAAATAAATTCAGCAATAGGTCTTGTTGTCATATTAACCCTAAACTGCTAGAATTAACATAAAAGCAAAAGTAGCCAGTGCCCACCATTTGCTCACCAACAGAAAGAGCTGCTAACAATTGCTATCTCAGGTCACACATGAGCAACTTTAACTATCAATGTACATAGATATCACTGGAATACAGCCATAGAACTGGACAATGGTAAGTGAGTTCAAACAGGAACACCATTAGGAGATGAGGCAGGGTCGTGCTCTGGGAGCTACGGTGGAAATTTGACAAAAAGAAAGCAAACAAAAACCTAACTTTCAGTCATGCAACCCATCTTTCATAGAGCATGTTTCTGGCAGCCTCCAGTGGCAAACAGAATAAACAAATCCAAAAATGAATAAGGTAGGCTATCATAGCTTAGCCAATATTCTAAAGTTATGGAGATGGCCTAGGGGTCTTTTGTTTTATCATGGGATTCAGCTGTTAATGATAAACCACTCCAGCTTTGCATTCATGGTTTCTCATAATGTCTAAACCTCTTGAATGAAATTACTACTTTTTAATCATTCCCAGTCATCCTTTATTCTTATGCTGTGTTCTCAACACACAAGGACAAGAGTTAGATAGATTACATTTTCAAATTATTTGCATCAATGACATAAACCTTTCCCAATCATGTTTATTTAACTTGTAGCCCAGAAAACCCTTGGGACAACATTAGCTTGCATATAAGTAACAATTTAACTCTAATTGTATTATATTTTTCTTGTATTTTACCATGTTTATAATTGTATAAGTAACCCACATTAAATCTAAAATTTCCAGAGTTGGGATGATACTCTTTGTATTTGCTTTATAAAGCTGGTGATGCTGAACCTCTGAGCATTTACTTTTTAGAATAATGTTGCAATTGAATTACAATAATTAGTTTGATAGTACTCAAAATTTCACAACACTTTCATGTCTATAGAGTACTGCTGGATTACTACCAAGAAAATTTAGCATATTTTTAAACATCCAATATGGGTCAGTAATATGGCTCAACAATAGCACACTCAACTCTGATTCAAAATGTTGCATTCAGAACCACTTTATAGATTTGAGCACAAAATTGAGACTTAGGGATTATTAGAGGTGTTACCTGTCCAATGAGCTGAGCTCCCAACAGAGCTCTCAGAAAATCTCTCAGGCTTCATGGATGAACTTACATGAACCTCTACACTGAGGATGGCCTAACCTGCTCAGTGATTACCACTGCTGCCTCACAGCGCCAGGGACCCGGGTTCAAACTCAACTTTGTGCGATTGTCTGTGTGGAGTTTGCACATTCTCCCCATATCTGTGTGGGGTTTCCTCTGGGTGCTCCGATTTCCTCCCACAGTCCAAAGATGTGCAGGTGAAATGAATTGGCCATGCTAAATTGCCCATAGTGTTAGGTGCATTAGTCAGAGGGAAATGGGTCTGGGTGGGTTACTCTTCAGAAGTTTGACGTGGACTTGTTGGGTTGAAGGGCCTTTTTCCAGACTGTAGGGAATCTAATCTAATATGGTAGAGGAGCAGAAGTAGGCCATTCAGCCCATTGATCTGCTTTGCCATTCAAAGAGATCATTGCTTATTTGACATGCAGTACTGATGCAAACAAACCACAGTAGCTTGAATACTTCCAGCATTGTGATAATATTCTTTGCATTTTCCTTTGTAAAGCTAGTGCTGTTAAACATCTGGGCATTTCCTTTCCAGAATAATGATATGATAGAATTATAATAATTAGCTTGATTATATTCTTATTTTTGCCACACTTTCGTGTCTACAGAGCACTGAGACTTCCCATAAAGGAAGGCATGGGAAATTTTCTTAGCGTTCTGTCTAATAACTGTTCCTCAATCCACACGCCTTTGAGAAAAGGTCAGACCATCTCAGTGTTATTTGCAGAAGCGTGTTGTGAGCCATGTTTCCCACATTATAATAGTGGCTAGACCTTAAACAGATTTCATTGGCTCTAATGTGGTTTGGAACATCCTGAAACCATGGATACCGCTCTGCAAATGCAAGTTTTTTTGTGTGTCAGTATCATGCAACAGAGACAGTGATCTTGCTTTATCACTTGGCAGAATCTGCTATGGGAATTTTGTACTAATGGACTGGTTCCAGTGAAATTGCTATAGTTCCGATTGACTTGAGTGACTTGAAATCATTTCCTATTAATCACACAATGAGCAAGGTCTTATTGAACTAATAATTGTGGTTTGATTAAAAATTTGTGTATATTTTACAATATTTCTGAATGTTCTGCACGTCCACTGTAAAAAGAACATACTAAAGATTGGTTACAACGAAATAACCATAACCTTTAGAAGCAAGGTTGTACCTCACTGGAATGGATTATTGAAATAAACTGTTAATATCATTGTGGAATGGTCAGGTTCAAATTCATTGAAAATAACTAAAAGTTGTGCATTAATTATTTTGAACCTATCCCTATTACTTCTGTAGAGTTTATGAAGTTTTTACGCACTCAATGCTCATTCTTTCTTGAGACATTTTGCTACTTGTGTGTATGTTCCATTATCACTGTGACAATTAATACACAGACATTCCCATAAACTAAGATCAATTTTGTCCAGCAGAGAATGGAGACTTAGTTTCATTTGCCAAGTAAATGCAAGGACTGTGGTACAGCATATAGGGTGAAAATTTCTCCTCCATGGCATGGCATGGGAGGTAGTTAGATTGCCTCTTATAGGATATAGTCATTGCCTGGCAATTGTGTGGCATGAATGTTACTTGCCACTTGTCAGCCCAAGCTGAAGATCGTCCAGATTTTCTTGCATTTGAGCATTGATTGCTTCAATATCTGAGGGGTCAAAAATGGTGCTGAACATTGTGCAATCAATGGCAAATATCCCCACTTCTTAAAATGGAGGAAAGGTCATTGATGAAACAGCTGAAGATGGCTGGACATAGGACACTACCCTGAGGAACTCCTGCAGAGATGTCCTGAAGCTGAAATGACTGACCTCCAATAATCACAACTATCTTCCTATGTTAAGAAGTGAGTAGCAGAAAATCAAGTTGGTAAATTGAATGCTGGTCTTTATATCTAGGCAATTGAAGTATAAGAATGCAGAAGTTTTGCTACAGTTATACAAAAGTCTGATTATATCCCACTTGAGCAGATCTGGACACCACATTTTAGAAAGGATGTATTGGTCTAGGAGGAAGATTTACGGATATCATACCTGAACTTCAGGGGCTAGATTATGATGAGAGAGTTTACCTGTTTTCTCCAGAATTTAGAAGGTTATGGGGTGATCTAATCAAAGTCTCTAAGATATTAATAGGAAAAGACATGATAGATAAAGATAAACTATTTCCACTGGTTGGGGATTCTAGAGGGAGCAGAGTCACAGAGTCAGAGAGATGTACAGCATGGAAACAGACCCTTTGGTCCAACTTGACCATGCTGACCAGATATCCCAACCCAAGCTAGTCTCATCTGCCAACACCCGTCCCATATCCCTCCAAACCTTTCCTATTCATATACCCATCCAGATGCCTTTTAAATGTTGCAATTGTACTAGCCTCCACCACTTCCTCTAGCAGCACATTCCATACACGTACCACCCTCTGCGTGAAAAGGTTGTCCCGTAGGTCTCTTTTATATCTTTCCCCTCTCACCCTAAACCTATACCCTCTGGTTTTGACTCCCCAACCCTAGGGAAAGACTTTGTCTATTTCCCCTATCCATTTCCCTCATGATTTGATAAACCTCTATAAGGTCACCCCTCAATCTCCAATGTTCCAAGGAAAACCTGCCAACTCTGAAAATATCCTTGTAAATCTTTTCTGAACCTTTTCAAGTTTCACTACATCCTTCTGATAGGTAGGAGACCAGAATTGCATACAACATTCCATAAGTGGCGTAGCCAATATCCTGTACAGCCACAACATGACCTCCCAACTCCTGTTCTCAATGCTATGACCAATAAAGGAAAGCATACCAAACACCTTCCTCACTATCATATCTTCCTGTGATTCCACTGTCAAGGAACTATGAACCTGCATTCCAAGATCTCTTTGTTCAGCAACACTCCATGGCCCTTAACCTTAAGTATATAAATCCTGCCCTGGTTTGTCTTTCCAAAATGCAGTATACCTCACATTTATCTAAATTAAACTCCATCTGCCATTCCTTAGCCCATTGACCCATCTGCTCAAGATCCCATTGTGCTCTGAGGTAACCTTCTTTGCTGTCCATTACACCTCCAATTTTGATGTCACCTGCAATCTTACTAACTATGTTCACATCTGTCTGAAAAGTAGAGCCAGACGATGCAGGAGAGATGTTAGCAAGTACTTCAACACAATAAGGGTGGGGGAGGATGGGAATTCTCTTCCATAAATGGCAAATGATGCTAGATCAGTTGTTAGTTTTAAATCTGAGAAAGATATTTCTTTAAAAGCTGAATAAACTGGAAATCAAAAAGTAGAACAGAAGTTGCCGGAAAGACTGAACAGTTCTGGCAGCATCTAGGAAAAGAAATCAAATTCAATGTTTCAGATTCAGTGACTCTTCTTCAGAATCCAGATTTTTTTTGTTAGCAAACGTATGAAGAGATAACACCCATATGGCATTAGCTAACAGATCAGCCATGATCTCATTAATGGTGGAACAGGATTGAGGGGCTGAGTGACCCACCTGTTCCTATGTTCCAAACCATCACTTTAATCATTGCTACATGCCTGTTCTCAGACTAACTGACACCCCACTTCAATCCTTCCATCCTTCACTTTAAAATTCAGGATCACCTGTGACTTTCATGCTTCTACCTGGTCTGTGCACAAGGGAAACACATGTGTCTTATGCATTTGTACAAGATACAGTTTATAGCACTTAGCTTTCTTTCTTAGCATTCTCTCATTTTGCACTTACTTAGACACCAACCTTTGTGGCTTGCATCGCATTTAAGTGCCAAGGGATCATTCGCGTCTTGTGAGTGTGGGGAGCACTGAATAGTCAAGGGGATAGACATGTTGCTGTTTGGACTTGTTGCATCAATGTCACATCTGCCAGCAGCTCACAGTGCAAACACACTGTGCTTCAAGCAGATGGTTAGAACTCAAGGTCAAGCTGTCCATCCTGGAGTCAAGGGGACGACAGTCAATCAGCAAGTCCTGCCACAATCAGACAAGTGGCCTGTCTGATTCCAGGAGGTTGTCCATCTAGCGACATGTCCATCCTTTGACTATTCGGAGCTCTTTGTCTGTGTTTGATTCTAGCAAAGCTCAGGTCCTTACAATCCATGGATTGGGCCATAGACATTGCGACAGGTCAGTGCAAACTGTCAGGGCATTACGGATAGCTCAGTCATGGTGCTATGAAAATACCACTTTGGTGAGTTGACCATTTTTTTAGGCAATGAGACAAATAAGGATGAAGTATGATGGAAGTGGATGGAAAAGCAATTTCATGTGACGCATGGGGAAGAAAGGTGATGATGTGTCCTGACTGACTGAATAGAAAATAGAGAGCAAGATGGGTTCATAGTTTGGGAGGATGATGTAGCTAGAGGACATGATGCATGCAATAGTGAGAGTGGTAGTCCATGATCCTTGGTATGATGAGTGTCCAGTGGCAAATTTGATTTGAGGAATGGCCATGTCAGTGAAGTAGCGATGATAAAACAAAGGCTTTATCCTTGCAACTTGAGAATTTGTGGAGACAATTCTGTCGCAGTAACAACACTTACAGATTAATCAAGTACGCCAGGCTAATGTCTGGGAACATGCATTCAAATCCCAACATGGCAGATGGTGAAATTTAAACTTCGAGAAAAATCTAGAATAAAAAAGCTAAACTCATGTTAACCATGCAATTATTTTTGAATGTTAAAAAATACCATTCGGTCCACTAATGTGCTTTAGGTAAAGAAATCTGTTATCATTATCTGTTATAGACTACATGTGGTTCCAAACTACAGCAATATGATTAACTCTAAATTGTCTTCTGGGCAATTAGGAACGAGCAATAAATTTTGGCCTAACCAATGATTTCAACATGCCGTGAATTATTTTTAGAAAAGTCCTGCAGTCCCTTTGGTAGGTGAGGGGAATGAATTTGAGTTGTTATGTTCTTGTCTGTTACTTTAGAAAGAATGAGCCTGCACAAAACAATGTGGGGGTAGAATTTGGCACACCCAACAATGAGTCTATCTATGTTTGAGGCAGGGAACTGTTTAAATATGCCAGTTTATCTCTTTGTTACTGATTTGCAACTTTATACTCCAGTAGAAAGCATCCATTCCTGATTAACGTGGAGCCTTACCATCAGTCAAAAGGGCTCCCAACTTCTTTAAAGAGCAGGAGTTGGAAAACCTTCTTATATCTACATGAATTCAGCACATGTCCTTAAATAACCTTGCATAAGCACAGCTTTAAAGCTGCTGGAATTGTTGTGAATTTTCTTTTATGAGATGGAATGTGTGTGTTGTTCAAGGGAGTAAATACCATTTTGAAAAAAAGCCCTAAGTTTGTTTTTCATAATTAAAAGGCTAAATGTCTGTAGTTAGGATTTGCATTGAACTATTAATACGTTGCTGTCATATTATAATAAATTTCTCATTAAGTTACTTAAAACGTATATACATGAAACTGATGCTGATAGAAATGTTGATGCATTTTACACCATCTAATTCACTTTTCTAAGGTGATTGTATTAATTAAAATTTATTTTAAGGGCAACTTGTAATTAGAATTGATTATTTGGTACAATAGATTGTTCTGCAGAAAATATTTTTTCAACTAAGTTCCAGCCTGATTTTGTTTTTGTTACAAATTATTACCATTTAAATAAAATCCAGTGAGTAGGTATTAATTTGCTTCTAATCTCAAAAAAAACTGGTTACAACACAGTTATATTATCACCAGGACAAGATCCCTGAAGCTTATTTTGACTAACATTTCAGGTCTGGAATGAGAATGATTTTGAACCAATGAGAATGATGTTTGTCTGTCAGCCTGAAGTGTTAGAATACCCACAGACAGCTCTGACCAATTGTTAAGGTCTTGTGAGGTAAACAATAGTGCCATTTAAGACAGCGGAGTTAGTGAGGACACCTTGCAGTTGCTACGGGGCCTTTTGATGAAGGAGGCAGAAGGGTAATAGTTCTTATCAGTGAGCAGCCTGATGTGACATGAGTGACATAGAGATAAATGTGTGTCCTTCATCACATTCTTCAATGTGTAACAGAGCAGAAAAGTTTAATAGAGCTCAGCAGGTGACCCTGTCAGTCAGACAGAGCATGCTGGGAGACGCAAGTCCTTGTTTCCAAGGCAACTTCAAACACACCATCATTGTTTGAAACACATATTGTATATATAATGTGATGGCTGTCTATATGTTAAGAATATGTGAGAAAGTGAAGCAAAAGAGTAATAATTCATTTATTTTTAATGTTCACTCTGCAAATATGTTTCGTGTACAAATCTCTTTGTATTAATTTCTATATGGAAACATTCAGACCATTTAAGATCGAAGTGTCAAAACAGAAAATCTCTTAAAGTGCCATATTTTTAAATAATTGAAGGATGTTGTTCATAGTGCACTACAAAACACTTACTAACACAAAAATGTCTTAATAAGACACAGAAATTCACACTTGAAAGCTATTTCGGATTAACCATTCAATACAGAAACATAGCTTAAAATTTTGATTCGCTGTTGCACTCCTGCTTATCAGCTACAACATGAAAGTATTTGAATGTTCACTACATGCATCCATGGTTACTTGAGAAGCTTAACCCGTTCTTCAGCTCAACGTGTGTGCTATTATGCCTGACTATTTTGTTTTCTATTAAGGCATTTTTCTATATGAAAAGTTGTGTTAAACACCATCTGTTTTCAGATTGAATTCATTTGTTAAATGTCACACAGATGTGAAATACTGCAGATCAAAACAAGCAGTAGAAATAGTGAACAGCACATCTGGTGATACCCTATTCATGAGCCACAGCTTCAAGTATCCCAAAGAAAGATATTGTTCAGTTGACCAGTAGATTTCTTAGCAGGGATTCTCATTGTCCGAATATTAATTTGATAGTCCACCTGAACAGCAATAATAAATTTTCTTAAAAATAGCATTATTCTTTGTATTTAAATTTTATACAAGTCAAAGAGAGAAAGGAGTCCAATTAGGATGCCATACATTTTAACCAATTCTCTCAATCTTCTAATGGAGTCTCCAGTGCTTCAAACTGATGTCTAGTTCTTTTGCAAGACTGACTTAACCCCAAGGCTTCTTTTTGAACTGTGAGAAGGCAAAAATGTAAGGTTCAGAAAATATTATGTTGTGAGTCACTTTCTCTTTACGAAATTTCATGTTTGCATTCTTTATTCTTCTACAGTGTCTTAGGGAGTTTATAACAATAGGGATGGCAGTTAGGACAGTTGAATGTTCCTCCTGCAGAATGTGGAAGGTAAGGGTCACCACGAGTGTCCCTGCTGACTTCACCTGCAGGAAGTGCACCCAACTCCAGCTCCTCACAGATCACATTATGGAACTGGAGCTGGAGCTGGATGAACTTCGGGTCATTTGGGAAGAGGAGAGGGTTATTGAGAGGAGTTACAGGGAGGTAGTCACACCTCAGGTGCAAGAAAAATGCAGATGAGCTACTGTCAGGGCATGGAAAGGGTGCCAGCAGGTAGTGCAGGGAACCCCCTGGCCGTTCCCCTCAATAACAAGTATATAGTTTTGGATACTGTTGGGGAGGACAAATTACAAGGGGTAAGCCATGGGGTACAGGTCTCTGGCACAGAGTCTGCCCCTGTTGCTCAGTAGGGAAGGGGGAGATGAGCAGAGCATTAGTCATTGGGGACTCCATAGTTAAGGGGACAGATAGGACGTTCTGTGGGAACAAGAAAGACTCACAATTGGTGTGCTGCCTCCCAGGTGCCAGAGTTCGTGATGTCTCTGATTGTATTTTCGGAATCCTTGAGGGAGAGGGGAAGCAGCCCCAAGTCATTGTCCACATAGGTACTAATGACATAGGTAGGAAAAGGGATAGGGATTTAAGGCAGAAATTCAGGGAGCTAGGGTAGAAGCTTAGTGCTAGAACAAGCAGAGTTGTTATCTCTGATTTATTGCCTGTGCCATGTGCTAGCGAGGTGATGAATTGGGAGGGGGAGGAGTTGAACACGTGACTGGGGGGAATGGTGTAGGAGGGAGGGATCCAGCTACCTGGATAATTGGGGCTCATTCTGATGCAGGTGGGACATCTACAAACAGGATGGTTAACACCTGAACCAGAGGAGTACAAATATGCCGGTGCAGGGGGTGGATATTTGTTCATGCTATTCAGGAGGATATAAATTAATTCAGGAGGAGGACGGGAACCTAAACTGTAGTTCCAATATCCAGGAGTTTGAGAGTAGTGAGGTCAGAAATATGGTTTCAAGGTCACAAGAGATCACCTGCAAGCAGGAAGGTGGTTTGAAGTGTGTCTACTTCAATGTCAGGTGGGTCATCTTGTAGCATGGGTTGATACCTGGGACTTTGATATTGTGGCCAAATCAGAGACATGGATAGAACATGGACAGGAATGATGGTTGCACGTTCCGGGATTTAGATGTTTCAGTAAGAACAAAGAAGACAGTAAAAGGGGGGGGGAGGTGTGGCATTGTTAGTCAAGAACAGTATTATGGTTGCAGAAAGCATGTTTGAGAACTCATCTACTGAGGTAGAATAGGCTGAGGTTAGAAACAGGAAAGGAGAGGTCACCTGTTGAAGAGTTTTCTACAGACCACCAAATAGTGCCAGAGATGTAGATGAAAGGGTAGCAAAGATAATTCTGGATAGGAGCATGAGTAACAGGCTGTTTTTAAAGGGGATTTTAAGTTTCCAAATATTGACTGGAAATACTATAGTTTGAGTACTTTAGATGGGTCAGTTTTTGTCAAATGTTTGCAGGATGGTTTCCGGACACAGTATGTAGACAAACCAACAAGGGGTGAGGCCACATTGGATTTGGTACTGGGTAATGAACCTGGAAAAAAGAGTACTGGGCTAATGGTAAGATTCTTGGTAGTGTAGATGAGAAGAGAGATCTCGGCGTTCATGTGCATATATCCCTGAAAATTGCCATCCAGGTTGATAGGGTTGTTAAGAAGGCATAAGGTGTGTTAGCTTTTATTGGTAGAGTGATTGAGCTTCAGGGCCACAAGATCATACTACAGCTGTATAAGACTCTTGTGTGGCCACACTTGGAGTATTGCGTACAGTTCTGATCACTGCGCTATCGGAAGGATGTGGAAGCTTTGGAAAGGGTTCAGAGGAGATTAACTAGGATGTTGCCTGGTATGGAAGGAAGGTCTTATGAGGAAAGGCTAAGGAACTTGAGGCCATTTTCATTTGAGAGAAAAAGTTTGAGAGGTGACTTAATTGAGACATATAAGATAATCAGAGGGTTAGATAGGGTGGACAGTGAGAGCCTTTTTCCTCGAAAGGATGATGCCTAATGCAAGGGTTCATTGCTTTAAACTGAGGCTGATTGATATAGGACACATGTCAAAGATAGTTTATTTACTCAGAGAGTAGTGGGGGTGTGGTAGTAGTAGACTCGCCAACTTTAAGGGCATTTAAATGGTCATTGGATAAACATATGGATAAAAATGGAATAGTGTAGGATAAATGACCTTCACAGGTTGGCGCAATGTCGATGGCCAAATGACCTGTACTGCGCTGTACTGTTCTATGTTCTATATGTGATATTATATGGGTCACACATAGACTTTGACCGACAGTGATTGAATTTGTATGAATGGTCAATTTTCAGATACAGCAACTTCTTTTAAAAATCACATTTTGGAGTTACAAGTTAAAAGTTAAGATGCCTTTGGTGCTTTAGGGTTGTGAACTATTGTCATGACAGTTTGTTCCTTTATTGTCAGGACAGTTTGTCCCTGCACACTTTGTTGTGGAGGAGGTTGTTTTCTAAATATTGACAATTCCACAAGATTACAACATAGTTATGAAAGAAGAATATTGTTTGGCCAATATCAATTGATCCAACCAGAATGATCCCAGCCTTCAGTTGCAGCATTCAATTGTTTTGTGAATAGTTACAAATTTATCTAGTAAAGTCTGCTGATAACTGTCCTGAAATGGCCTTTGATGTGACTGCACATGTGCACCTTATTTCACAATTCAATTTACTTTTGATTTCCTTGAAAATCTCATAACATTCTACACAGTCACCTGTACCATGTTAGGTCAGCTTCTATAAATTACGTTTCTAAATTTCAAGGTTCTTTGTGCTCATGTCACCTCCCTTCTTTAGATTGTTGCATGGGCATTTAATTTTAATCCATGACTCCTTGATGAAAGAAGCAGAGGAACATACTGAGTTGCCTGCAAGGGTTGGCTGCCAAAAGGCAGATTGAACCAAACTGACTATATGCATGTATTTGTTTACACACAAAGGCATGCTAAGCTGGATTTGGCAGAGGACCTCAGTGTGCAGATGTTTTGAATCAACAAGAGAATAATGTACAATCTGCTGTAAGGACACCTGCAGTTAACATGCATCATTGAGTTGGCTTTCGTGGTGCCCATTCTATTCCATTGTGATTTCAGCATGAAATTTGCAGTGATTGTGATGTTAATCCTCTCTTCAACATAGACATTACTGTATATTACTTATAGAAAATGTACATCTGCCATGATATCTACTTCTGAAAAACTGACAAAAATAATCAATTTTCTTCATAGAACAAAAAAAACCTTGTGCACTGTACTGATTTTGAGTTGGCAATTTTATCTCAGGTTTTGGGTGGTTTCACTGTTCATAATCAGTGGTATCAAATGTGCCATTCAATGGAATTATAACCTTGCAGTCATGATCTCCAAGTGATTTTCTGACTTGTCAAGTTATCTTTTATTATCCATCTCAAGGAGTTGATATGACAATACAATGGCTTTGAGAGGTTGACCATTTTTATGAAGACTGGTTAAAACAGTGGTGCTGTGTAGTCTGTTCATAGCCAATAAACAGCTTGTGAGGCCTTGGGTTTTAAAATACATTGGACCAATAGAAGCATCCTGAATGGGTGGGGTTAAGCTCCCACAGAAACAGGATTTTTAGTTTAGCTTTCAGTTGCAGTTGCAGTTGCTGGGCTCTTGAAGCTGAATGTGGAAGGTTTTAGTCCTCTCTCTGTTACAACTAAGAGTTGGGGTTCTCTTCCTGTTGCTAGAATTGAATGTAAAGCAATCTATTTTACTGAATTTACCTCTGCCAAGGGTGTGTTTATGGGATATCATGATATTAGATCAATTGCTGTTTTACAGTTAAGTAATCTATCATTTGTTTACATTTTCCAGTAGAGTTAAGTTATTCTGATCCTTCTTTCTTTTGTTTGTATTTTAACTACAGTGGATGAATATGGTGTGTTTTGCTTTAATGCATAAAAGCTGCCCCCTTCACCCTTCACTTCAGCTCTGATAAAGAGTCATCTGGACTCGAAACGTTAGTTTACTTTCTCTCCATGGTTGCTGCCTGACCTGCCGTGACCTCTGGTATCTTTGTTTTCAGTGTTTTGCTTCAAGCTTGGTGTTTTGACCAATCAAATTGAATCCAGAATGCAACACCAGGTATTTCTTTTGAATCAAGAAAAAATTAAGGTCTGGGCTATCTCCTTGACATGTTTTGAGGGGGTTTAGTCTGGTCCATAAATACCTTATCTTGCTTAAGCCATTCCTGTGCAGGGGAGGAATAGAAGAATCAACAAGAGTAGTTGCCTATTTTATCTAGCTGCAATCTAACCTAGTTATGATTATTTATGAGGTAGCAATGAATGTAATGGGATCACTGTTGTATCAGTCACATCAGCAGATCAAATGGCATTGAACTGATTATTTTAGGAGATAAAGTACATGGAATGAAAATTCATTATCTAATGTAATCATGGTATTGTCATAAATTACAGAATATTGTCACTGAAGAGAGAAAAACATTTTTTTTTAATTAATAAAATCCACTTCAATCAGATGAAGTTGCCCTCAATCATTTTGGAATCTTTGCCTATAAATGCAGGTGTGACAACTTTTGGTGTATATTTTGGATAGATTCACTGCAGCTGAATGGTGAGGCAGGAAGAAATATGAGAACTGGATCTCAGAACTCAGTTTATGGAGCCAATGAGATGTACAGAAGTAAAACGGATTTTCCATGGGTAACTCAAATGACCATAAAGGAAAATTTGGAAGCCCATTTTGTGTCCAAAACACAAACTTGTTCTTTTAAAATTTCTATCCCTTGAAGGAGAAATTGAGGACTGCAAATGCTGCAGGCCAAAGTCGAAAAGTGTGGCACTGGAAAAGCACAACAAGTCAGGCAGCATCCGAGGAGCAGGAGAGTCAACATTTCAGGCAAAAAACCCTTCATCAGGAATGTTCTACCTCTTGAGGCCAAGCAGAATTCTGCAAAACTCAAATGTCTGAAGATTGTTGGGGATTGATTAGCAAGAGGCATAATCTTGTAGCCATAGCAACAGTAAGGGAACATTTCTGACATCTTGGCCAGTAAACTAGCTGAGTCACATTATTATTTGTTGCTGTTAAGTCAAAGCCCCAGTTCATGGCAGACAATAGAAAACATTAATGCTATTCATAAAATCAACACTTGGTAGGCTCCTTCCTGACCAAGATTATAAATGACAAATCAGATGAATTAACAAGTCTCATATTTTGAAAAGACTTTGGATCCTCATTTCCACATCTTGTGGAGGTGCCCGTGTTGGACTGGGATGGAGAAAATCACACAGCACCAGGTTGTAGTTCAACAGGTTTATTTAGAAATACTTGCAAATACTGACAAATTGATGGAAAAATGCAATGTTAGCACTAAAGAGCAGTGAACACCTGAGACTGTGATCAAAGGAAACAATTGATTTGTAAGCTACAAATTAAAATACAATTGAATGAAGCAAGTCTCATTATAGGAGTAACTTCAAGGTGAGATTACTATTTTGGAAATGCTTCTATTTTTAAGTCAGTGGATCACAGTTTTATTTAATTTGTATCATTTCCTTTACCCTCTACATGAGCAGCATTGCTACACTGGCCTCTGAATTGATTAAATGATTAATATTTGTGAAGTATTCACAGTTTAAGTACTCAAATAATTATTGAGGCAACTGATCACTTTTTAGTTCCTTCTTTGAGTGTGAGCATCACTGGCGAGGCCAGAATGTGTTGGCCATCCCTTATCAACCCTGAATCACCTTTTGAATCATTGTAGTCAACAGTAGTTGGTACACTGCAGTGGTGTAGGGAGTGAATTTCAGGAATTTTGTCCAGTAACAGTGAAGGAATGGTCAAAGTGGTTCCAAGTCAGGAAAGTACATGACAAGAAAAGAAATTTGCAGCTGTTGATATTCCCTTGCATTCGTTCTCCTCATTCTTTTATCTGGTAATATTTGTGGCTTTGGAAGGTGCTATTGAAGGACCATTGGTGCATTGCTGCAGTGTAGTTCACCACAATAATAAAATGAACAAATTTAAATCAATGAAAGAAAACTTTATAACTTTGAATACTCATTTTTTTTAGCACTGAATACAGCAATTTCAATTATAGTATTTTACTTAGATTAGATTAGATTACTTACAGTGTGGAAACAGGCCCTTCGGCCCAACAAGTCCACACCGACCCGCCGAAGCGCACCCACCCAGACCCATTCCCCTACATTTACCCCTTCACCTAACACTATGGGGCAATTTAGCATGGCCAACTCACCTAACCTGCACATTTTTGGAGTGTGGGAGGAAACCGGAGCAAACCCACACAGACACAGACAGAATGTGAAAACTCCACACAGTCAGTCGCCTGAGGCGGGAATTGAACCCGGGTCTCTGGCGCTGTGAGGCAGCAGTGCTAACCACTGTGCCACCGTGCCGCCCACAAAATTTTTGAAAATATTTTCTTGGTTTTCAAATGTAGTAATGAAATAGTGACTCCGTTCACATTTACACGCAATAATAATCAGCAATAAATGTTGGCCTTCTTAATGCTGTTACTCCAGAGAATTTGTAGGTAAGAAGATGTTAAGTTAATTAGGCTCAATTCCATGAGAGGGGATACCCAGAGCTTGAAAGCATTCATTCCAAGCAGCAGTTCCTATTTCCACTGTATAGCAGAAAATTAGTATCCACAATCCGACCAACTGACAACATTAGCATGTGATAAAGCCTTGTAGGGGGTTCCACATTGCAAAGCTTACTTTGTTCTTTATATTCCATCTCATTTCCATTGTGAGTGAAATCGCAGCTGTACTGTGCTTGTCTTCAACCTGGTTGAGGATTTTGTTATACTCTCTTGGCAAGACTAAAACTTAGGGATTCTATTGTAATGGATAATATAAGCCCCATTAATTTTAAGCAAGTAATGTATGAAAACAGGGGAATTTTTCTGTTTCATCACTGTTAGCATACATGAATGCAGGTTGAAAAATTGCACAATTTAACTGCTGATTTCCATTGATGTTCCAGCCATTAACTTTAATGGACCAAAAATCACAGGTTGTGAATGCAAATTTCAAATGTGCAACAGAAAGTCTCTACTTCAATACAAAATGAATGACAGACTCTGAATTCCAGTGACTGTTAATGTTCCTTGTGCTTTCACTTTTCCCCTTGAAAACTATCACTGACAAGCCCCCAAATTACACAAAGTTCAGCCAGATTGAGAATTTATTTAAGCTATAATAAAAAATGAACACAATTCCAAGTAAGTTTTGAATTTGCTGTTATTGCAAGATGAGAAAACTGTGTGAATTAGTTGATTAAATGTAATTTATAAACTTTGAAGTGCTTACATTGTAAAATTACACAACTTCCTCAAAAACTAAATTTGAATGAACTTAAAGTGAATATAACCTTTGAATTAGTTGTTAATGTATCTGAGTTAGCACTTTATTGCTGACTTCTGATATTCAGCAGTGGCTCAGCAATTGTACTCTTGCATGAGTGTGACGACCTTGGGTTCAACTCCAATTCCAGAAGTTGGCACACTTATAAGCCATACTGACACTCTGATAGAGTACCGTATTTACTGAAAGTGCTACCTTTTGAATAAGATGCCCAACCCTATTTGTTGTCTCAGCTTGATCTACAAGATCCATTATTGGAAAAAGAAGCAAGGGTCTTTTATTCAGTATTTGGAGATGCTGGTGTTGGACTGGGCTGTACAAAGTTAAAAATCACATAACACCAGGTTATAGTCCAACAGACTTATTTGGAAGCACTAGCTTTCGGAAAGATCCTCCTTCATCAGGTGGTTGTGGAGTATAAGTTTGTATATCACAGAAATTATAGCAAAAGTTTACAATGTACTGTAACTAAAATTATATATTGAAAAAGACCTGGATTGTTTGTTAAGTATCTCATCTGTTAGAATGAACATGTTGGTTTCAGTTCTTTCATATGTAAATTACAGAACTTTTTTAAAGTCACATTCTCAAGTGAACTTTCACAACTGGTGTCATGTTGATCTAGATAATGCATTTAAGATGCATTCTACATTTGCAGAATTAGATTTAATTTTGCTCAAAAGCTGCATGAATCCTTGTAAGATTCTGTAAATCCATTTTTTAGATTTGAATCAGTCTGAACATTGGGGCACAGATAGTCTCACACAGGGCACCTCACACTTTGAATGCATTATCTGGGCCGACATGATACCAATTGTTAAAGTTCATTTGAGAATGTTACTTTAAAAAAGTTCCACAATTTACATATGAAAGAATTGAAACCAACATAGCCATTCTCAAAGATGAGACACTTTACAAACAAGCCAGGTCTTTCTCAATATATAATTTCAGTTACATCACAGTGTAAACTTTGGTCTAAACTCTGTGTCTTACGATCTTATACTCCACAACCACCTGATGAAGGAGCAGTACTCCAAAAGCTTGTGCTTCCATGTAAACCTGTTGGGCTATAACCTGGTGTTGTGTGATTTTTAACTTTTGTTCGGTATATATCTTCCAATCAATGTCACAAAAATAGATTATCTAATGATTGCTTCATTAAGATTTGTGGGAGCTTTCTCTGTGTAAATTGGCTACCATACTTCCAATGTTGCATCATCAACAGTGAATACTTCATTGAAGATCTGTAACATTATAAAGAGCTTTAAAATGCTCGGAAAGGCAATGGGGATTGATAAGTTCAATTGTCTGGTTTACTAGGAAGTTGCGATAGTGTTCAATTCCTGCACTGGTTGAGATTACCATGAAGGATTCTCCATCTCAATGTTTCCCTTGCCTGAAGCATAACAACCCTCATGTTAAATCACCACCAGTTGTCTTTCTTTTTCAATGAAACAAGCAGGACAATGGTGAATTTCTATATAAATAAATATACTGTATTTCTTTAACCTTGCAAGCTTATGGTTAGGAGAGTGTGAGGACTGCGGATGCTGGAGATCAGAGCTGAAAATGTGTTGCTGGAAAAGCGCAGCATGTCAGGCAGCATCCAAGGAGCAGGAGAATCGACGTTTCGGGCATGAGTCCTTCTTCAGGAAATCACTTTTCCAGCAACACATTTTCAGCTCAAGCTTATAGTTAATAAATTAGAAAAGTAACATTTTTCCATTTGAGATCTTCATTAAAATGATTCACTTTACATCATTTTCCGTTTATCCTTTTCACTAATATTGGATTGCCTTTTTTTTCCCAATACAAAACCTTCAAAGTTGTTGACATTTTGCTGGAAACTATTCCATTGGAAGATCAGTTTGCTTCCAGTACCTTATGTTGGCCATTATTCAGAGTAAGACACTCCAGGCAGAGCTCACCTGCTCCACCCATTCATTTCCTTCTTTATCCTCTCCTCTTTTCATCCTTTTCTGCATTTATTTTTAATATTTGACTTGGATTTAAATGGACAAGCTGGCAAGCTCCAGTGGTAAATCTGGAGCTGAGGCCGGTACGGGGAAACAGTCCCGAAGCAGAGGCCGGAATGGGGAAACAGTCCCAGACAGAGGCCAGTGCAGGGAACAGTCCTGGAGCAGAGGCCAACATGAGGAGTGTGTCTTGGAGGGAAAATGGGCACAGGGAGCAAGTCCTGGAGTGGAGGCCAGTGCGGAGAATTGAGGAGGGGGGCATGGGGAATTACATCCTGGAGTCGCAGCTGGCATGGAGAACAAGTTCCTAAATGGAGGTGGGAGCAGAGAGCAAGTCCTGGAGTGGAGGCCAGCACAGGGAATTGAGTCCCGGAGAAGTGATGGGCATGGGCAATTGAGTCCTGGAGTGGAAGCCAGTGAGTCCTGGAGGGGAGGTGGATACAGGGAATTAAGTCCTAGAGGGGAGGTGGATGCAGGAAATCGAGTCCCGGAGGGGAGACCAATGCAAGGAATTGAGTCCCAGAGGGGAGGCTGGCATGGGGAACTGAGTCCTGGAGTGGAGGCAGGCACGGAGAGCGAGTCTCGGAGAAAACATACCTTGGAGCAGCTGAGAGATAGTGCGGAGTGGACTGGAGGAGTGGAGCAAAACTGGACCAGTTCTTGGACTGAGGTTTGGCACAGTCAGTCAGACCACATGTGGAAGCCCCTTTGCTGAGGTACAGCAATGTAATGTTTCTGTGTAATTTGTTTATCTTACTGTATTGCCTACCCTCTTAACTATGTCATATTTCTAACTTATACTATAAACAATTATAAAGTAATGTAAGTGCTTTTCTTTTTTATTCCTTTTTTGTATCTAAGATTTGTACAGAGGAAGTTTGTACTTAAGATGGAGCCATAAATGGCAACTTTGTAATCCTTTTCACTGTACTCCTATACTTCTGTACTTAAGTACATGTGATAATAAAGGATATTCTATTGTATTTTATTCTATTCCATTCTGTTCATTTGTGCACCTTAGCAGAACATTTGACATGAGAAGATTTTAGGGATAAGCCTGATGTTATTTTTGCTTTTATTCAGGTTCATGAACTTGTATTCACAGCAAGGACAAGTGAAAACTAATAAAGTTTAAGAACTGATAAATAAGAATCTTATTTATTACATGAACTAATCGTGAAAGTAGTCAACCGTAGATCTTTCTATTTAATGTCAATCATCCTGAAGTACATTGTGAAATTGAATTATTTTAAATATGAATTCAAATAATCTTGGATAGTCTGTGTAAACACAAAGTTTAGGGTAGGTTTCCTTACTTTTTTTTAGATTAGATTACTTACAAGTCCACACCGACCCGCCGAAGTGCAACCCACCCATACATTTACCCCCATACCTAACACTACGAGCAATTTAGCATGGCCAATTCACCTGATTTGCACATCTTTGGACTGTGGGAGGAAACCGGAGCACCCGGAGGAAACCCACACAGATACGGGGAGAATGTGCAAACTCCACATAGTCAGTTGCCTGAGTCGGGAATTAAACCTGGGTCTCTGGCGCTGTGAGGCAGCAGTGCTAACCACTGTGCCACCGTGCCGCCCACTAAATGCATTAACCTTGATCTCAAAAGATTAATCAATGTGACATCTATATTGCCAGTACTAGCCATCCACATAACATTGCTTAACTGATTAGAAATTACTAATGATGCTGGGGAGTTGGTGGTGTAGTGGTAATGTCACTTGCAGCAATCCATAATGTCAGGTGTTCAGTGGACATGGTATTACATCTGACCATTGTAAATGGTGAAATTTGAATTCAATAAAGTCCAAAATAAAGTACAGGCTTAATAGTGACCATGTAACCATTGTCAATTGTCATAAACAATCCATTGGTTCACTAATGTTCTTTATGGAAGTAAATTGGCCATCCTTACCTGGTCTGGCCTATATTTGACTCCAGTTTCACAGCAATGCGGTTTAATTCTCACTGCCCTATGAGCATTAGAGATAAGTAATAAATGCCAGATGAGCGAGTGACACACGCATCTTGTGAATAAATACAAAGAGTTACTCAGTCCTAACATTTGTATGTGATAGAATCATATGCTCAAAGAGGTATGTGAAGTAACTAAAATCAAATTCATTTGAAACTGTTCCTGTTGGCACAGAGAGAACTCCTCACATCACGGGTTCAATCTTACAGCCCCTTGCTGGGCATTAGTTCAGTGGCGGTGACAATAGGACACAGAATATGTTGAGTGGCTCACCCACCATATTTCTGTCACCCCTGACTTGGTGTCTATAATGCAACCTTTACAAAGGGCACCCTCTAAACTGCCTGTCCTTAAGCCTAAATAGCCTATTATTGCCAACTTAAGGGCTTAAGTCCAACTTCACTGCATCAAACACTGCTGGCAAAAGATTGATCAAGGCATTTTCTCATCAACATTTATGAAAAACTCAGAAGAAAGGAAGTTACTTCCTTTAGAGAGTTTATTATGTGCATAGGATTGTAGAGGGTGAATCTCCTATCTCGCCCAACCTTCACCTTTATATGGCTTCCTGACTGGCCTTCAAAACCCAGAAACCCCTTCCATCTCTTCTCCTTGGTTAAGTCCACTTGGCACATGTTATATCTGCAAGGTATCCCTGTTGAGAATCAATTGGGTCAGGGCCAACTTTCTTTCTTGTAGGGGGGTGATGGTAGAATGGAAAACAATATGGTCCCCTGTAAAATTCAGCCCCATGTGTGATATAAATAAGAAAGCAATAGATTTGAAAGGTTAACTTCACTACAGAGCCTCCCAATTTGCTTGATAGATGAAACTGTCAGCTGCAGGCATGAATCCTAGTTCTCAGCCAAACTGTAACAAAAATCATTCAGAACAGTAAAACATGTTACTTTAGAATTGCTGAGATACTTTTCATTGTTAGTCATTGAACATATTGGCATTCTGCCTTTATAAATAGTTTATTATGGTAATAGTGAAATAATAGTGATTTAATAAAGTATTATCAGACCCTCTGGATATAGTTAACAATTAAGTACATATATTGGAGATGACAGGAAAGCTGTTGCTTTAATGTTCACATTTGTCAGACTTAGGAACACTACATTATAATTTGAATTCCTGCATTTCCTGTTTGCATCCCACTTTCTCTGTTGTGTTCAAATCCCATTTTGTTATTTGACTAAAGGCTAATTACACAGAATTGATTTTGGCTGCACCACTATTGTTAATCTCTGAAGAAAATGCACCAGCCAAAGCAATTAGGCTGATGGTCAATGTTATTTCTGGTGTTATGCATGTGGAGATTTGTTCACTACATTTTAACTGGAAGGTCCATGGATCCTAGCTTTCATATTCCCCATAATATTGTCAGTTGCTTGAAGAAGGGTTCCTGAAAGATGCACAGATTAGATGTTGTGAATGATTTAAAAAGCAATCTATTGGTGATGTGTCGGTGCCACTGGAAAGGTTCCAATTATTGATCATTTTTAGTTGTTCTGAAATGATGTTTGGTCTTCTAGAATTGTAGCAGTTTTGTGGTGATGTTGTTCCAACGTTAGATTTGGGTGGGGAGTTGTACGATATTGACTAAACAATGATGAATATATGTCTAAGATAGAATGGCATGTGATATGGGGTGGGCTCAGAAGTGATTTGGCAATGTTATGAGTTGAGGAAGTGGTATTGAAACAAATTTGGTGAGTTGTACCAGTGCTTGCTGTAGATTGTACATACTGTGGCTACAGTGTCCCAATGTCAAAAGGGCAGGTATCAAGCCCAATAATAAGGGTCCCAATAGGGCAGTCTCTTTTGACCCCTGGATGACATTGTGCTTCTTAAGAGTCCAGAAAAATAGTCTGTTTTCTATCACACTCCTGACTTTAACTTGTAGACAGTGGAGAGGCTTTGAGCAATTGAAATGTGAGTCAGTCATCAAAGTAACTGGTCTCTGCCCTGCTGTGCAATCACAGTGCTGACATGGCTATACCATTTAAGCTCTGATCCATAGTTTCTATTAGAATGTTGACATACTAACTTGCAATAAAAATAATTGTTGTTTCTGCTTTTGCCTTTTGCTTTAAAGTGGTCAAGGAGTTGCTACTCTACGATAGATAAAACACTAGCCTGAGGTGGCCACACCTCCTGAACTTTGAAAGTGGTATTCTGACAAGGGTGTTTCTGCTTCATCTCCTGCCATTAGTTTATATCCTTACATGGCATACCTAATAATTCATTTGAACATTTGTACAAATTTGAGTTTATGTAGTAATTGTGCTGTTATCATTTCACATTATGATCACTTGAACATATCTAGATTACAGTTAATGATGGACCTCCATTGTTCTGTAAACTGCAAACCATGCAGCAGAATGAATTGGCAGATTCATGACAATCCATTTTGCCTACAAATTGAGGCATTTAATTCCATTTAAGTGTAAACTAAACCATGCAAACCAGAAAATCCTGGCTCAGATTCCCATGTCTGTGCTGATCTCCGATGAGACTAACATTGTATGTGTACTGTATGCCACTGAAGTAGACTTGACTTCAACATGCTATGAAGGATAGACAGAAAATAGTCAGGATTTCTTGTCATGATCCAGTGAGTCTTAATTTCAATGGACATGTGTGACCTCCATGGGTAAATACCAATCTGAGCTCCCAAAGAAATAATGTCCATTTGTGGAGGCTGTTAGAATCCATCCATACATACATCAACAAGGATAAGTACTTTTTAAAAGTACTTGTGCTGTTTGTTCCTATTGTGTGGGACAGTTGGCATTGATGCAGTATGATTTCTGGCTCCTCGTAGATGCTAAATGTAAAGAACAAGACTGCTAACTTCACAGGAAAGGTAGGTTGAATTGCAATCATAAACATTCAAAAAGATCATTGCTTTTAAACTTGTTTGAATGTGTCAGATTTTTTAAAATGAGAAAAACAAGGATACTGTTATTGTTCCAATTTCATAATGTACCAGAAAGGATAATCAATTGTCAATTCTCTGGGCACCTATTCCACAGTGAAGTAAGGCATTGCTTCAGTTTTCAAGATTTTGCAAGTAATTTTCAGAAATTATATCCTTCAACATCCTTCAAAAACAAAAACTTGTAGGGCAATAGTAGAAATAGCAGATGTGTGGGATTCATTTCATTGCTTTCCCAAAAAGCTGGCACATGCAAAACGTGATGAATGTCCTCGCTCAGTATTATGGTGGTTACAGTTCTACCTGTCCAGGGTTTTCAACTTAAACCATATTGACAGGAGTAGAAAGACTGTAGGAATAGAGAGTCCTAGTCGGGTCCCAGTCCTGATGAAAGGTTCCGAAGTGAAACATCGACACCCCTGTTCCTCTGATGCTGCTTGACCTGCTTTGCTTTTTCCAGTGCCACACTTTATACCTGTAGAGGGAAATGCTCACTAAGATCATTAAGTAAGCACTCACGTGATTTTGCACCTGACTGATGGAAATGATACTGGTGAGCAGCCCAGAGTTGTTGAAAGGCAATAGGTAGTTTTAATCAGCCACATATTATGACACGGAAAACATGGGAAATGAACCCAGATCTTCTGATCCAGAAGTTTCAACATTAGCACTGCACAACACTAACATGAGCACTAACACAACAGTCTGAGGTCAACATGAGGTGAACAGAAATTAGAGCTATCCTATAATTCTCAAAATTAGAATGCATCTTTAGAAGGGGAGGTCTATTCTAACTGCAATGGATATCCAAATCTACTGGAAAAGACTTTCTGAGCAGAAGATCAGTAGAGAAATGGAGCAGTGGCAAAGTGTGTGGTCTGCTCTACCACATTCCAAATCACAGCAGAGCTGTCATTGTAGCAGTAATGTCCATGAGTAGTTTTCTCGGGAGGGAAGTCATCAGCCTGTTCCACAATTGATTCATCTTATTTCCAAGCAGCCACTAACCTCCAGGTGAATATCATAGTTCAAAAGTAGTTGGAATACTGGTGTGCAATAAAAGCATTGGGACTGCTTCCAGAATAGCAGGAATTCACCAATAGAATGATCCCGGCATGGACACAAGCCTCTTCAATGAGATGTGATATCTGCAGAGTCATGTGAGTGCAGTCAATAACTCTCTGCACCATTAGGAATCTTTTTAACTTGGCATAGTCACATGCATACTCCTCTTATTTTCCTTGGCTTAGAGAAATAACAATTAAATCCTTTCTTCTGGTTTACAGGAATTAAGTGTCTTCCGAGTTACAGTGCCAACTCCAACCTGCAAGAATCTGCTGGAATAGAAATTGAGGGTGACAGTGACCCTGTCAATGACATTTCCAGCTGTACTGTAGCTGAATTCCAGACTGAGGAGACTGGAATGAATAATAGGATGCTTGTGCATTCATCCTCCAGAATACGGAAATCAGTGTAACTCTTGCTGGAAGGCACTGGGAGAAGTTGCTCTGCCGTTCTCTTGGCACCCAGCTTCCTCATCCCCAAAACTAATTCCAACGCAGAGCCAAATGTTTCAGCCAAAATCTGCTAAAGACAAGTGCCAGCCACTTTGTATGAAAGACAAAAACATTTTAAAAATGCTCCGTGGTTGTGATACTCTTGATTTGCGATACAATTTGGCCAATACCAAAATATGTTGCTATCATATTATACAAGACATTTGAACATAAACAGATTTTTGGATGGTAAGGTATAAAACATGGAATTTATTATAATCATTGGAACCTGAAATGGTTGCGTGCGGCATCTCACTCAGACTCAAGAAAGGCTCTGTGTCCGTGTTCTGCTTGTTTCTGATTGGAAAGCTCATTCTGATTACTGTTCCATGATGAAAAAACTCCAATGAATTTATTTTCTGTCAGTCACTTTACACTATACTGGCTGCCAATGAGATCATATTGTACAATCAGCTTTAGGAATGTGTGGAAATTGTATTAGGAACTATAATGTAATAGAAAACATATTGTAAGCTCAGCCTTTAATCACTTGCCTGCCCAAGGTTATTATCTTCATCGAAGAGGTTGTCTTGACAAAATGGGTGAATTCCAAATGTTGTTGATTTGAAGAAGAATGTGGGCTGCACAACTCGTTTCAAAGCCTCTTATAAAATACCGATCAGTACAAGGATTCTCAGAAAAATTCAACTAACTCCAGCAGTTACATAGTTAAGGTAAAAGTTACTGTATATACAGAAGTCTGGAAATTCAATATATAGTTAAAATGGCTCTCTGTTTTAACAGGATGACAGGTTTCCTCTGGGGCTATTTAAGAATGTATAAATATACTATTGGGCTAGAAACTCCAATTTGATTTGACAAGACACTATCAAATAACAAAACTGCTTTTACTGTTGCACTGTACATTGTATGATTGCCAACAAAAGACAGTGGATCATAGACTTTTGATGTGTGATGTCCTAGATCTAATACTTTACGCTGACATAATGTAGCCTGGAACAGGCAATTACCTTCTTATTATGGTGTAATGCAAGTAACATTCGCTATTAAATGGATATGCAGTCGTCAGAAGAAATAAAATCAAGATGTTTTCCTGTGTATGCAGTTTGTTTTACCTTTGCCAAAGATTCTGGCATGATATTAAGAAGCTGGTCCTGCTGCATTAGGATCTGCCAAATTCCCTTACAGCAGCAGGACTTGCTAGTCCAGTTCCCAACCACTCAAGTGATTCATTCTTCCTGCAGTCAGTATTATTTACTATGAGGAGAAGTTTGATTTTACTTTTGTACACTACAGCATTAGTGTCTTTTAGAATTTTGTTTGTTGTAACTACTGCAAGTAAAGAAAAAACTAATAGAATGTTGTTGTTTCTTGCGAGGGGAACCGAATACTAAAGTTTTGCTTCAATTATAAAGGGCTTTCATTAGACAATGTTTGGATTATTGTATACTGGATTGGTCTTACTATTTAAAAAGAAAATAAAGGCATTGGAAGCAGCTCAGAGAATATTTATTGGACTGGTACCTGGAGTGGGCGGATTGACTTTTGAGGAAAGGATGGTCAGGCGAGATTGTATCAACGACAGTTTAGAAGGAAGCAATTTGATTGAAACATGTATTGTGAGGTTAGACAGAATAATTGGAGAGAATATTTCATCTTTTAGGTGAATCTGGATCTAGGGTTCACTGTTTAAAAATATGGTGTCACCCATTTTAAACAGAGGTAAGGAGATTTTCATTTTCTCATGCAAGGTCCTGAATCTTTAGAAATCCCTTCCTCAATTGGCAGTTGAAGCAGCCTTTGAATATTTTTAAGGCAGTTATAGATAGATTCTTGATAAGCAAGGGATGGAAATGTTATCAGCTGTATGTGAAATGTTGAGTAATCAGATCCACAAGGATATTATTGAATGAACCTGCTATTCCAATGTGTTGAATGGCCCACACTTGTCCTTAATTCAAATGTTAATATTACATGAAGCTCCTAATGTAGTGTCTCATTGTTTTCCATTAAATGGTATCTCTGTCAAAAATGTTGTTGCATTTGATGCAATGCCTTTATCCTTTCCACTCAAAAACAGTATAACGCAGTTACATTTTACACAATAGTTGATTAGACAAGTCATGCAATAATGGATAATCACTTGTATAGTATCAGAGACTTGGGTTTGAGTCCTTCAATCAACCAGTTATTCTCATTTCCTTGGTCTGATTCAAATTTTCAACCATTAATATAGAGTGATCACGTTTTCAATTTCTGTTGGAGTCATCCAAATGTCCCTTATGGACATTTAGAGCTTTCAAAAATTGCTGCACAGGTCAAGAAGCAATTTAAAGTTTTGCTTTACAACTGATAAACTGCAGAGGAATGATGGAAGATGGGGGGGGGGGGGAGCGAAATGTCGTTGATTCGGGCTGATACTTTACTATTGATAGTTTTTCATAAGAATGTTCGAGTAGAGCTCAAAATATCTCCAAACTAATTTGAATGTGCAATACTTCAAGATCCAAATATTCAAATACTGTAGTTAATATCAAGCAACAATCAATTTGTAATCTTTCCTAAAACAAAATCATATCAAAGTTTAATCAGGGTAACTTCAATGCAACAGCAGATTTTAACCTATCCACTCCACCCTCCTCCCTGACCTATCATCTTCATCCCCTCTCCCACTCACCTATTGTACTCCATGCTACTTTCTCCCCAACCCCACGCTCCTCTAGCTTATCTCTCCACACTTCAGGCTCTCTGCCTTTATTCCTGATGAAGGGCTTTTGCCCGAAACGTCGATTTTGCTGCTCCTCAGATGCTGCCTGAACTGCTGTGCTCTTCCAGCACCACTAATCCAGAATCTGGTTTCCAGCATCTGCAGTCATTGTTTTTACCTAGCAGATTTTAATATGTCAACAATTAACATATTTGTAAAAAAACATTTAAAATGAATAAAACAATCTGTTGATTTTACCTCATTCAATCTTTTAGAGGATTGATCAGAATTTTTGACTCATAGTATGGAATTTGTGAGCTTTTGCTATTATACATGAACAAAATGCATTTATATTTGAAGGTGATTATCTGGTACTTTACTACGAAAATGTATTAGCCCTTTTACTTGAAACGCTTTATCATTCTGGTCAAAGCAGTAAAAATTTGAAACACATTGAAGCCTTCTGTTGTAAATGACATTCTTGATCATTTTTAGGCATTTATTTCATTTGAGAAAACAGATCTGCAAAGCCAGGATACGTGAATATTTAACAAATAGTTTTGCTGCAAGTTAACCTTTAAGGGAAGTCTATTGATGATTACTATTTCTTACAAAGTAAGTTGGCATTATAAGTGGACGTCAACTCAGAGTACATCAAGGCTAGTTTACACAGCAATCTAAATGTCAACCAGTACGACGAAACTATCAAGGCTGTTGCTTTATAAAAGCTTCTTCTTAGTGTGTAGGTTTTTCTGCAATGCAGCAGAAGGAGTTGAAGCCTGGATTATACAGTCAAAACTTTATTTGGTTACTTCCATTATCATCAGAACCAAGACACTAATTCAGAACAAGTCAGACATCTTTCTTTTCAACTTGAGGCTGTGTCAGTGTTTTCCTGCAAAATCAATGCCTGTCTGAAGAGAACTTTTTGTAGCCAATAGTGCAAATATCTGAAGTAGTTGAGAGTCAGGAAATTACCTTTAAGTAGCTGAGCATGACAGCCTAATTGGAACCAATTTCATAATAGCAGCAATACTCTTAATTGATTACTTGATGTTCTTGAAGTTTAAGGTACTACCTGAAGTACTTTATCCAAAGTCAGGGTTAGGGGTGACCTGGGGGTTAACATTTTGGATGGCTATAGCCCAAGCATGTTATTCCAAGACTGACATCATCCCTACATAAAATGAATTCAAAATGGAGCTTCTGTTCTTGCGTTGACACTGAAACTCTAATTATTAGCCTGACTGATTGATTAGCTGGATTAAAGGAAAAAAAAGAGTGGGATCATCTTCTCTAGGGGTGTGGTAAATTAAGATTTTGTGCTTGATAATTGTGACCCAGGGTGGATTATCAAGAGTTAATTGTAGCATTGATTTGTCAATTTGTATTTTAATACTGCATTTTCACAAATATTGTTTTGACACAGTATGTTTGGAAATTAACTATCCGATCACCTGCTTATCCGTTTAAATGCTGGTGCTCTTCATTTCTTTCAGGTGGAAGTTAAAATAAAAATTTGCGTTTTCACACAGATTAGTGACAGAAACAAGTGACATAATGGGATCCTACCTGGTGTATTGATAGAACCTCCCTTTAGGCACCCTTAGTTGTCAACTAACATTCCTACTAATAGACTGAAGCAGTACAGCTGAGATATCCCGAGCTTGTATAGAGACGTCCCTCTTGATAAGCTACAATAGCTTATCAAATTACTGATAAAAATCTCGCTCTAAGGCATCCAAAGTAGTTGACTCCAAATTCAAAGTTTTGAGATTTTATGTGTGAGAGCTACCTGTCATTTGAAGTAATTTTTTTAGTGTGCAATATTCTCCAAGTAATAATGGCCAAACTCATTGACCATTTCAATTCTGTCATTGGAATAGACTGACTGATTGCATAAATAGAACATAAGTCTGCACCTCAAAGCCTTTTAACCTTCCAGATAATGATCTATAATTTCCGTGTTGTTGCTCTTGGAAGATGGAACTAAATCCTTGGGAATATTTTATGAGCTTATACTGATAGGGTTCTTGTGGTATAGTGATAGTGTTGCTGATTTTGGAATGGCATCACTTGCATCGCCTTGCCTTCTCTCTCATTGACCCACTCTCTTGCAACCTCTCCAGCTTGTCAGATTCCCTCTCCAACCCTGCAACTCAAAACCACTCTTCCTGCCTCTCGTTTCTCATCTTGCAAGCTTTGTGGTGAGGGGGAGTTGTGACAAGACTGCAACATCGGCAAGAAAAAGTGTCAACAAGTGGGATATTCAATGACCATGACAGACAGCAACTAGGACAGTCAGAAAGAGATGGTGAAGCAAAGTGGCAGCAAGCTGAAGGGCTAGTCAGGTGAAGAGCTGGAGGTAACTAAGTGAAACTAAATGCATATATTTTATATTTTTAATTATATTTTGTTTTAAAAGCTATTTTATTTGCAAATAGAATAATTGAACAATATAAAGTTTTTATTAACTTACATTTTATAATGTTTTAATTTTTTTTCTAATGACATAAGTCATAGTTTCAGCTATAATAGGAAAGGCTGACTCACCTATTGAAATGTTGCATTTAAAGTCACATTTTTTTAAAAGTACATGTATTATATTAAGTGAGAACTTAGTGAGTCTTCAGTTTGTATTTCAAATCTGCAACAGTACAGTATTCGGTTTGTATCCAATTCAGTTCTGTTGCTCATGAGGTGTTTATTTACTTTACCACCAAACCAGTGACCTGCATCCATTGAGTGTGGATGTTGCTAAATGGAATAAAAAATATTTTCCGCACTTCTAATCATGGATTTTCTGATGCACTCTTAATGAATGTTGGGTTTCATTTTGAAAGAAACATGGATATTTGTCTCCTCGTTTCACCCCCAGCCACACCCCCATTTAAACTCTGTTGTCGGGAGATTTCTGAAGATTCAAACCTCTACTGGGAAATAGGTGCATGGCGTTTGCTGCCTTCTGGTAGTTTTTCTTAAGGGACATTATTCAAATATAAGGCAAGGCATTGTAGGCTGAATTAATTATCTTTAAAATGGGATAGTAATTTATGAATGGATTAAAATAGCTTTGGTCTTTAAATTCTGTGTTTTCCAGTATTAGGAAACACAACCAAACATAATACTGTTGTCAAACGGAATGGAGTCTATTTTGGCCACTACCATAACAAGTGGGTTTCAATACCCTGGGGAGGAGAGAGCACAAGGGAAATGGGAACTTGTGGTTCATGCCACAGGCTAATGTGAAGGAAGACGAATCTTCTTGAGGGTAGCCTAATGGGCATGGGGCATCCATCAAAGATAGCACACCACTCCTTTCTGCCTTTATAAACAGTTTGAAGCAAATGGTTTACCTACACCCATTTGCCTGCCCATCCTAACCATTTTACAGTGCAGGCAACATAATATTGGAATTGAATGAGTTTTTAATTAGCTCAATTGTATCTTCATTATTTATTTACTACAGTGCTGAGCTGCTGATTTTGGCACTCATCCTCAGTGTAAGAAGATTAGCTCTGGGTTGGTTGAGAATATTATCCCTTTTACATTGCACGTCACCCCACAGCCCAACACACACAATTGTGGCAGGGGTCTCTAATATCTAGTCCCCAGTTGTAGGTATCACTGCTTTTTGTGGCACCTAATGAGCTAGATAGCGATTGTAGTTCTGTATATTACAATAATGTGATACTTCAAAAGTATTTCATCCACTGTAAATGGTTTGGGACATCGTGAGATCATGAGAACTACCATATGACTAGAAGTTCCCATTTAAAAGCATGGGTATTTAAAAAAAATGTACTTTTACCTGGACCCACAATAACTTCAAACACAGCAAATATGTGGGAACACCGCCATCTGCAAGATCCTCTCAAAGCCACTACCACCTTGACTTGGAAATATATAACAGTTCCCTCACTGTTGCTGGGCCAAAATTTTGGGATTCCCTCCCTAACGGCATTGTGGGTCAACCCTCAGTATGCAGACTGCAGTGGTTTCAAAAAGGCAGGCCACCTTCTCAAGGGCAACGGGGGACAGGCAATGAATGCAGGCCAGCCAGCAATGCCCATGTCCCACAACTGAATGAAAAAAACACTTAAATCATCTTCTGTTGATACTTCATGACAAGGTGAAAGCAATAATTATTTCTGTTTGTTTCGAATGAGTTCAACAGCAAATATAATGGCTCAGCAAGGTAAAGAGGTATTACAATTATAATTCCATGTGGTAATAGAAAAGTATTTCTTACACAAATGTTCTATTTGTGTTTAAGTAAGCCTTTTTATTCATCTTGTATCTAATTTTGAAATTACCCTCAATTATTTTATTATTTGTCACACATGCCAGAGAAATCCTAAATATTAGTCTAATTCCTGTTAGCAAGTGTTACTTTACATTACCAGAAATCCTCACTGCAATCTTTTACCTCCTTATATAATCCTTTGAGTGCTTAGAGACTTCAGCAACTTCCAAAGGTTGCACATGGTTTCTATCAAAAGACATCTGTCAAAAATGACATTTTTAAAAAAAACTATAGAGAACACACAGCTCAAGGAACCTGTATTTCTAAAGACTTCTTGTAATGTTTCCTATTTAATCACCTTCCCTTCACATTGACCTCAGGTGGGAGAGTGAGTTAGCTTAAAATAAAATTACTTCTCTAGATCCTGTCAGTCTTTTACTGTCCAAGAAAAATACCTCAACAATGCTGGAAGGATTACTTTCACTCCTCTATAAACAGTTTCCTCTTTCGTACTAGAGTCTCCCTCATGAAAGGCTGCACAAACCAGCCACGGGAAGAGTGAAACAAAAGCCAGTTGGTGTAGATCCTGACTTACATTTTCCAGTTAAGAATGCAATTTTCTTGGCGATAAATTAGATAAAGCTGCAAAACATCATTTTGCCGAGGTAAAGTCAGCAATCTCGCAAGACATCGGTGTCATCTATTGCACAAAATGAACAGCTACTAGACTGCCACAAATCAAATCTACTTACTGATCACCCTTAAGACCATAAGATCAGAAGGAGGAGGAACAGGAATAGGGCCTTCAGCCCCTCAAACCTGCTCCGCTGTTCAAGAGGATTTTGGCTAATCCAATATTCCTCATGTCCACATTCCTGCCTTTTCCCCAAACCCTTGATTCCCCTCTGAGCAAGAATCTATCTGAGCCTTAAAAATGAAACATGGCTCTGCCCCAGAGGTCTCTATGGCAAGGAGTTTTAAAGGCCCATAACCCTCACAAGTTCCCCTTATCTCAGCTTTAAACTGGTGTTCCTTTACTCAGAGATTATGCTGTCTGGTCTGAGACTCTTCTACTGGGGAAACATCCTATCGACATTTATCCTGTCAAGCCCCTTAAAAATCTGACATGTGTCAATAAGATTACCTCTCATTCTTCTGAACTCCAGTGAGTAAAGTTGCAGCTGAGAATGTGTTGCTGGGAAAGCGCAGCAGGTCAGGCAGCATCTAAGGAGCAGGAGACTAGACGTTTCGAAACGTGAGCCCTTCTTCAGGAATAAGGAAAGTGTGCCAAGCAGGTTAAGATAAAAGGTAGGGAGGAGGGACTTGGTGGAGGGGCGTTGGAAATGACGACAGATGATACGATTTCCGCCACCTCCAAACGGACCCCACCACCAGGTATATATTTCCCTCCCCTCCCCTATCAGCGTTCCGAAAAACCCACTCCCTCTGTGACTCCCTCGTCAGGTCCACACCCCCCACCAACCCAACTTCCACTCCCAGCACCTTCCCCTGCAACCGCAAGAAATGTAAAACTTGGGCCAAAACCTCCCCCCTTACTTCCCTCCAAGGCCCCAAGAGATCCTTCCATACCCGCCGCAAATTCACCTGCACCTCAACACACATCATTTATTTCATCCGCTGCACCCGATGTGGCCTCCTCTATATTGGGGAGACAGGCCGCCTACTTGCGGAACATTTCAGAGAACACCTCTGGGACACCCGGACCAACCAACCCAGCAGCCCGTGGCTCAACACTTCAACTCTCCCTCCCACTCCACCAAGGACATGCCAGACCATAGCAACACAACGGCTGGAGGAAGAGCGCCTCATCTTCTGCCTAGGAACCCTCCAACCACAAGGGATGAACTCAGATTTCTCCAGTTTCCTCATTTCCCCTCCCCCCACCTTGTGTCAGTCCCAACCCTCGAACTCAACACCACCTTCCTAACCTGCAATCTTCTTCCTGACCTCTCCACCCCACCCCCACTCCGGCCTATCGCCCTCACCTTAACCTCCTTCCACCTATCGCATTTCCAACACCCCTCCCCCAAGTCCCTCCTCCCTACCTTTTATCTTAGCCCACTTGGCACACTTTCCTCATTCCTGCAGAAGGGCTCATGCCCGAAACGTTGATTCTCCTGCTCCTTGGATGCTGCCTGACCTGCTGCGCTTTTCCAGCAACACATTTTCAGCTCTGATCTCCAGCATCTGTAGTCCTCACTTTCTCCTGAGTAAAGTCCCAACCTATTTAGCCTTTTCTCATCCTTCCTTATCAGGAATCACCTAGTGAACCTCCTCTGAACAATCAAACAATATTTTTTCTGAAGGAAGGAGACCAAAACTGCTCATAGTACTCCAGATGTGGTCTCACCAGCACATTATATATTTGTAGTAAGCTTTCCCTACTCTTATACTCTTATACCCTTGAAATAAGGGCTAACATTCCATCAGCTTTTCAGATTACTTGCTGCACTTCTATGTTAGCTTTCTCTGTTTCATGTACAAGTACCCCAGATCACTTTGTGTTGCAGCTTTCTGCAGCTTTTCTCCAATTAATTAATAATCTGTTCTGTTGTTCTCCATTCCAAAGTGAAAAACTAATATTTTCCCACATTATACTCCATTTGCCATCATTTTGCTCATTTATTTTACCTCCCGTTATCTTTTCGCAAATTGTTTATATCCATCTCACAACTTGCGTTTCCACTTTTGTCTGAAAGAATATTTCCAGACGTTAGCCATAACTTGAACCTGTATTCACTTGTCCTATTTTTGCTTCGAATTGTGTATTGTTTCCTCTTTTCCATACTTGTTGCAAAATTACATATTTCTAAATTGTAGTAAGGACAGGTCAACATTCAAGTGGATGAACATTAATAGGCTTTATTGATGCTAACCAAACACAAGGGAGAATACATTGTGGCAGAACATATTCTCCAGCTAATAATTCGCAGTGGTCTTTGAGTTCTGAATATTTCAGTAAGAAACTGGCTTTCTCTCTCAACCAGATATCTCTTTTTCCGTGTGTCAGTTGCAGAAGAAAAATGGTTATCTCTGCACAGGACTTGTGGAAATCTTCTGATTTTTTTTCTGTTATCATGGGGCTTTTAATTCAAAAATCTCCTTCAGTAGATTAGACTGTACAAGTAAACAAGATTTGCTATAATGTCCTTTTGATGTTTATCTTTAAACTTTTCTAAGGTCCTCCTCAGCAATGATAGCTCTAGAGTTTGAGCTTCCATTCATCTACTGAAGAAAACCTCAAGTGTTTCCAAGCCCTTTTATGCATTTGTGCAGATTATTAATTTATCAATGTTCAAAATAGTATGCTCCAAGTTGAGTGTATCTTTTTCTCAGGATAACTTTTCATCAGCTGTTTTCTGTTTTTTGAATTATATCTTGTTGTCCTGTCTCCAACGCTGAAAGTTTTTCTTAGAATGTATCATCTTCATCCCAAAGTTTTCATGCATTGTTGCAAGGATGTATTGTACATAGTTAATTCCTGCCACTAAAAATGGATAATTATCCATACTGTCTAAAGTTAAATAATGGTCCTAAATTTATGTCCATGCCCTTTGACCTCTGCTAAGCATCATTGTCGATCCCTTTCAAGCTCCTTAATTTCAGAATTGTTAAATATGTTGGCTATCTAGCTGACTGAACAAAATTATGAAGCTTTGTTTTTCTTCACTTATGATGGAACTATGATAAGACACAGTCCCATTTTGAAGTTACGCATTCTCTCCTTATTTTTGAGTGCACACTAAATTTCTACAGTAACTTTCACCAATTTAGTACTGTACTACAGTACTTTCCAATATGACCCCATTTAACATTTAAAAATTAATGTGACTGCAGAGGCCGACAAAAAATCAATAAACCACTGTAGTAATAATATGTGATTATTAAAGAAGGCATATTGATGTCAATATATAATAGCTATAAATGTAAAAAAATTGAACTTTGTAAAAACATTTTTTATATTTTATTTTGTTTGCTGTGTGGATTTCACTAGCTAAGGCATAATTTATAGCCTCTTGCTGACTGCCCTTAGGGTGGTGATGAACTACCTCCTGAAATCACTGAGGGAGGGAGTTCTAAGATTTTGAACCCAATGATTAAAAAGGCTTGACATTACACGTCCAAGATGGTATATGGCTTAGAGGAGAACTTGCATGTGTTCTCTTGCATTCGCTGCCATGGTCCTCCTTCGTGCTGGAAGCTGCAAATTTGGAAGATGCTATAGCAAGATCCTTGGGGAATTGCTGCTATGTATCTTGTAAGTGGTACACACTGCTGTTACGGAATGTCATTGGACAGAAAATAAATATTGAAGGTGGTTAATGGGGAGGCCACTTAATCAAGGTTGCTTTCTCATGGATGTTGCCAAGCTTCTTGACCTGTATTCATCCAGGCAAGTAGGGATCATTCAATCAAACACCAGACATGTGCCTTGTAAATGATAGACAGTCTTTGAGGAGGCAAAAGGTGAGTTACTTGCCTCAGTATTCTCAGTCTCTGAGCTGTATTAGTAAGCACATTATTATGTAGGTCTTTCAGTTTCTGGTCAATGGTAACCCGAAGATATTGTTGGAGGTTTCATTGATGGTAATGCTGTTGAGTATTAAGGGGTGATGGCTAGGTTCTGGCAGCATCCACGGAGCAGGAAAGTCCTGACAAGGGTTTTGGCCCGAAATGTTGATGTTCCTGCTACTCGGATGCTGTCTGACCTGCTGTGCTTTTCCAGCTTCACATCTATTGACTCTAGCTTCCAGCATCTGCAGTCCTTGCTGTCTCCAGGTGGCTGAAGTGGTCACTGGCACTTCTTTGGCATGAATATTACTTTTCACATATCTGCCCAAGTCTGGGTGATGCGGACTGCTTCAGTATCTGAGGATAGCCTGTACTAAACATTGTGCAATATTAATGAACATTCCCACTTTTGACTGTATGATAAAGATAGATCATGAATTAAGCAACAGATCATAGCTGTGCCTAGAACATAGACGTCGAGGTTTAAGTGATTATTATTATTTCAAACATAATGTCTTTCCTAGGATGATTTCATGAAGGTGGTGTCTTGCTGCCTGGTCTAACATGTATGTGTCCTGTTGCACAATATCTCTTATACTGTCATCTATCAGCTCATGGCCTGTATCAAAATGAAGGTTCATTCTGCTATGCCAGTTGATTCATTGAAGGTCTCCGGCTAATGATTTGGGTTTGAGACTTCGAGAAAATGCTTATGAATCCTCTCTATCACCACCAACACACACAAGCACCATCACCTTCATTGCTCACCTCTACTGTGCCTCAGACATGAGAAATGGCAAGGGCATAACCTGGGCCTCAGTGCCACTGTGGGGCACAATCTCAAAAGATGGAGCTTGCAACCTCTATAATCCTTGGAGCATCGGAGGCTCAGGGGTGATCTTATAGAGGTTTACAAAATTATGCGGGGCATGGATAGGATAAATAGACAAAGTCTTTTTCCTGGGGTTGGGGAGTCCAGAACTAGAGGGCATAGGTTTAGGGTGAAAGGGGAAAAATATAAAAGAGACCTAAGGGGCAACTTTTTCACGCAGAGGGTGGTACGTGTATAGAATGAGCTGCCAGAGGAAGTGGAGGAAGCTAGTACAATTGCAACATTTTAAGAGGCAAGTGGATGCTATATGAATAAAAAGGGTTTGGAGGGATATGGGCCGGGTGCTGGCAGGTGGGACTAGATTGGGTTGGGATATCTGGTCGGCATGGATGGGTTGGGCCAAAGGGTCTGTTTCCATGCTGTGCATCTCTATGACTCCATGTTCACTTTTTTACTGGGTTTTTAAGTGTCAGGGCACCTATCATCTGAACCTGTTCATTGCACTTATCCTTCAATTCCATCAGGTCTGTTACCTTCAGATGAGTTAAAAATCACACAGCACAAGGTTATAATCCAACAGGTTCATTTTGAAGTACAAGCTTTGGGAGTGCTGCTCCTTCGTCAGGTAGCTAGTCAATTTTCTACTTCCAAATAGTTTGTTGGACCAAAACCTGGTGGGTGAATTTTAACTCTGTCCACCCCAGTCCAACACTGGCACCTCCACATCATGGCCTTCAGATGAGTTATGGCAACTCTACCAAGGTGCTGTTCATCTTTAGCAAGTGTAAAAGTACAGTGGACAACAGCTGAGACTGCAGATGTGGATTTCCTTCTATTTGCTGTTGTGCTCCAGCTTTGAGGAAGGACTTCCTTGATCTAATTGTTTGCTGCTGCTGTTGTTGCATTTGCAAGCTATTGTTAGGTTCAGTGGAATAAGTAGGGATTTTTTTTACCATCTTAAACAAAAGGATGATGCTACACAACAAAAACATGGACCTGACCAACAGTGCCAGTCAAATCTTAAAATACAGGCAAGTTCAGGACCTATACATTTGCTAAATGAACAACATTAGCATTGGATTCATTCTCTGTCTCTGTCATACCAAAGAAAATAAAGCAGTGAATGCTCCCTTATGGCATGTCATCCTTGTCTTTACTGTATTTTTTCACTCTATTTTCAGCCTCTCTTTTCAGAGGAAAGACCGATCTACATTATCTTCTTGTAGTTCTGGGGCTTTTATGATTGCAAGTGGCTCTTGGAATACTGAGACAACTTCACTGCCATCTGCATCTGCTAATTGAGAAATGTTTCTCTAATCTTTCTTCCATTATAACAAAGTGTAGCATTCTATAGCACATTCACTCTCATTTTAATACCTCCTTTGCCCCAAAATTGAATGGAGGATGGATCTAAGAATTTTTTGCCTCAACCATGGTCTAACATTCAAAGAATTGAAACATCTTCCTTTATATTCAATTTAATATTTGTTTTCTTATCATTAACCAAGAAATCAGCACTCAGGAAGTTGACTTGCAGGTGTTCACAATGAAGGGAATTGAAAGCTTTTCATAGGCCTGTTATATCTCTATGGAAGAACTAATCTTGCTCTGCAACATCCTTTAATGCTTGGCCACTTGCAGATTCCTATGGTCCATTTCTCCTTTTCTGTGTTGCAGATGTAGCTTTGAAAGGGTGTCTTGCGTGAGGTGTCTTGCCCTCATTACCCTTGTAATACTGACTGGACACAGCTCTGGTTGGTGGGGTTTCTTAATGACGTTAATGTGTCATTTTTTTACACACTTTCTGCTGGCAAGCTTTCTGCTATTCTCTTCCCCACCTCTGTGAAACAAAATCTACAATCTACTATGTTTTACTGTCTTGCAGCTTGCCACATTCTTTGCTGTGGGCTTTCACATGCTTTGCCTTTCCCTGGTTCAATGCCAAAATGGACCTTTAATTCCTTCACCCACAACACTGTTACTCCTGGCGTTTCCTTTACTCCTATGGCGTATTGGCTGGACAGGTCGCAGCATTTTCCTATAGCATGTGCTGTCATTGAGCTGCACTTCAGGTGTCTCTTTCCACTTGCCTCCAGTTACATAAGTCTGGTCACTATTGCCACCATGTTGTAAGATCAGGTCTGAACACAGAAAGGAACAAAAACAGGCATTAATAGACATAACTATATATAAGAAATGGTAAGCGAAACTCTGTAGACTCACGTCCCAATTCCATGTGATCCGAAATCACTTTGACATTATTCCTTGTGCGCATGCTGTATAGCTATTCTTAGAGTAAGTATATCGTTAACCCCTTCCTCCACAAAAATGGTCAACTTTCGCTTCTCTGAATTTTTTTTTTGCTCTATTCTTATGATTTAAGAGACAGTCCCATTGTTCTCCTCCAAACAATCTCAAGGGACTTGAATGCTTTGTTCACCTTGGTGGCCAGGACTGAACATTGTACTTAAGGTGTGGTCTGATCAGAGCTTTGTACAATTGAACATGACTTCATCCCACTCATAGTCTACTGTTTAGAAATGTTCAACATCATCAGCTACATCACTCTACTCTTTACCCTTTCATATTTCTACAGTACTCAGACAGCATTTATGCTTCCTGCGTTCTTCTTCGGCTGTACAGTAATTTATCTAATAGTATTCTTCCTGTTCATACAGCCCATCTGATTCATTGTATATTTTCTAAACCATCTTTTCAGATGTTTTCTCAATTGCCTAATCTCCATTTCTTGGCACCAACTGAAAATTTGATCAGTCGGCATGGAACCGCTGAATGCAAGTTTTTGCTTTAAAGTAGCTGGGGTCCTGGTCCTAGTCCAGCCACCCGGGCATAGCTTCTTTAAATAATACCTGCTGCTGCCTCCTCCTCAGATAATTTTCCAAGGTTTTATTGCTGAACCCTCATTGCTTTCAGCTTAAATAGTAGCCTTTCAAATTGTCAAACGCATGTTAAAAATCAAGTTAGTTACAGTGACAGCAGTGTTCAACTACAGAGCATGCTTCTATTTATTGTATTCTTTGAATAAAGCATTCTGATTTCAAAGCGTGTAAACCCCTGAGATGAAACCATAGCCCTGTGGGCAAACTAAGGCAATTATACATGTTTGATGATATATAGTATAAAAATTATGGGAGTGCCAGCAGTATGTATCGTCCCAGATGCTTATCACAAGTGAGTACCTGTCTTGTCCTCCATGACTTACATTATCAACATGGAAAGTTGACCAGTGTTGGCATAATCAGTAATGACATTTTCTCCCTCTCCCAGAAAGATATGTTATTAAAGATTAGATCAATGATGCTGTTGATTGTATCTTACTAAGCGAGTTTGCTGGTCTCTCTCTCTCTCTCTCTTTCATTGTGATGGTAGCTTTGCTAATTTGATGTGTTAATCTGGAATTAGTTGGGTAAAAATTCTTTCTCAGTCAGCACCCTGGCAGACAATGGAAGTGGCAAATCAACTTCAGTGAGATTTGCTGTTCCTGGCACAAACTTCAATTCTGTTAACCTCTTGTGTTGTTTACACTCCAGACTAGCAATTCTGTTTATGATGCCATCTTGACCACTTCAGAAGATCTTTAGTTCTGAATTAGCAATGGCAAAATACCCCCAGGGTTTTCGAGTATGCACCACAAATTGGACTGAGACTGTTCTATTGCATGTAAAGGATATCTTTGCAGATGCTTTCATTCCATCACCACAGTTTGACTTAAGACTAGATTCTAGAGGGGAGATGATCCAGGAGTAAATTTGATCTAATTCATCCACCAGAGAATTGCAGAATTTGATTCGTCAACCATTTTACAACATTAACCCTGCATCTTACTTTCCTCTAGCTTCACTGAAAAGTAACATCGGACATGGTGCAAAATGGACATTGAATCCAATTTGGTCAGATTATCCATTTATCAGTTAGGTTAAAATTACTCCTGGTAGTATTCCAAATGCTCTTGTGAACTGAACTACTTGATTTCTAAAGACTCATGCAGCAGTCTATTAAAGGCTGTGTGATAGTTTTATTTTTGTTATCTGGACAATAACTATGGCTTGCACTGGAACCTTGAAAGCAGATTGTGCATTTCTTCCAGTACCCACCTGAGTCTCTTTTCATTTGATTAACAGAAGGAAAACTGAGTGCTACCATAACAGGAGTAGAATCCTCCCTGCCAGATTTCCTTATTGCTTTGTTCCCCAATGATGTTTCACACTTGGATGGTGAAGAAAATGTTCTATCCCAGGACTAAGTATCGTATAAAGATGGAATTATTGAACCAAAACCATCATGCAATTGCATTCTTGTGAAATTGTAGATTTTAGTTTGTAACAGGTTGCTGTTTTTCTTTTGCAAATGAACTTTGTTTATAAGTAAACAGCATAATGCTTGAGCTGTGAACACTTTTCTCACAGTAAGACTGAAAGGAGACAAACTGAGGTGAAATTTGAACTATGGCATACATTAAACTGTCTGGATTTGATTTGGTTTCTCCTGTGGGTGAAGCGCAACAGAATCCATCTCCCACCTGTTGCCAATATACAGAAGCATGTCCATGGGGAAAGTTTTAGAGCACTGTGCAAATTATGCTTCATGATTCTATATTAATATTTCCTCTTCTAAATATTTAGCACATGCAGGTATGTTGTTCCATTGAAGGTTGATTAAAGCATAACTTGCCTATATCTTGATCCAACCTACCTCCCATTTTTATTTTCCCTTTTCTCCTTTAATCCCCTACCTTCTTGTACATCAGCCAAACTGATCTGTTTTCTGATTTGAGAAAGTATTGGTAATCTATTTGACAGTGAAAAATGTCATTAAGTATGGATGTTGGCTGAGGACTGAATCAACCACTGCCATCTTGTTCCCCATTTCCCCAACCCCCTGCAGAGGTCAGCAAGTCATGCATATTTTTTAAAAAACCCTTGCTGAAAAAGCTTCAGAAGATGTAAGGTGAGCAAATGAATAAAACAGTGAATGGTATGTGGGTGTTCAAATCTGAATATAAAACAAGTCACAAGCAATTTCTGTTGATATCAATATATTCAAATTGCTTCTGAGTCTCAGCTTTGCTTCTTGCTGTGTAAGTAATAGCATGCTCCATGTTTCTGTGATTATTGCCATTTTTCAAAAAATTAGAGAGGCTTGAATTTTTCTCTCTGTTCAAAAGACATTTTATGATAGTAATTTTCCATCTTTTAACAAAATCACAAATGTGTGCAGTTTGGAGGAGGGATTGCTGAGAATGTGATTTTGTTAGCCATATTAAAAAATAACAGCCAATCACAATGCATCTGCAATAATATGCCTTTAAATCTTCCCAAGCATCTAATGAGCCACTTACCTGGTATAAATCTCAAATAGATGTTAGTGTAGCAGTATGCCATGTCATGTTTGTGGAGAATGGTTCTTGGAAACTGAGATAAGCTTGATTTAGTGAGCAGGTATTGCACATACTAATAGCTTCTGTAATGTCATGTCACAATCAGATTATCTGGTGGGGAAGGACAACCTCTAACTACGCTAAGTACAGCAATTTGTCACTAAAAGAGTGAACTCTGTCAACTACTCAGAGGCCTTAGCAGGATGCACAACTTAAAAGAAAAGCACAAAGACCAAGCATGAGTATTAGGGTAAAACTGCAGTAATGACTCATATGTACATAAAGACAAAGCATGAATATTAGTGTAAAATAGCACTGGTGACTCATACAGAGATGAAAGAAAGTCATAGTTATTAAACATGAATTCAAGGAATATTGTGCCATCAGGAATATTAAGAAGGATTCAGTACTCCAGTAAAAGAGAGTACAACATTTATGCAAATTACATTACATGTGCCTTGATGGAAAAACGTCGACCCGATAAAAGATTTTACTAGCATCTCTGTCAGCCTCCGACCCTCTCATACATTTAAAGATATTACTTGAATTTAAGAGGAAATGCATCAGTTCAAAATCAATGTACCACGTAGGAAATGCTTGATTTATTCAGGAAGGAACATTTGGAAGACTTTGCAACAGCAGAGATTGGAGGAATCTATGGAGCTACTAATATGTACCTATTAATCTCAGAGTGTATATAATTTGTTCAGTATGTTAGGTTGTGTCCAAACACTTACTGTACATAACCAAATGGTGGTGAATATAAAATATCTAAAAGGATGAGAATGGTTAAATAATTACAATGTTCAATTTTCTCTTTTCATAGAGCAAATATCACCCACAGTAAATTGATCTCACTTTCTCATTTATAAAAAAAAGACATGCACATTGTAATTTGATATAAATAGAGGATCTATTCAATTCAACTTCAACAGGCTCATGTGTTCACCAAATGTTGTGTCACATCTCATTTTCATCAGAGGATCTGTGTGTTTATCTGGGCCTGATTTATCTCTGGATTAAATAAAGAAAGAATTTACATTGATACAGCACCTTTTATATCCTGAGGATATCCCAAACTGCTTCACAGCCTTCATGTGCTTTTGAACTATAGTCACTGTTTCAGTGTAGGCAGCACATAGATCAGGGTTCCACAAACAAAACAAAAGATTAATGGAGAGATCATCTGACTTAGTGACATTGGTTATGGAATCAGATTTGGCCAGGACACTAGCAGAAACTCCCATTCCTTTTCTTGAACAGTTACATGAGATTTTTTCCTATCCAGGCAGAAAGCCAAGCATGATTTTAATGCCTAACATGAACGATGATGGGCAGAATTTAAAACCTCCAGGGACAGGTTTGGAAAAGAGTGAGACTGGTTGGCAGGAGGGAAATGGATTTGGAATCCTGCAACCTTCTAATCGTACCTCACCCTCACCCTTGATTGTTCTCCAGCTTGTGAGGGGAGGGAGCAGCCTCCTGTCCAAAGACAATAAAGGCCTTCAATAGTCACTGAGGATCACCCAGCAGCACGCAGGAGACTCACCCTGTGGGGAGATCACACAACAAGTTATATGGGTGTGCCAGCAGCTTTTTAAGAGAGATCACTTAATCGCAGGTATTCTATGCCCACCTGAGGACCCAGACAAGAGGGTGGATAGCCCTGATTAAAACTACTGCCTGCTGCCCAGGCATCTGATTGACAAACCACCAAACCCCTCCCTCATCGACCACCCTGTACTTGTGATTCCTCTTTAACTCTCATTCACATCTATCTGGCAATTCGGCAGTGATCCTGAAGGCATACATAAGTGTAACACTAGCAGCAGCCATCATTCACGGTGGCATCACCAGTTTATAATTGGCTGGAGATCTTGTAGGCAGAATTTCGATTTTACCAGGAGCTTGCCTGATTGCATAGAGCCATGATGTGGCGCGGGTATGTGCTTACTTAATAACATCAAGCCTCTGAGAGAAATGATGCAGGGCTCCCACCTGCTTGCTGGGACTCCTACTGCCAACACTAAATTCAAACTGATATCATGAGCAATCCAGCATTCCATCAATAGTGAACTGAATTGTTGACTAACATCACGTGTTCAAGTCTCTGGAATGATGGAATGGTGAGAATGCGATAGGCATTTAAAAAAAAATTAAATCCTCTAACTCCCAACATTTGGAGATGCCCGTGTTGGACTGGGGTGTACAAAGTTAAAAATCACACAACACCAGGTTATAGCCCAACAAGTTTAATTGGAAGCACACTAGCTTTCAGAGCGATGACCCTTCATCAGGCTTTTGCCCGAAATGTCAATTTTCCTGCTCTTTGGATGCTGCCTGACCTGCTGTGCTTTTCCAGCAGCACTCTGATCTAAACTCTGGTTTCCAGCATCTGCATTCCTCGTTTTTGCCTAATTTATGTTGTAAAACTGATCTACATTGAATCTGAAATGTATGTGCATATATAGTCATAGGTGAAGGGACAGAGGACTTGAGGTTGACTAGCACCTTTTAAGAAAGGTGGTAAGGAAAAGCCAGGGAACTATAGACCAGTGAGCCTGATGTCAGTGGTGGGCAAGTTGTTGGAGGGAATCCTGAGGGACAGGATGTGCATGTATTTGGAAAGGCAAGGACTGATTAGGGACAATCTACATGGCTTTGTGCATGGAAAATCGTGACTCACAAACTTGACTGAGTTTTTTGAAGAAATAACAAAGAGGATTGATGAGGTAGAGCAGAGGACAAGATCTATATGGACTTCAGTAAGGCGTTCGACAAGAGTTCCCATGGGAGACTGGTTAGCAAGTTTAGATCCGAAAATGTGTTGCTGGAAAAGCGCAGCAGGTCAGGCAGCATCCAAGGAGCAGGAGAATCGACGTTTCGGGTATGAGCCCTTCTTCAGGAATGAGGAAAATATGCTAAGCAGGCTAAGATAAAAGGTAGGGAGGAGGGTCTTGGAGGAGGGGCGTTGGAAATGCGATAGGTGGAAGGAGGTTAAGGTGAGGGTGATAGGCCGGAGTGGGGGTGGGGGCAGAGAGGTCAGGAAGAAGATTGCGGGTTAGCAAAGTGGTGCTGAGTTCGAGGGTTGGGACTGAGACAAGGTGGGGGGGGAGGAGAAATGAGGAAACTGGAGAAGTCTGAGTTCATCCCTTGTGATTGGAGGGGTCCTAGGCGGAAGATGAGGCGTTCTTCCTCCAGCCGTCGTGTTGCTATTGTCTGGCGATGGAGGAGTCCAAGGATCTGCATGTCCTTGGGGGAGTGGGAGGAAGAGTTGAAGTGTTGAGCCAGGGGTGGTTGAGTTGGTTGGTCCGGATGTCCCAGAGGTGTTCGCTGAAACGTTCCGCAAGTAGACGCCTGTCTCCCCAATATAGAGGCCACATAGGGTGCAGTGGATGCAGTAAATGATGTGTGTGGAGGTGCAGGTGAATTTGTGGCGGATATGGAAGGATCCCTTGGGGCCTTGGAGGGAAGTAAGGGGGGAGGTGTGGGTGCAAGTTTTGCATTTCTTGCAGTTGCAGGGGAAGGTGCGGGGAATGGAGGTTGGGTTGGTGGGGGATGTGGACCTGACGAGAGAGTCACGGAGGGAGTGGTCTTTTCGGAACGCTGATAGGGGAGGGGAGGGAAATATATCCCTGGTGGTGGGGTCCATTTGGAGGTGGCGGAAATGACAACGGATGATACGATGCATATGGAGGTTGGTGGGGTGGCAGGTGAAGACCAGTGGGTTCTGTCCTGGTGGCGATTGGAGGGGCGGGGCTCCAGGGTGGAGGAGCAGGAAGTGGAGGAGATGCGGTGAAGAGCATCACCGATCACGTCTGGGGGGAAATTGTGGTCTTTGAAGAAGGATGCCATCTGGGTTGTACGGTATTGGTACTGGTTTTCTCACTTTTCTAGCAACACATTTTCAGCTGCGCTTTTCCAGCAACACATTTTCAGCTCTGATCTCCAACATCTGCAGTCCTCACTTTCTCCTAGCAAGGTTAGATCTCTTAGTACAGGAAGAACTAGCCATTTGGATACAGAACTGGCACAAAGATAGAAGACAGAGGGTGATGGTGGAGGGTTGTTTTTCAGACTAGAGGCCTGTGATCAGTAGAGTGCCACAAGAATCGGTGCTGGTTCCACTACTTTTTGTCATTTAAAGAATGATTTGGCTGTGAGCATAAGAAGTACAGTAAGTAAGTTTGCAGAAGACACAAAAAATGGAGATGTAGAAGACAACGAAGAAGGTTATCTCAGATTACAACAGGATCTTCATCAGATGAGCCAATGGGCTGAGAAGTGGCAGATGGGGTTTAATTTAGAGAAATGCGAGGTGCTACATTTTGGGAAAGCAAATCTTAGCAGGACTTATACACTTAATGGTAAGGTCCTAGGGAGTGTTGCTGAACAAAGAGAACTTGGAGTGCAGGTTCATAGCTCCTTGAAAGTGGAGTCACAGCTAGATAGGATAGTGAAGAAGGCATTTGGTATGCTTTCCTTCATTAGACAGGAGTTGGGAAGTCATGTTGCGACTGTACAGGACATTGGTTAGGGCCACTTTTGGAATATTGTGTGTAATTCTGGTCTCCTTTCTATCAGAAGGATGTTGTGAAACTTGAAAGGGTATAGAAAAGATTTACAAAATGTTGCCAGGCCTGGAGGATTTTTGCTATAGGGCGATGTTGAATAGGCTAAGGCTGTTTTCTCTGGAGCGTCGGAGGCTGAGGAGTGACCTTATAAATGTTTATAAAATCATGAGGGGCATGGATAGGATAAGTAGACAAGGTATTTTCCCTGGAGTGGGGGAGTCAGAACTAGAGGGCATAGGTTTAGGGTGAGAAGGGGAAATTTAAAAGGGACCTAAAGGGCAACTTTTTCACATAAAGGGTGGTACGTGTATGGAATGAGCTGCCAGAGAAAATGGTGGAGGCTTGTACAATTGAAACATTCAAAAGGCATCTGGATGGGAAGGTTTTGGAGCGATATGGGCCGGGTGCTGGCAAGTGGGACTAGATTAGGTTGGGATATCTGGCCAGCATGGACGAGTTGGACCAAAGGGTTTGTTTCCTTACTGTACATCTCTATGACTCTATAACCTGAGTATGGCAATTACAAATTGCTCTAATGTGGCCTGTTGTGGGCAAGTTTGATTTGTGTCAGTCAGCTTGACTGTTCTTACTTTCTTTATTTCAATCTCACATTTGCAAAACACTTTCAACATTTGAAATTTGTTTCCCTTCAATAAACCACATTTAGCTTGACATGGAATAGGATTATTATTTGATCAAACAATCTTTAAGCATAAACTGGAAGAAGGCAGAATAAGAAAATTTCTCCATAGGATGCCTTTCTAAGTGTTGTCCATGGCACAGATAGTGCAACCTCCAACCAAAGATATTGCAGAAAACAATGTAACTGTCTGGAATACTTGTCCATATATGAATAATTATGATTATAGACTCAATGACGCTACATGCTGCGCTCTTTGTAAAAATGGAAATACAATTATGCTCAGTGTGTAAGTGCTTTAGAGAATAAACGAATGTACTACTGTTTTACGCATTTCATTTATGCATAGCTATAGTGCTATTCACTCACTTTCTTTGCAATGTTGGGCTCTTAATGCTATATAGCTTTTATGTATTAACATAAATTATGAATTTTTGCATGACAAAATCTGCATATTAAATGCAGAGCAATTGCAACAGTACTTTGCAAGGTTTTAAGTATTAACAGGACAATTTTTAAAAAAGAATTCTTGGGATAGTACTGATTTGCAAAACAGCTTTCATGCTGTTTGTAAATCATTGGTCTCTACTTCAAAGTGTTCCTGCATTTATGCCTAAGGATAGACTAGCGAAACTGGATTGTTCTCTTTCGAACAGAATTATTTAGGGAAGAATAAATTAGAGGTGTTCACAATTATGAAGGGTTCTAATATTATAGATAATGAGAAATGGTTTCCATTTATAGCAAGGTCATACGCACAGATTTAAAAGATTTGGCAAAAAAATTAAGACGAACAGTGCTGGGAATATTTTTTACACAATTTTTTAAAAATCTAGAATGCACTGTCTGAAAGGATAATAAAAACAGATTTAGCAGTAGCTTTCAAAATGGAATTGAATACATACATAAACATAAAAAAATTCCTAAAATAATGGAAACAAAACAGGGCAGTGTGACTGTTTGAGCAGTTCTTTCACAGAGCTATAAGAGGATTAATGGGCTGAATGATCTCCTTCAATGTTTCATCACATTAATCGGTCCTTGAAGAGACACAAGACAAACTGAAGTCTTTATTATCCTCTCATTTTATTTGGAGTTGATAATTTTGACATTTTGTTTCTTCTTAAATTGCCTTCATTTCCATGCCTATGACATTTATACAGATGACCAAGAAATATTAGCTATTATCAATATCCTTCAAAGATATGAGAAGATGGGGTACTCCAGACAGTTACATTGTTCAAACCATTCACCATGCACTGCCCACTGTCTTACTGTGCCCGGATATTCATTACGGCTGTCCACAAGGACCCTCACCAACTTCTACAGATGCACAATTGAAAGCATACTGTCTGGCTGCATAACAGCCTGGCATGACAACTGCTCTGCCCAGGATGGTAGGAAACTACAGAGAGTGGTGTGCATACTGCAGGCCATCACAGGAGCCAACCTTCCATCCATGGGCTCCATTCACATGGCTCACTGCTCCGGAAAGGTTGCTAGCATCATCAAAGACCCTGGTAATGATTTCCTACAACCTCTTCCATCAGGCAGAAGATACAGAAGCCTGAACAAATGCACTAATAGGTTCAGGGACAGCTTCTTCCCGATCATTATTAAACTATTGAATGGACTCTCTGGCCTCAAATAATGCTGATTTTGTTAACATTGATCTCTCTTGTACACCGTGTGTAATATTACCTGTTTGCCTCCTTTTAAATCTTTTGTTCTGTCCATCCTTGCTTACAATGATTTGCCTGATCATAAATAAGCAAATCAATCAATATTCTGTCAGACAACATACTGCTGTTAAAACTGATTTTTTAAAATCTCTTGGAGCTATAACTGTCTGGCTGACAGGGAGATAGCTCCCCTTCCACCTTAATACAGCTTCTATTTCAGACTAAATCCACAAGTTTCTTCAGAAGAATGTTTTCGCCTGGGTTATTATAGATACCGAACACAATTAAATGTAAAAGCACGCCATTTAAAAAAATAACCATGATATACTGAAGTCTTTTGTACTCTGCACACATGCACTTGGCACACCACCTGTGACATTAATCTTCCCTGGAAATTGGGGATAGCTGCCATCTGTAATAAAAGAAAACTGTAATTGTGAAAGTGGAGGAAAAACATGTAGTTAGATGACATATGGTCATTTTGTGGAATGCGCCACCCATACAAAGGTCCCTCAATTCTGTGCCCTCTTAACTGGCCAGACAGAAATAGCAAACTCTATTTACTGGGTAGGGATGCAGTTACCATTACCGCTCTGTCCTCACAGCCTCTGCTTGTTTTTCTTACCAAGTTGTCTTGCAGAACCTTTCCCACCAGCCTTGTTTTTTAAGTTGCACCTGTTTGGATTTTTGGCTCAGCTGTATAGCAGCAGACGCCTGTAAAACTTCTCTCGTGTCAGGGTAGGTCACGGGTGATTTTTGTTGTTGTTGTCATTCTATTTTCTGTACAAGAAATGACCTCCTGAATTCCTTGCCCTATTTTTTGCCTTTTTCCTGTTGCCCTGTATGACCCAGACATAAACATCTGGGTCACACTTTAGGCTATCCTCAAGCTTTCTGGCAATGGAAAACGTCTCAAAAATTCATGTAATAAAAAAAAAACACCAGGAGGAGTGGCCTTTATGGCTGAGACATGTTTTTAGACTGAAACACTGGAGCCCTTAATAGATGCTTGTAGTGTGCCTGCTGCTGCAGCACAATGCTATAGTTAGATGAAAAGGATTAGATGCCAGGGTCACATTTTTATTTACACTATCCACGTTGACATTGACACAGACAACAAGGATGGTTTGACACATAGTGTACCGGTGGAAATCTTTTAACTTGGTGACTTAAGATGAAGAGTAGTCATACTGGCTATGAACATTAAATGTTCCCTTCTTGTTGATGTTGTGTTTACTGTGAGAACTGTCACATTTTTGGGGAAGTAGCAAGGGATGCCTACAAGCTGGCCATTTTACTTTAAAAATAATATTTCGAGAAACTTTACATCTGCATGACTCAAAGACAGATTTATGCATCTTCATTTTACTTCAAATTGTACCTGTTCCAATTGAAAACAGAAGACAATTAAATCTTATCAATGCAATACCATTTTTCACAATGCAATCCAAAGGCAATTACTTTACATATCAATGCAATACATTTTGGGGTTGCTGTTAAAACTGTGCTAAATTTTGAAAAAAGGATTTTACTTCCACATTTCATCTAACTTTTAGGAACAAAAGTATGAAACCTATTATAAGACCAATTCCTGTTGACTACATAGTTAACATTGTGCAACAATGTATTGGTGTAATCTGCATAATTTTATTTTTTAAAAAAAACACATCAAAAGCTTGGATGATGTCATATACTGAATATACTCAGAAATGCAAAGCTGAGACCTGAATCAGCATGGTGGCTCCAGATGTAACCCAGATGATTACAGGGTGCACACCGTGAAAAGGAATAAGTTAAAAATATACATATATGTACTGAATATAAGTATCATCTACGTCATGGCCAACAGCAATTAGAATAAGTGTCTTCACAAGACACATTGACTAGATATTTAAAGCAGTTTTGTAAATTGCTTTGGTGTGCTGTGAGAAAAGAAACAAGCAGTCTTCCTGAGCAACTGTTAAAATAAAACTTGTTCCTTGGCCATGGGCATCATTGGCTATTGTCCATCTCAAGATAATTTGTGAGAAAATGGAGAGCTCCCTATTCATCTGTTACAACACAATGGCTGTCAGACAATGGTTACGACTTATAGCTCCAAGAAAGTAATTTTTATTTAATTGCATCATTTTCAAAAGGATTTTTCAATTTTCGTTTCTGCTCTTTTTAAGGGAGGGAGGAATGGAACATAAATTCATAAATATGAGAGGGGTAGGAGACATTGAAATTACAGAACTGTAAATTGTCCACCTCTAGGTTTTCCTTGCATTATTGAGCATACAACAATTATATACTAAGGAATGGAGAAAAATTGCAACTGTAATGAAAATCATTTTTTTTCTCTTCTGTAGCCATTCAAACAGAGTAAACAGGTAATCTGGAAACTTGTAACAATCTGTGATTCCAATATTAATTACATGCAATTTTGCCTAGCAGCAGGGGCAAAAATTGTTGTAATATTTTCCATAGATCATCTAAAACCATTGGATTCAGATAATATTGACAGTGGTAAACAGAGGGCACCTAGAGGAAACTTTCTGCCGGAAATATACACTTACTCTGAGTTGCTGAGACGACAACGGAAGACCACTAATTCTGTATAGTTGAGCTCAGGATGAACTCCCAGGAACTGTCTACTTGATCTGTTCAGCTAAGAATTAGTCCTCTGAGCCATTTGGAGTTTGAAGGAAGTCTGTGATGAATTAATAGTTCAGTACATTAGAGAATAAGTTTGAAATAGTGCACAAGCAGTTGTTGCAGCTGGGTAAAATTAAAGCTCAAAGAAACCTCAGGGCAGTATCAGCTTGGTGAATGTAACTGTCCATGAAAAGCTGGAGTTAGGCCCATGGATAGGTACATGTTTTCAGTTCCAGAGTAGGGTTCAGTGAGGAAAGTGAACTATCTGAACATGAGCAGCCATTGATGTAGCCCTTGAAGGAGCAGCTTTTGAAGGAAGTCCAAAGCGAAGTCATCAAAAGAGAAGAATTGGAATCTCTTTAATGAGGTTTCATGACCCGCAGTGTCATGAGCGTATGGATGGGGGTGGAGGGTGGATGCTGAGAACTCCATGACATCTACTTTGTTTGCATTTGCAATTTGATGTGTTCTCTGGTAGTGGCCACTGTTTGTCTATTACACATATTTGCCTCTTGTTAATTCTGAAAGTTTGTTTCATACCTAGTTATTTTCATAATATAGTTTTGACATTAATTTTTGCACAATCTAAACATTTCTATTAATAATGTTTATATTTTTGTTTGAGTAAATTTTGTTTGTAATGTACGAATTGCTATATGTTAACTTAAAAAAAGCAGATGTGTTTCTAATACTTAACTTAATTCAGTCAGATGCTGATATAATTAACCAAATGTAAAACTGCAAGAACTGCTGGAAATCAGAAGCAAAAACAAAAATAGAAATTGCTGTGAAAACTTTGCAAGCCTGGCAGTATCAGTGGAGAAAAATTAGTGTTACCGTTTCAGGTCCAGTAAACCTTCTTCAGAACTGAACTACTGAAGAAGGGTCACTAGACCTGAAACATTAAGTCTGAATTATTTCCACAAATGCTGCCAGACCTGTTAAGTTTTTCCAGGAATTTCTGTTTTTGCTTTTGTAACAATATCACCACCCTGGTTAAATTCAAATTTTGTTATGATCAGTGGAAGAGTGGATCTAAGGAAAGATTCAATGCAACATACCCAATTGGATCATAACACCATATATAGTCAACAACTCAACTATGGTCATATGTTGCAGTCAGCAATGCACAGATAGCACTCTTCATTGACACTGGATAAATCTGTATACAAATAACCTCAAGTCCCATGGTGAGAATTCAGCCTGGCTTGAGCAAAGATTCCTTCCCAGGCTGCTAGTGCAAGTGGAAATGGCAGATAGTTGTTGACATAGTTTTTAATCAATAAATCACAAAAACTGAAATAAGGAGGTTTCTACTGTAAAAAGGCATTTTAAAAAAACATAATCTTAGAGGACATAATTGAATTTACAAGATTCAAAATATTGAAATATATTTTTAAAGGTATTAAAAGAACTGCAGATGCTGAAGATCTGAAACAGAAACAGTTTAGCTGGAGAAACTCAGTAGGTGTCGCAGCACTGTGGAGACAAAGCAGAGCTAACATTTTTAGTTCAGTGATCCTTCCTCAGAAGTGATGGTAGCTAGGAAAAGGTGATATATATGCTGGAGACAGGGGGTGGGGGATGATGAGGGTGAAGAGGAGTAAGTGCATTGGTGGACCTGTCGTGACATGGGCTGATTTCAGCACAGCAACCAAATTTCACCTACTTCTGATCCCCATTATGATCTTTTCTCCTTACCTGGCTTATCACTTTTTCTGAGCGACTATCAGTCCTGAAGAAGGGTTACTGGACTCAAAACATGAACCCTGCTCTCTCTCCACAGATGCTGCCAGAGCTTCTGAGTTTCACCAGCAATTTCTGTTTTTGTTTTTAAAGAGACTGTCTAATCATTTTGATCAGGAATTACTTTATCAAGTGACAGTTGGAAAGTCCCATACATCATGCTATGACTTCATTGATTCCAATTTTACAAAAAGATTTAAAGGTTCCATGTCTAAAATGTGATCAATTTTAACTTCTTGGGTCTTCTCATTGTATGTCATGAATTGAGAGACCTCCTATTCTTGAAAACATTGGTATAAAAATATAAAGTGTTTTTGTTATGGAATCAGGCAGCAATTAGCCCAAATTGATACTGGTTGTTTGTTTGCCTATTTGATGCAACAAACCCTCATGTGTATAACTGCTTGGTCTTCTGCAACTTTTGGATTAGCACATGATAGCACAAATGCACAATTCCACAAGTTGCAGGTACTCTCTGACATCCAGGTGTTAAATGCATCACTTTATTGGCACCTCAAAATGCAGTCCTATCATTGTTCTCTTATATAAGTAGCAAAATGTTGGATGGTTAATTACACAAGCCTTGGTTTGATTTTTGTTCAGCAGAGCCTATGTTGCAATGTTTCTGAGATGTAAGAAGCTTCAAACTTCTCTTTGTTGGTTTTGTTGGTACGCCCACCAGATTGTGAGACTTGGTGTTTTCTCAGACTGAAAATAGCTTGCTTAGAGACCGTTGTCAAGGCTACACTTCAGATTGTGCAGATGGCATATTTTAGAATCTCGTTTCCCTTAACAATGGTGGTTCTACACCACACCAACAGATTATGTTGTAGCACAACTGAGCTGTATTAACCTTTAACGGTTTTTGTGGCTGCTGTTTGTTTTTAATCCCACAGGGGATTTTGACTCTTACAGTTTTTTTATCACTTTATATATCACATTTCATATGAAATGTGCAGCAGTTAGTTAGGTGTTTCTGTTGTAATTTTGCATGAGAGAAATGCATATTATTTAGTATTTTCTGATTGTATCCAAAGTTAAGAAATGACGAACATTTTAAAGTAACATTTCAAATTTTGCATTTGCCTCAATTAATATATTTCATCACACAGAGAGACAAGGGAAACTTTAATTCTTCCCCTTAAAACAGCAATTGTTGAGGACAGGTTGACAGATTGTCAATGATTTGAAATGGTTGTGATAGTATAAATAAGGAGACACAGGACAGCACTTAGTGGGCTGCCTGAGGACATGTAAGGAGGTGGCCAGGCATGTAATTTCAAGCTGCCACCTGGAATATCGATTTGCTCTATCTTCCACATTCAATTTCATGGAGGCACAAGGGTTATAAAACCGTAAGTGGCAGATAGTGAATTGGGGAGCATTTCATCGGAGAAAGTGAGGACAGCAGATGCTGGAGATCAGAGTCGAGAGTGGGATGCTGCAAAAGCACAGCAGGTCAAGCAGCATCAGAGGAGCAGGAGAATTGACCTTTCAGACCTAAGCCCTTCATTAGGAAGAGCTGTTGATTTCCTGATGTCCTGATGTGTCCTGGGGTCACAACCAAAAAGCATAGCCTGACCATTTTTTCCATCAGTGAAAATATAAACAACTGTGATGAAAAGTTGTAAGTTACATGTGACAGAAATTTTAGAGTTTGGAATTTAAAGTAATTGCTTATTGGGTGGCTACTTTGCTGAAAAGGTTTGTTTTAAAAAAACTAGGTCAGACAGTCCTTCCATCAGGATATCTCGTCCAGTCAGAGAGCAGGGACACATTGGAGTACCAATGGGAAATTGTTTATACTAAGGTCGTGGTTTATGATGGACCAAATATTGAAAGCTATTACTTTGTTTCTTCTTCAAAATAATTAAGATTTTAGTTGAGGAAGCTCTGATTCAAAGTTTCAGGGTTGCATGGACAAGATCTGACTGTGGTTAGAAAAAGGAAATTTCACACTTAAGAAGGAGAACAGCACAGTTAAAGGAAAGCACAGTTATCTCAGTGGAAACGTTTCTTTGTATTGATAAATTCTGTAATTACAAAAGATGATATTTCTCTGGATTTATCAATCAGTGGAACTTCAAGTCAGAGAGGTTTATAGCATGAAAAAAGGTTGTTCAGCCACCACGTCCATGCTGGCAGTTTTCACAATTAATCTAGTCCAATTTTCCTGTGTTTGGTCCGTATCCCTGCATACCTATCCTATACAATGTACCTATATGAATGGTTCTTAAATGACAAAGTTGTACTCTCCTCCACCACCAGCTCTAGCAGCCCATTCCAGAATTTGCCAATATCCATTCAGCAAGACAACTTTGGTGATTTAAATCATGCACGCCCAATTACTTCAATACAGTCCTTCAATCTTGGAATAAAATTTGAATTACATTAACTTTACAACAATCAATGTAGAATTTCTGTGACCCATTTAGTTTCTGTATCATCATGATAGGTGAACTCAACTACTGTGAATCATTTTAATCATGTCATTTTTCCATCACAAACAATCTCTTTCCATAACTAAATTAACTTTTATGAATTGAGTCTGCCACTGTTGTTTTCTAAATAATACACCCCTTTCATAAGCAAAGGGATTTTTTTTTTCTGTGATTATTTGCACAAATCAATATAAACAGAGAAATTCACAACTGATCTTGGAGGAATCTGTTTGGGAGAGGTCATAGCACAGAAACAGATAAGTCGATATATTTTAAGCATGGCCTTACAGTAAGTCTGCAGTAAAGAGTAGAGTGGGTTCTTTCTTGATTATATGTTTTATTGAGATATGTCTCCCTATTAAACTTAAAATATAAGCCATAAGTATTAACTTAACTTGGAACAATGTTTTGTAGGGGAATAAGACAGCGCTATTTTCTGGGTCTGTCGGTTGAAAGAAGCAAAAATGGCCTTCAGTAGAGTGATATGCTCTTCTTGTTGAATGTGGGAGTTTAGGGAGAGTTTACAGGTCACTGAGGATTATATCTGCAAAAAATGCCGTTGGTTGTGAATTTTATCAGATCGAATGGATAGATTGGAGAGACAGGTAGAGGCAATAAGGAATTTACAAGAGCAAGGGGATGTGATGAATGGCAGATAAAGGAAGAGGGAAAAGTCACAGATACAGTCACATAGATGGGTTAACTCCAGTAAAAGTAAGAGAGGTAGGCAGTTAGTGCAGGAGTCTTCTGTGGCTATCCCCATTTTAACAAGTATGCCGTTTTGGAAAATGTAGGGAGTGATGGACTCTGAGGGGAACGTAGCACGAACAGCCATGTTTCTGGTATTGAGACTGGTTCTAATGCAATGAGCGGTATGTCAGGTTCCAAGAGATTAATTGTGTCAAGGGGCTCTCTAGTCCAAGGTACAGACAGATGTTTCTGAGGCCAGCAGCGAAAAATCAGAATGGTGTGTTGCTTCCCTGGTGCCAGGATCAAGCATGTCTCAGAGAGGGTGCAGAAAGTTCTCAAGGGGGAGAGGGACCAGCAGGAGATCATTGTACATGTTGGAAACAATGACAAAGGAAGGGAAAAGGATGAGATTCTGAAGGAAAAATAAAGAGAGTTAGGCCGTAAGTAAAAAGGATGTTCTCAAGAGTAGTAACATCTGGAATACTTCTGGTGCTACGAGCTAGTAAGGGAAGGAATAGTAGAATAAGAGCAGATGAATGCACGGCTGAGGAGCTGGTGTATGGAAGAAAGATTCACATTTTTTGGATCACTGGAAGCTTTTTGGGGTAGAAGTGGCCTGTACAAGAAGGACAGATTGCACCTAAATTGGAAGGGGAGTAATATAATGGCAGGGAGATTTGCCAGAGCTGCTCAGGAGGATTTAAACTAGTAAGGTGGGGTGCGGTGTGGAATGGTGATGTGGGGAAGCTGGGGGATATCGAGGAAAGAGATTAATCTGAGACTGGTTCACTTGAGAACAAAAGTGAGTCAAACATTCAGGGCAGGCAGGAACAAGCAGAGAACAAGATAGGACCGATAAATTAAACTGCAATTATTTCAATGCAGGAGGCCTAACAGGGAGGGCAGATGAACTCAGAGCATAGTTAGGAACAGGGGACTGGGATATCATAACAATTACAGAAACATGGCTCAGGAATGGACTGGACTGGCAGCTTAATGTTCCAGGATACAAATGCTACAGGAAGGACAGAAAGTGAGGCAAGAGAGGAGGGGGTATGGCATATTTGATTAGAGATAGCATTACAGCTGTACTGAGAGAGGATATTTCTGGAAATACATCCAGAGAAGTTATTTGGGTGGAACTGAGAAATAAGAAAGGGATGATCACCTTATTGGGATTGTATTATAGACCCCCAATAGTCAGAGGGAAATTGAGAAACAAGTTTGTAAGAAGATCTCAGTTATCTGTAAGAATAATAGGTTGGTTATGGTCGCGGATTTTAACTTTCCAAACACAAAGTGGGACTGCTATAGTTTAAGGGTTTAGATGGAGAGGGATTTGTTAAGTGCATACAAGAAAATATTCTGGTTCAGTATGTGGACATACCTACTAGAGAAGGTGCAAAACTTGACCTACTCTTGGGAAATCAGACAGGACAGGTGATTGAGGTGTCAATGGGGGAGCACTTTGGGGCCAGCGACCATAATTATATTAATTTTAAAATAGTGATGAGAAAGGATAGACCAAATCTAAAAGTTGATGTTCTAATTTGGAGAAAGTCCAACTTTGACAGTATTAGGCAAGAACTTTCAAAAGCTGATTGAGGTCAGATGTTCGTAGGTAAAGAGATGGCTGGAAAAGAAGGAAGCCTTCAGAAATGAGATATTGAGAGTCCAAAGAAAGTATAGGTGAAAGGAAAGGCTGGTAGGTATAGGGAATGCTGAATGACTAAAGAAATTGAGGGTTTGATTAAGAAAAAGAAGGAAGCATATGTCAGGTATAGACAGGATAGATTGAGTGAATCCTTAGAAGAGTACAAAGGCAGTAGGAGTATACTTAAGAGGGAAATCAGGAGGACAAAAAGGCGACATGAGATAACTTGGGCAAATAGAATTAAGGAGAATCCAAAGGGTTTTTACAAATACATTAAGGACAGAAACGTAACTAGGGAGAGAATAGGGCCCCTCGAAGACCAGCAAGGCGGCCTTTGTGTGGTGCTGCAGGAGATGGAGGAGATACTAAACAAGTATATTGCATCAGTGGAATCAGTGCATTTACTGTGGAAAAGGACATGGAAGATATAGAATGTGGAGAAATAGATAGTGACATCTTGAAAAATATCCATATTACAGAGGAGGAAGTGCTGGATGTCTTGAAACACATAAAAGTGGATAAATCCCCAGACCTGATCATCTGTACTTACAACTCTGTGGGAAGCTAGGGAAATGATTGCTGGGCCTCTTGCTGAGATATTTGCATCATTGATAGTCACAGGTGAGGTGCCAGAAGACTGGAAATTGGCAAACATGGTGCCACTATTTAAGAAAGGTGGTAAAGACAAGCCAGGGAACTATAGACCAGTGAGCCTGAAATCGGTGGTGTGCAAGTTGTTGGAGGGAATCCTGAGGGACAGGATGTACATGTATTTGGAAAGGCAAGGACTGATTCAGGATAGTCAACATGGCTTTGTGCATTGGAAATTATGTCTCACAAACTTGACTGTGTTTTTTGCATAAGTAACAAAGAGGATTGATGAGGGCAGAGTGGTGGATATCAGTAATGTGACCAACAAGGTTCCCCATGGGAGACTGGTTAGCAAGGTTAGATCTCATCAAATACAAGGAAAACTAGCCATTTGGATACAGAACTGGCTCAAAGATAGAAGACAGAGGGTGGCGGCGATGGAAAATTTTTTTTCACACTGGAGCCCTGTGACCAGTGGAGTGCCGCAAGGATTGGTGTTGGGTCCACTACTTTTCATGATTTATATAAATGATTTGGATGTGAGAATAAGAAGTGTAGTAAGTAAGTTTACAGTTGACACCAAAATTGGCGGTGCAGTGGACAGTGAAGTAGGTTACCTTAGATTACAATGGCATCTTGATTAGATAGATCAATGGGCTGAGGAGTGGCAGATGGAGATTAATTTAGATAAATGTGAGATGCTGCATTTTGAGAAAGCAAATCTTAGCAGGACTTATACACTTAATCACAAGGTGCTAGGGGATGTTTCTGAACAAAGAGACCTTGAGTTGCAGATTCATCGGTCTTTGAAATTGGAGTCGCAGGAAGATAGGATTGTAAAGAAGGCGTTTGGTATGCTTTCCTTCATTGGTCAGAATATTGAGTACAGAAGTTGGGAGGTCATGTTGCAGCTGTACAGGACATTGGTTAAGCCATTGTTGGAATATTGCATGCAATTCTGGTTTCCTTCCTATCAGAAAGATGTTATGAAACTTGAAAGGGTTCAGAAAAGATTTACAACGATATTAGCGGTTTTGGAAAGATTTGTTGAGGTTCTGGATGTAGGTTTGTTCGCTGAGCTGGAAGGTTTATTTCCAGATGTTTTGCCACCCTACTAGATAACACCTTCAGTGGGCCACAGGCTAAGCCAAACAAAGACACACACGAGAATTCCTAGAAGCGTGGCATTCCAACCGGAACTCTATCAACAAACACGTCGAGTTAGACCCCATCTACCACCCCCTGAGAAAACGAACTGGAAGTGACTTCACCACAGGAAATAATATTACCACAGGAAATAACATCATCAACCCAAAGAAACCCAAGCATATAAATAGAAAGCTGGAATTTTCAGCAGTGCTTCGCCTGAGACCCACTGAAGATGTTACCTAGTGGGGTGACGAAACATCTGGAAATGAACCTTCCAACTCAGCGAGTAAACCTACGTTCAGATTTACAAGGATGTTCCCAGGGTTTGTTCCCAGGGAGAATTTGAGCTATAGGGAGAAGTTGAATAGGCTGGGGCTGTTTTCCTTGGAGTGTCCTGGGGTGGGGGAGTCCAGAACTCAAGGGCATAGGTTTAGTGTGAGAGGAGAAAGATATAAAAGAGACCTAAAGGGCAACTTTTTCATGCAAAGGGTGGTAAATGTATGGAATGAGCTGCCAGAGGAAGTGGTAGAGGCTAGCACAATTGCAACATTTAAAAGGCATCTGGGTGGGTATTTGAATAGGAAGACTTTGGAGGGATATAGGCTGTGTGCTGGCAGGTGGTGCAAGATTGGTTTGAGATATCTGGTCGGCATGGATAAGTTGGACCGACGGGTCTGTACATCTCTCTGATTCTATGACTCTAAACGAGGTAAGGGCAAGATATGGAGATTTTTTTCAATGCAATTAGCAAGGCTGGATAGGCTGGAACCTTTTCTCATTAGAATATACGAAGTGACCTGATAGAAGTTTATAAAATAATGAGAGGTGTAGATAGTTAATGGTGGTTGGGGAATTTCAATACTAAGGATGCGCAATTTAAAAGTGAGCAGAGAGACATTTAAAAAAGACATAAGAGACAATTTATTTTCGAGTGTGGTTCACATGTGGAATAAATTTCCTGAAGAAGTGGTGGATACTGGTAGAATTACAGCATTTAAAAGACATTTAGATGGATACATGAATAAGAAAAGTTTGGAGGGATATGGGCCAGGAACAGGCAGATGGGACTAGATTATGTTCGGCATCGACTGATTGGATCGAAGGATCTGTTTCCTTGCTGTATCACTCAATGACTATGATGTGGAACGTATTGCCTGAAGTACAATGGGAAGAAGATGTAATAGGAACATTCAAAAGTGAACTAGATATGTACTTGGAAGGGAAAATTGCAGGGGCATAGGGCAAGGACGGGAGAATAGGGCTAATTTAGTAACTCTTTTACCTTCTTCAATGCTATATCATGCTATAAAATTATGACTTGAACACTGCGCATTACTATGGAATCTGAAACAGCTTTCGGAATAGATGAAGAGCTGACCACCTGAACTGAAGAAATGCAACATCAAAGACCATTTAGCACAAATGCAGAAAAAGTGGAAATTATATTCGCGTTGGAGAAACATCCTGATACTGATGCAATCTAACAAACTGTATTTCTCTTTAACTTACAGTGCCAGAGACTTAGACAGCTGGGGGAAATCCAACATTAGAATTAAGATTTATACATAAAAAAGCAGTGCTTGTGACATTTGGCAGAGTCAATGGATTTCACATGAAAATTGGCTGACTTGTCAGACCACATAACTTCCTAGAATGTGAAGCTTGTGAAGATTACAAGATTTGCTTCGAAGGATATTATGTTTTGCTTTTCTTCATTAACATTCCTATCTCTCATACCTGGTAAGATTTACTACATGGCTAGAGACTGTGGCATCCACTGCTCTATAATTTTGAATTACATCTCTCGGCTACTGAAATTATACACTAATTAAAAATGGTTTAAGTTATATCCCTCAAAACATCATGCAATATGAGTGCAGTTCTCCATCTTTCCTGTGTACCTGCTAGTATTGGACATGTTCCTTTCCACTGAATTATGTTGATTTAAGGAACATTTTTTCAACCACATGAATGCATTTTTTTTTCCAATCCTTGGTTTCTCCTGACTTCGCCCTGTCCTGAAGATATTATTTTCTTGTGAGTTTCAGGGAAATCTTCAGGCACTGTCATAGGCTCCTTTCCTCTGAGCCAGATGATCTGTTTTAAGTCCCACTCCAGGACTTAATAATCAAGAGCAGAACCTAGCTGAACAGCTCAGTATCAGCTTGTAAATCTTTTGTGCGCTTGCCAAGGGCAAGTGGTGAGAATGGAAAGATTCCTGATCATCGTTGAAATGGAAAGACATTAGAGCCTCTAGAATCACTATCTGTAGAGACAGGTTGCAAGATATATCTAAATGTGCATGTTACCCAGCAACTCAGACTGTTCAGGGTTGGAAAGGATAATTAGTTGGTTGAATGATTAATGTTGATCAAGTTGGTGCCACCAACACAGGGTTTGATTCATGTTCCAGTTTGGATGAATTTGAGACCTGACCCTTGGCCCTATCTGTGTTGGATGTCATGATGCTTTATGTCAGGCCTGCTTTTGGGCAAAGACTCAAGAAAATGTTCCACTGCAGCTGACAGCCCAGTGTTGTGCACCAGTTTGCATTATTCATGTAAACAAAAACTTTACTGTCAACATCAGGAATGTTACTGGCCATTATTGATCCTCTTTGCACTTATTGATGTGCATTGACATCTGCATCACAATGTTAAATTGAAAACTTTGTCCCAGGTTGAATTTTTAAATAGATGTGGATATCGAGTCAGAGGCAGATCAGTCAAAACTTCGCATCAGCAGCTGATGTGTCAGTTTTTATGTTCTTATCTTGACCAACTTCAAGCATGTCAGTTCAGGGATATTGACAGCTATTTGTCCCAAAGTAATGGGTATCTGTTAAATCCTTATTGGGCCCATTAGATCAAACTTTCTAGCTAGTAACTAGGCCTTGACTGAAGCTGAGTTCCAGCCCATGAATGGAGAATGCCTTTTAGTTCCAGGTTAGGTTATGTTGGCAACACTCATCCATCATTTTTAAATCCTTCTCTCCATTGCTACGATGTCAGTTGTATTTGGTGCCTCTTTTTATAATTAAGCCTTCAGAGGATGTTTTTGTCAAGAGGTGCCCCTCACAATCTCTATCTACCCTGGCAGATCCCACTTGTGTCATTGCTGGTGTTTCTCTGATTGGTTCCTCAGTCAGACCGTGAGCTCGTAACCTGGCCCAAATTGGCCCACTTAACAAAATAGCTATCAGCTGTCCGGAGTCAATGTTACCCAGTGTCAGAACCTGCAAATGCACCTAATATGGGATCAAAATCCCAAACTGAAACTACCTCTTTGGTGTTTAAATCCCAACTAATAACATTCAACATCCCAACCTGACCACAGTCCAATTTTTCTGTTTGTTTATCCACATCTTTGAGAACATCGATGCCTTTCCGTTATCCCTATATTCCAGAACTCTTTCCTTAAATGTTGCAAGCTGTCCATTTTTTTTTAATGTTTCCTTCAATAGCTCATTATAAGTTTCTATCCAGCTCCTGTGAAGCACTGTCAGACATCTTATAATATTGAATAAATGTAAATGGTTGTTGGTGTTGAATACTGATAGGATATACAATTAAAGAACCATCACATCTGGGGGAAATCCTGTTCTGTGGGTAACATTCATTCACTTTACCTCAAATTTCTGGATAGCAACAAGTTTAAAAAGGCGAATTTTATAGGAACCTGAATGATGTAGGCAATGGCAAGAAGTATAGGAGAATGGTATGAGAAATTGGATGAGGGCTTTCTTGATATTAGTGCAACACCTTTAATGTTGCAATAGAATTCTGTGTGTTGGGAAGAGATTCCCACAAGCGAACACCCTACTAATATGCAGTATCCTGCCCAAACATGTGTCCTAAGACTTCAACATAAAAGTCAAAGTGGTACCTGACTTCAACTCACTGCTTGCTCCTTCAGACCATGACTTTGGACAATTGGCAACAAAGTTATATAGCATGCTCCAGAACACCGGCCACAAATACCATATGTCCATGGACACTCACATCTGACGTCTTCCAGTCTCTCAGGACCCATACAGCATCTTTCCAATACACTTACAGGGCACTTTTGCACTTTAAAGCTGCACTTTAGGGTGCACCAGCAACAAGACTTGAAAGTCTGCTAGTGCTTTTGCTCCACTTTGCACATGGGACCAGGCACCTCACCAATGGATTGGGACCAGACTGCATCTCAGAGCTGCTTGCTTGCATTCTTACTCAGCTTGAGCCTACCTGGGTGGCTCACAACCAGACTGCCATACCTCATTGTAATTTGTTTTACACTTTGCCCTTCCAGATAGAGCAACCAGTCTCACATTGTTTCTGTCTTGCCTTGCTGTTTAGCACAGACTCAAGATTAGGATGTTTACTTTGGTTTCTAGCTGTCCTCAGTCAAATCAACAGAGACAGTCTTCAGACATGGGGTCCCTATCAAAGGGTAACAGAAAGTCAAGGGTAACCCTTGACATCTGTCCTTAGGCTTCGTCACAGTCTTTCAGCCTCTCTGGGCTGTCAACATCAATATCATCTCCTCACAGAGGATGTGGAGCTGAGCGGCGGCAGCCCAAAACCCATCTTATCTTTTCTCATCTGATTGTGGGTTGTTGTCTCCTGGAATGAGAACATGGGAGGCATTGAATGAGACTAAACTGGGCGCACAAATGTTAGTAGAAAATGAGGACTGTAGATGCTGGAGATCAGAGTCGAGAGTGTGGTGCTGGAAAAGCACAGCAGGTCAGGCAGCATACAAAGAGCAAGAGAGTCGACCTTTCGAGCATAAGCCCTTCATCAGATTCCTGATGAAGGGCTTATGCCTGAAATGTCAATTCTCCTACTCCTCAGATGCTGCCCGCCTAACCTGCACAGATGTTAGTGCTGATGGTGATGAGGGAAAGGAGTTAGTTGTCCTTGTGTAAGTGAGTAGGCAGCACAGATGGGATACTGGATTAAGCGTGAGGGATAATGGAGTGGGTGGGAATGGAACTGGGAAGATGTTGTAAGAAATAGTGAAAGGGATAAAGAGTGAGCCTTGGTGGAAGACAGGTGCAGAAATAGAGATGGAGTGAGTGTGAGGTAACAGAGAGAATGCTCTGGTTAAGTGTTGATCATTTACCTTCAAAGCTGGGCATTGGTCCAAACGACTAAGACTGCATTGACCCTGGTGGCAACCTCAGACCAGGCTGGCAGTGTTTGATGGTATGGCATCCTTTGCTAGTCCTGGGGTAAAAGGATGCCCATGATCTGCACCACCCTTTCTATCAGGCCCTCCATAGTCTGCAAAGCAAGGTGCCAATTTCCTCTTATTTGCCAGGGCAAAATTGTGCAGGGCAGCTCCAGACTGACAATGTTGAACATGACAGCTTTTAAAAGATAACTGTGGTGCCAGGAATGCTGCTCTATTCTGTCATATAGCAACAGTGGTGGGTTTATCCATGTAAAGTAAGATGGTAGAATTGGCTCACATCAGAAAGGAGCTCCAGTGGGCCGTGGTAGGTAATTAGCAATTGACAGATTTGGGAAGTTAGAATTAGACATCACAGAAGTAAACGTTCTGTGAAACCTAATGAAATTGATACATAGCCAAATTTGGTACGATTCAGCCCATGGTGACTAGTTATTTCTTTTTTCTTAAGTCAGGAACATTTAAGGAGGTCACAGTAAATCATCAGCTACCCCTACCAAAGGTCAACTAATTCCATAAGATGATAAGACCTAGGAGAAAAATTAGGCCATTCAACCCATCAAGTCTGCTCTGCCATTCAGTCATTGCTGGTAAGTTTCTCAACCCCCATTCTCCCAATTTCTCCCCATAAACCTTGATCCCCTTGACAGTCAAAAACCTATCTATCTCAGTCTTAAATGTGCTTAATGAGCCAGGTAATTTACCATGTCTGTTCATAAATTTTCTTTATTTTGCCTTGAATGGATAGGCCAGTATTAAAATGTTATTGAAGGTGCAATGAAGATTAAGAAATTGTGATGTGCTGACTGCAATTTTTAATTGTAATTCATCCCTGAAAACCTGATTGCAAATAACCTGATAAAAACAGAAACTTTTTATTACAGTATTTTGTTTCTGAAGTTTGCAGAGATGAAACAGTTCCTGTCTTTACTTCAGACCAAAAACATCCATAGTATCTTGCTTTTAGATCAATGGAATAGGGAAAATCTGCAAAAATATGTTGTTTAATCCAAGCTTGAGTATTTTCTGACCAGCATTCAAGCAGTTAATCTCAGTAGCTATTTAGAAAACACTCTAGTCTTCCTTTGATCTTTATCACAGGTAACTGTTTCCTTTCTATCTCCTTGGTTAGAATTGCAAATACTTTAAGACTCAGATCAAGCCTCTTGGGGCCATCTTGTTTGATTATTGAAGCATGGCATGATAACTGTTACCACCCACTCGAACCCTGTTTGCTCTTACCTGTCCTTTGTTGTATACAGCACTGCAATAACCTACCTTCTATCTTGTAATTACAGAAAATGTGTATGATCTTGAGTTTTATGAGCAATTATGGATTACTTAGGATGCAAAGTGTAGCAAACTCTGTACATGCACAGGTCTGATTGAAACAATATATTTATTTATTGATGCTCTCTATCTCTCCACCAGGGAGTAATGTTAAAAAATTATTTGATCTGAATTGTTTGGAGACAGTTAAAAGAACACTACCAAATTGCTTATCAATCTCCTGTCTTCTTCCAGTGCCCATGCAACAACATTTTTATAATGATTTGCACACTGAGACAGGAAAGAAGGGAATTTAATAAGGAACCTTTTCTCTGTTAATAAGGAATCCTCAAGCAATTTTGAGGCATGCCACAGAATGCTGTAGTGAGGAACTATTGTATTTGAATCTGTTTGTTGGATGAAAACAGCACTCAGTTTGATGTGATGTGCAATTTTGTCTGTAATTTTGTTATATTCCTGTGGTAAGGAACAATGGGTAAGATACTAAACAATATCTCTGAGGGAGGGGCAAAGGAAGAAAGATGATCAGAGAAGTAGTCACCATTGGCTAGCTCTAATACCTCCACTATCCAGGTCAAAGATGTATTGTTGGGCATCTGGAAAAATAACTTTCCCACCCTCCAGTACAAAACCGATGTTGTAGTACAGAATGACATAGCAGTGGGAAGGGGCTTAATAACTTGGAAAAATAGTTGAAAAATATCCTTCTTAAAGGATATTGGGAGAATCTTTTGCTTTTTGGTATTAGATTTCATTGGTGGTTTCTCTCTGCAGGGCTTAGATGTTTCACTGTATCTTAGCAAATGTGCCTCACTAACCAGCCATTCTACTCCATTCTACCAACCAGAACAATTCCCCACTCACTGGATGTCTACCAAAGGACCAGAGTTGCTGGCACATTTGCCATCTTTAAAAAGCTGTTGTGTACCTGGACAAGCACTGGTATTCCTAAGCTCCCAGCTCATCAAAGGACAGCCTTTCCAAAAGTATCTTAAAAGGGGAAAATGGTGGTGCAATTTTCTGACAGAGAACTGGAGGTTCTGGTAAACAAAATGACCCAGAGAAAAGCTGTCTTCATCATGGAGGACTGACAAAGGAGGACCTGGTAGCCTGTCCAGATATAGCTACCCTGGTCGCTACAGTTCTCTTCAGGGCAAAAGAATAGCCAACAATGCTGCAACAAGATCAATGACAAAAGTCAACCTTCACCAGCGTAGGTGCCACACTGTTCCCTTCACACTCACTCTCTCTCTGCTACTGTACCCAGCTCCCACCAAGACCCTTGTTTCATCAGTCTTCAACAGCTTCTCTCATTCGCTCGCAATCCTGCCCCAATCTCCCATCCTACCGGCCTTATATGTCCTCTGTGCTGCCTACCTGTTTGCCCACCATACTTCACCACCATTCGACCATCTGCACCAGCAAGAACAGCTGCACCACTTACACCTCACTCAATCCTTCCCTTTCTCTCACTCCAGCAGAAAATAGCCAACAGGGCGGAAAGAGCCAGGATAACCTGACATTAAACTTCTTATCATCTCTAAGGAGAGAGTCCTGTTCCTCATAGAAGACTGGGACTGCTCGTGTGGGGTTGCTGAAATATCTGTCCTGGCAATTACGTTCTTCACTCCATTGCAATTCTCATTGGATGCCACTTCTAATCATTCTCCAGGACTCCTTCTCTCCCAATGTGCCTTGACAGGTACCAGTCCCTGTGGAGAAATGGGTTGATTCACCAGAAGCCATATCCTTGGTGGATCATAAGTGAAGCCACCTACCACACCCCCTCACCAGCTCAGATATCAACACCTCAATGGGAATGCCAGGTTTTTAGACAATACGGAACCATGATCTAGTGTACCCCTCACAGCAACAACTCTGTTGCCAGCCAAGGGGGATAAAGCACTCCAGGACACTGACACACAGAGAACTGAGCCAACACCTTCAGCATCTTTGCCCTATTTCCCCAGCCACGGGCCTTCAGGACTGATATCAACAGAGGAATGGAGATCCTGACACTCATTCCAGGTGCCACCTCTGAGAAGAAGACAGGGTGGTGTCAAGAAACATGTGGCTGCAGGAGAGGCAAGATACAGGCCTCTCAGGACTATACAGTCACAACATTTCAGAGACGTCAGACCCCTCTACCTCCAGCCTGCCTGCCCTCTCCAATTCCTGAAAGTTTGAACTGGGAGGCTCCACTTTCCTCTGGAAAGAAGACCCTCAACATGTCTTGGCCATCTAGACCAAACCACCAAGGAGAATGATTTCAAACGTCTGAGACCCAGGTCTTGGATCCGCCCTCTGCAACTGGATTCTCAGCTTCCTGACCCACAGACTGCAATCAGTGAAGATAGACAACTGCACATCCTCCTCAACAACACTCAACACTGGAGCCTCCCAACGATGCATTCTCAGCCCCCGCTATATTCTCTGGGTGTGTTGCCAAATTCCAAACAAACATCATCTACCAGTTTGCCAACACCACCGTGGTAGGATAGATATCAAATAATGACAAGGCAGAAGATAGAAAGGAGATCGAGGGCTTGGTGATGGGATGCAATGATAACAACCTCTCTCAACGTTGGCAAAACTAAAGAACTGAAAGCATACTCTGCAGGTGCATAGTGGCCTAGCATGGCAATTGCTGTGCCCAGGACCATAAGAAACTACAGAAGGTGGTGAGCATAGCTCAAACCATCATGGAAGCCAACCTCCGATCCATGAATTCTATTTACACAGTACATTGCCACAGAAAAGCTGCCAACATCAAAGACTCATCCCACCCCGGGAATGCACTCCTCCAACCTCTTCCATCGAGCAAAAAATACAGACCAGAGGGTTCAAGAATAGCTTCTTTTCTGTTGTTATTAAACTGATGAATGAACTCCCTGATGCACGAGACTGATGCACCTGACTGTGTCCCACCATCTTGAGCAACCTAACCAGACAACCCTGGATGAGAGTGCTCAGATTTCTGATGGCACTACATCGCTTTGACCGCATTAGCCCAACCCCCAGACTGGCTACTGCTTAGCCACATGACCTCCTGTAACCCATTCCCAGACTCCAGAGGTGCAGATGCCCTAATAGAAAACACCGTGACCAATCATCTGTGGCGGCAAAATCCCTGGACTGATATTGGAGGAAGTCCCTGACCAACAGTGGTGGGACACCCTGCCTGACTGGTACTTCCATGGCCTTTGGAGAGGACAACTTCCAAAAGACTTTGAGACATGGCTGCTTACTTGCTCTAGGTAAAAACAGTGACTGCAGATGCTGGCAATTATCAGATGGCAATGTCCATGGAAAAGGGGTGTGGGCATCTAATGTCTAAAGGATCATGCCCTGAGATACAGTTTAGAGGTGAGCAACATCGGGTACAGCCAACAGTGAGCTAAAGTTGCAGGGTACTCGCTCTGACTCCCCTGTCAAGAATCTCAGAACGTAATTTGCTTGCTGTATGTGACAGGGTATAAAGTTCTATGTTTCTTTTTAGAAGAGATTTTAATCTCCTGGTTATATATTGTTTTCCTTATATACATCCCTACACTATTGCCATACAGCAGTAGTGTTTATTTTGCCCAGCACTCATGTTAGGTGTGTTTAGGTGCAAGACACAGTGAAAATACTAGCAGTGCAAGGAACTTGATGAACCTTCCACCACCAGGAAAAACATACATGTGGCCAAGGAACCAGTGACAAGCAGAGCCCTGTGGGCACAATGCCTATGTGAAAGAAAAAGTGAAGGGGAGGTAAGGGATCAAATCAAAGTAGAGTTGGAAGGGGAAATGGAACATTCCATCTCCCATGGTGGCCACTTCTTCCTAAAGGCATTGAAAGTGTTGGTGGTGACCATGTGCTCCATCTCCAGCTGGAACATAGCCACAGAAGAGGGGCAGGGAGTCGGCCATTATGACCTCCTCCATGGCCTGCCTGTTAATGGCCAGCTTGGCCAGGCCAAGGAACAAACCAACGAGGAGATCATCCGACCTGCCCATGCCCCTCTGCACCAGGTGCCCAATAATGAGGAACATGGGGCTGAAGTGCAACCAAAAGCAGAGAACGAAGTTTTTAAAGTTATTGAAAAGAGAGTACAAATGCCCACAACCAATATACACATGGCCCAGGTAGAAAATTCTCTAATAATTAAGGTAATACATGCAGTTAATAAGGTAATTAACAAGCAATATCTAATGAGAATCTCACCTCAATGCCTAGAAGTTACTGAAATAATGCAACAAGCTGCTCTTGACATCGAAAAAGACCTCACTGGAGATTTTGTGCATTCTTCCACATATCTTGCCAGAGCCCATGCCCTTCAAGCTCCTTTAAGATCCCACCAACTGATTTCTGTCTTGTAGCATGATTCCACTACTTTTGTGCAAATAATTATTCATTACAGAAGCACAAACATTTCAAGGAATGGTTTGATTTATGAATGTGTAGAATAGCCTGAACAAAAAGTCTACATTTCTTACATATTCTTAGTCTGCAACACAGTGGTTAGCGCTGCTGCCTCACAGCACCTGAGACCCGGGTTAAATTCCCGCCTCAAGCAACTGTCTGTGTGGAGTTTGCACATTCTCCCGTGTCTGCGTGGGTTTCCTCTGGGTGCTCCTGTTTCCTCACACAATGCAAAAATGTTCAGGTTAGGTGAATTGGCCATGCTAAATTGGCCATAGTCTTAGGTGAAGGGGTAAATGCAAGGGAATGGGTCTAGGTGGGTTGCTCTTCGGAGGGTCAGTGTGGACTTGTTGGGCTGAAGGGCCCATTTCCACACTGTAAGTAATCTAATCTAATCTGATTGCCTTTGTAATAATTATGCTTGATATAGCTATTGTATTCCTTTTCTCATTCTTGCATCTGTTCACGTAAAATTCTATCATATCTAAAAATGCAGAATTGTTCCCATACCTCTGCAGTTCAACACTAAGGTGTAAGAATGTGTAAATGTACATGAGAATGCATGTTTGTTGTATCCAAGGATACTTCTGCTTTCAACCTTCTCTTCCCCCACTGCAGAATGTTCTCTGCCCCACAATGGCTATCACTTCCTGGGTGGAACTGAATGCTAGGATTTCCCTGTAACAAGCATAAACACGTCCACATTATAGAGACCAAGCTGCATTCACTTCGGAAGGAATGTAGAATGGCAAAGTGCCCTTGTTTGTGACTCTATTGCTGGGTGCATATAGTCTACATTCAGTCTTCAAAAGCAAATACAATGCAAGATTCATAACATTAAAAGAACCAACTTATAATCTCCTTTTGCAATGCCTGTTTTATTAAGTTGTGCATATGGAATGTTTTACTGTGCATTTTGCTCCAACAGTAGCAATTCATGTCTGAGTTAGGCAATTATGGACTGAAGTCAGTCCTAAATCTATTTGGGTTAGCACTCCAATGAGGAACAACGGGGTGCTGGATTGCCCATCTTTTGGATGGAGTGTTAATCTGGAACCTTGCTTATTTGCTTCAGTTGGATCGCAAAGATTGTTATTCAAAAATGGCCAAGGAATTGTTTTGGAAACCTGATTCGTATCCCTTACTCAGTCATAAGTAGAAAAAACAGATCAACTGATTGTTCACCTCACATGTTTGTGGGATCTTGCCATGTGTTAAAGATCTGCAAAACAGTCAATAAGTGCATTTTTAAAGGACTTTAAGATGATAAAGTGCAACATAAATATTATTTTGGTAGATCCCATTGCTAATGAAATCTACTATCTGGGCTGAAAATAGGGACATATTGCTGAAACTTTGTTTTCTTACACTTAAAAGGACAAATGCAAGAGCACCAAATTTCAACCAGTCACAGCAATTTATGGTACAGGCAAAAACGGTGTTGATTGCCTGGCAAGATTACATTGATTGGGGGATGCATTGCCTTGGTGTAAAACAACAAGGAACAAGGCTCCCTGTGCTTCCCAGTAACTCATTGACGTCTAAGGTTTGGACATAATCCCTTTGCTTGTAGAGAATGGATTCTTGCATTGTTATCTACTACTAACATGTATCTCCTTAAATCTTGATAGTTCCTAGGTATGTCTTCTCATTGTTTATACAAACTCACCTTTTGATTCTTATCCTTTTCATACTATCTAGTGTTCTATATAAATACAAACCTGGGGATCGATGACTGACATCTTTATACAAATATTTGGATTCTGAATCAGGTGTCTTTACTAATATCTCAGAAAAGGAGTTAAAAAATCACATAACGCCAGGTTATAGTCCAACAGGTTTATTTGGAAGCACTAGCTTTCGGAGCACTGCTCCTTCATCAAGTGGTTGTGGAGAATGAGATTGTAAGACACAGAATTTATAGCAAAAGTTTACAGTGTGTTGTAACTGAAATAATATATTGAAAAAGACCTGGATTATTTGTTAACAAAAACCAATAGAGACTCAGTAGATAAACAATAGAACTTAAACAGTTAATAGGAAAGATTAAGCGCATATTGTTCAAATTTGGCATTGTCAACAACCTCATTCTCTCAAATAGCAAGGATATAGCAGATAAGATTACAATGAGCATCAACTTGATTCTTGGTGAATAACATTCCAAGTGACAGTGATTGCTCCTGTTTTCACAAAGTGCAGAACACACTGCTCTCCCTGTTGACAATTCACAGGATTTGTGGATCTTCATTCCGAGTGCAGACATGTTTTGATGATGTCATCCTCCTGCTTTCAGCTCACTCTGTTGTGAAAGGATGAAACAGGATTCACTCGACTTTAAAGATTAGCCTTTAACGATGAGTCCTTTGATGTTCAAGCTCTTCCAGACATAGGCAGACAACCTTCTGTTTTAAGTGTCTTAAAAGTTCTGAGACAAACAGGTACAGAAGCATTTCAGACCTTCATAACTAAATATGATAAGGCTAAATAACACCTTTCAGATTTTCATCTTAAAAGTTAACCCTTTAAAATGCAATTGCAATGTATACGCAACATTTGTAAGTTATGGATATAAAGTCTGGTACATAAGTCGTGCATCTCTGACAATCGTAGAAGATGGATAATTGTCTGCCAGTTATGTATCCTGCTTAATGTACAGTTCCCTAACTCTGTGCTTAATAAAACCTTTTGCTAAGCTTTCTAATTGAACTTTTCCCAATTCTAATAAAAGATCATTAACTTGAATGATTTTATAATTTCATATAGATGTTGTGTGACTGGTTGAGAATTTTCAGTATTTATTGTTCACAGTTTATTAAATATTGAAGTCAAGCTAGCAAAGGTTAATAGTTTTTGTATCAGTAGTATTCATTACCAGGTAGGCCATTGGATCAATGTATCTCTGTTGTATATTTTGCAGTTGTAATTGTAATGAAGTCAGCCAGCTGAACCTCATAGAATATGAGATCCATGATCAGGGCCATTAATCTATTCCAATCAAGGAGCCCTGGCTGACATAAAAAAAAGTTGAGTAGACAAGCAGGAGGCTGGAAGAACACAGCAAGCCAGGCAGCATCAGGAGGTGAAATCAATGTTTCAGGTGTAACCCTTCTTCAGGACCGCTCTACCTTCTTCTCCAACTCCTGATGCTGCCTGGCCTGCTGTGTTCTTCCAGCTTCCTGCCTGTCTAACTTGGATTCCAGCATCTGTAGTTTTTTTGGTTCTATAAAAAGATTGGATGTCATGGATCCTGATATTCTGATGCCTGACTCTGAATGAGGCAGTACCATAGTCAAGGACTGTTCATGTGTAAATGAACGGTGAATTGGTGACAGGATAGCAATCTCTGGAGCTATTTCAACAATTTCCAAAAAAAAATTAATAATATATTAAAAAAAGTACTTGGTTCTGTAAATTTATTGAACAAAACTGGCAAAGTGTAGAAACAAATGGATTTTACTAATGAATGTTATGTCCACAATTTTTTTTTCTGTTGCCCTTTATCTTCTAAAGCCACTCTCCCATGTTTGGGTATGATGCTGTGACACCTTCTAATATTTCATCCAGATGTTACTCTTGATGTTGACCCCTGACAGACGGGTTGACCATGGAATGCTTTACAGCCAAACCCACAATGTAATTTCTCAACATCAAACAAATACTTTTCAGTGAAAATCAGTGACAACCAATTGGAAAGAAACAAAGGCTTGTATTATATAGTGCCTTTATGGCCTCCAGACATTCCAAATCCAAGGTCACTTTGGGATTATGGAAAAACAACAGTCAATTTGCCCAGCAAAATCCCACTCACAACAAACAATGAAGAAAAGCCAAACTGACCAGCATTTCCACCACTACTCAAGTCTGCTCAAAACCTAAATTCAATTGTATAATATATACAGTCACCTCAGATACGATTGGACTCAGCTCAGAATGGGAACTGAACCCAGAGCTATTTTGGCCTTTGTAATTCAGTCCCAAATTGAGCATCAACGTTTACAATAAACAATAGCTGATGTTACAATCTGAGTTCAAATTGATAGTTTTTGCAATAAAAGCATCAATGTTGATTGTGTTACAATTATGATTTGGAGATGTTGGTGTTGGAGTGGGGTGTACAAAGTTAAAAATCACACAACACCAGGTGTTTTTTGGACAACAACCTCATGTTACAGTTAGTTTATTAAAAGCCACATTTATGTATTTTTGGCATGCATTCTCAGCTAATCATGAAGATTTGGTGACTAAAAAGTATGCAACTATGTCAATATTCAATCATTATCTTATAAAAAGTATTACAAGATATCTAAATCCAAATGATTTTACATTATATTCTGTTTATAAATCTGTATCTGTGTTTTGTTGGAAATATATATTGGACAGGAGCAGCATAGTAGTTCTGAAGGGGGAGGTGATTGATGTAGAGCTTTGCTTACCTGAGGAATTGAAATGTGATTCTTCCACCCAATGTAAATGTGAAAAGTGCTGCAGTGAGCAGACTTGCAATACTATTGCATCCATATGTACCTGACGTTTAACTATTCCCAGGGAACAACAAATGTCTGTACAGCATTTCCAAGACTCAAACCATTTCTCCAGCTAGTATGAATGTACTGAGAGTGTCACACTGATTTCTGTCTCGCTGTTGGAATTTATTGGTCTCCCTTTCGCATTTTATTCTGAGGCCAAAGAAGGCAGCTGTAGGTAGGTTGGGAATAAGAAGAGTTCCACACATGCCAAGAGGTTATCAGATGCAGATGGTGGAACAAGTTCAGAAGAGGACAGATGGTTATTTGCAGAAACTAGGATGCTTATGTAAAGGTCTGCAGGTTATGGGATAATGTGCCTCCTTCAGAATTGATAGGTTGGAACACTGAGTTGATGCAGTATTCAATCAGTTCACTGTACCTTAGAGCCTGTGGTCCCACAGAGCAACAGTGGTGCTAAACCACAGCCTGGCAACAGGAAAAGTTATGTGAAAGGAGTAGAACTGGTTGAATCCCGATGGTACTTGTGTACTCAAATGTCAAATAGTGTGCTGACCTTTCGAGAAGCTTTTTATAAACCACCCTAAGATGCTCAAGAGAGTTTTCATCTTCAAAGAGCGACAAACAAGCAGTTCAGCTGCAAATACTTGGGAGGATGAATCACAGAAGCAATAAAATGTAATAGAAGCTGCTGGGAAAGTACATATAAATCTGTATGATGTACTACAGTTCGTCAAACACAAATTGCACATTAATACAGTGTTTAATCTTTGTGAACATGAATTTGCATTGTGTGGAACAGCTGACAGTCAATGAGCTCTACGTTCAAGGCAAATCCTGTATTATTTTGTGCATTCTTGCTTATGGACGTAGATTTGGTTGCTGAGCTGGAAGGTTCATTTTCAGATGTTTTGTCACCATACTACGTAACATCCTCAGTGAACCTCCGGATGAAGCACTAGTGGTGTAGCCCACTTTCTACATACTTGTTTGGGTTTCCTTGGGTTGGTAATGTCATTTTCTGTGGTGATATCATTTCCTATGGTGATGTCATTTCCTGTTCTTTATCGCAGGGGATTGTAAATGTGATCCAAGTCATTGTGTTTGTTGATAGAGTTCCGACAGAACACTACCCGTGAACAACTGTACTTCCTGCACGAATGCCTAAGGGATTAGGTACTACCTAAATGTCTTACATACAAACCTTCCCTTAACACTCCACTAGCCAAAAGAATAGCAGAGCAAAACGGCTGCAGAATGCTTAGAGAAATGAGTAATGATGTCCACAACAGATTCTGTAAATACAAACTGGAAATTTTGAGGCAAAACTCTTTACTCACTCATGCAACAGACCATGAATGGACAGACACAGTACAAGAAGCCATAGATATTAGACAGCGACAAACACAGAAAATGAAAAAAAACTATAACCGCAGGGAAAAAAACTAGACGAACTTACACAAAATAACAACACTGACAACACAGAAGCATGGATAAAAAAAACTTATCTGACCGACTCTTAACAGACACTGAAAAAGCTGTCTTAGTAAGAGGATTAAATTACAACTTCCTGGATGTAGACAAGAAAGATTTCTTAGCAGTATTAGAAACAACACTGAAAGATGACCAACTCACAGAAAAAACCCAGAAAACCATCAGACAGGTAGTCGCACCAACATTAAGCAGGAAAAAGGAAGGAAACACATTCAATACACAAGAAAGCAAAGCACTAGAAAGACTAAAACAAGATAAAAATATTGTTATTCTACCTGCAGACAAAGGATGCTTGACAGTCATTTTAAATCAAAGAGACTACATTGAGAAAGTGAATGCACTACTTGCAGATGCCAACACTAATCAACAAGTGGCGATAGACCCGACCCCACAACTAGAAAACTGAATCACAGCCCTACTCAAAAACTTCAGAAATCTGGAGAAATAAATAAGACCAATTTCCAAAAAATCCAACTGGAACTCTACCACCCCCTGAGAAAAAGAACAGGAAATTATATCAGCATAAGAAATGACATCACCACAGGAAATGACATCACCAACCCAAGGAAATCCAAACATATAAATAGAAAGCGGGGTACACCACCAGTGCTTCACCCAGAGGCTCACTGGAGATATTACCTAGTATGGCAACAAAACATCTGAAAACTAACTTTCAAGCTCAGTGAGCAAACCTACATCCATAACTTCAACCTGAGCTACAAATTTTCTCAAAACTCACTATTCGTTTATATATGGTAATTCAGGAGCTTCATGATCATTTCACTGAAATTAGGCTTTTGTTTCCTTTTTTAAAAAAAATTATGAAGTCTATTTCTCAACATAGTTGTGATTAGAACACATTTTCTGGATTACCCATCCAGTAATGCAAGCGTTGCCATACCATATTCATGATCAGGCTGTCTATTTAAGCTGTGACATGCAGGAATTATTGCACCTCCTCAAAAAATTGAAGCAAAAACAGTATATAACACTATTTCTATCTGCAATGTTAGCAAAGATTTGACTTATCTTGAAGATGACACTGCTTTTAGAAGCACCTACAGAAACCATTATCTGTTAACTAGCACTCAGCCCATATCCCTCTAAACCCTTCCTATTCATATATCCATCCAAATGCCTCTTAAATGTTGCAATTGTACCAGCCTCCACCACTTCCTCTGGCACATCATTCCATACACGTACCACCCTCTGTGTGAAAAAGTTGCCCCTTAGGTCTCTTTTATATCTTTCCCCTCTCACCCTAAACCTATGCTCTCTAGTTCTGGACTCCCCGGCCCCAGGGAAAAGACTGCCATGGACGGGTTGGACCGAAGGGTCTGTTTCCATGCTGTGCATTTCTATGACTCTATGACTCTATAACTAGAGTAGGCAGCAGCACATTGCTTTGTTCATTTCAGTGCCACCACTGGGGGCGTTATTGATAACAGTAAAAAGAGAAAATCAAACAGTCAACATGTATTCCAGCATGTATTCCAACGCAGGGCGAACCGAAATGAACTTCTGTCTTAAAAAGGAAACAAGTTAACACAATGAATGGATGTTTTCCGGAGCTAATTTTTTCTTCCCAGTGTGTTCTATTTGAAAGACTGATACAGTACAGTATTTACTCTGTTCACTCTTCAATCAATGTAAGCAAAATCCCGTTACTATCCAGGAAGTATTTCTCTCACTGCATTCATAAAGAAACCACTATGGTTACAGAAATACCATGTTGAGTAGTAAACCCCTCCAAACACAGAAAACGCATATGCCACTAGTTTACAATTCAAAATCCATAAGTAAGTGATATTGATATCACATACCTTACTTCACATGACCAAATTGTTGGAACTGCCAATTAAAATGTACTTGGGTCCTGATGGCTTTCACTGTAGGATGCTAAAAGAAATGGCTAGTGAGATAGTTGATAAGTTTTAATTTTAGAAAATTCCCTAAATTCAGGGAAGGCCCTATTAGATTAGACAATAGCTAATAAAGTTCTTTTATTCAAAAATGAAAGGAGACAGAAAATAGAAAACTACAAACCAGCTAGCTAAGCATTGTCATGTAGAAAATGGTAGAAGAAATTATTAAAGATGTTTTATCAGGGCATTTAGAAGTGCTGTGGTATTCATGCAGAATCACCTTGATTTTGTGAAAGGGAAATCATGTTCAACCAATTTATTGGAGTTCTTTGAAAAATTAACATTTTCTGTGCATAACAGGGAACCAAAGGATGTCCAATGCTTAGATTTTCAGAAGATATTTGATAAAATCCCACAAAAGAAAAAGGCTATTGTAGAAAATAAAGTTAACATGTTGATATTGACAAAGGTTTGGCTAGCCAACAGGAGACAGAATAAGAGTGAATCTTTTTTCCACTTGGTAAAGTATGGTATGCCACAGGGATTTTCATGGGGCCACAAATCTGTACAATTTAATTCGATGACTAAGGTATATGTGCAAAGTTTATTGATGATAAATATGTAAAATAAGTTGTGCAAAAGGCACAAGGGTCTTACAAAAAAAAAGGCTAAAGGAATATAGTCTGTGTGGAGTTTGCATGTTCTCCTAATGTCTGCGTGGGTTTCCATCGGATACTCCAGTTTCCTCTAACAGTCCAAAGATGTGCAGGTTAGGTGGATTGACCATACTAATTTGCCCCTAATATCCAAAGCTCTGTATGTCAGGCGGATTAGCCATGTTAAATGCAGGATTGTGGGGATAGGGTGGGATGCTCTTCAGAGGGTCAGTGCAGATTTGATGGGTTGAATGGTCTCTTTCCACAGTGTAGGGATTCTATGAGTCTAAGTGATTGGGCAAAGATCTGACAAATGGACAATAACATGGAAAGATGTTTTGACAGAAAGAGTGTAAAAGAAAATATTATTTAAATGGAAAATGATTGCAGAACTTCAATGTGTAAATAAAACTGGCTATCCTAGTGCATGAATTTCAAAAGGATAGTATGCAGGTGCCGAAGGCTAACAGCGTGTTTTCAATTTTGGTGAGGGAAATTGAATGCAAAGGCAAGGAGGTAATGCTTCAGTTGTACAGGGCACTCGCAAGACTACGTCCAGAGTACTGTACACAGTACGGTCTGCTTATTTAAGGAAGATTGGGGGCAGTTCAAAGAAGATTAACTAAACTATTATCTGGAGTGAACGGTTTGTCTTATGAGGAACGATTGAACAGGTTAGGCTTGTACCCACTGGAGTTTAGAGTAAGACGTGACTTGATTGAGACTGAAAAGATTATGAAGGGGTTTAGAAGGGTGGATATGAAAAGAATGTTTCCTCTTGTGGGAAGGCTGAGAACAAGGAGTCACCATCATGGATAGAGCAGGGTGAGGAATGAATGTTGCAGGTTCCAGGGTTTAGATCTTCCATTAAGAACAGACAAGAACGTAAAAGAGGGGGATACGTGGTCTTGTTAGTCAAGGATAGTATAACAGTGGCTGAGAGAACTTTGATGAGGACTCATCTACTGAGATAGTGTGGGCTGAGGTGAGAAACAGGAGAGGAGAGGTCACACTGCTTGGAGATTTTTATAGGCCTCCGCAGAGTTCCAGGGAGGTGGAAGAGAGGATTAGCAAAATTATTCTGGGTAGGAGTGAAAGGAACAGGGTGGTAATTATTGGGGACTTTAACTTCCCCAACATTGACAGAAAATGCTATAACTCTAGTATGTTGGATGGATCAGTTTTTGTCCAATGTGTATAGGAGGGTTTCGTGACACAGTATGTCAAAGGCCAACAAGAGGGGAGACCACACTGGATCTGGTGCTTGGTAATGAACCAGGCCAGGTGTTTGATTTAGTTGTAGGTGAGCACTTTGGAGAGAGTGACCATAATTCAGTTACGTTTAGTTTAGCAATGGAAAGGGATAGGTACATGCTACAGGTCAAGAGTTATCGATGGGGCAAGGGCAATTATAATGTGATTAGGCAAGAATTAGGATGCATAGAATGGGGTAGCAAAATGCAGGGGATGCAGACAATGGAAATGTGGAGCTGGTTTAAAGAACAGATATTGCGTGTCCTTGATAGGGATGTACCTGTCAGGCAGAGAGGAAGTGAGGTAAGGGAACTGTGGAGGTACAAGATATTTGACTAGAAAGGATCAATGTTAGTTACGAACAGGTGTTATCAATTCTAGAAGGAATGAAAGTAGACAAGTCCCTGGGCTGGATGGGATTTATCCAAGGATTCTCTGGGAAGCAAGGGAGGAGACAGCAGAGCCTTTGGCTTTGATATTTGAATCATCATTGTCTACAGGTTTGGTACCAGAGGGCTGGAGGATTGCAAATGTTGTGCCCTTGTTCAAAAAGGACAGTAGAGATGACCCAGGTAATTATAGACCTGTGAGCCTTACTTCTGTTGCAGGAAAGGTTTTGGAAAGGAATATAAGAGATAAGATTTAAAATCATTTAGCAAGCAACAATTTGATTTCAGATAGTCAACATGGTATCATCAAGGGCAGGTCATGTCTCACAAACCTCATTGAGTTTTTTGAGAAGGTGACCAAGCAAGTAGATGTGGTATACATGGACTTCAGTAAAGCCTTTGATAATGTTCCACATGGCAGGCTGTTGGAGAAAATGCAGAGGCATGGAATTGAGGGTGATTTAACTGTTTGGATTAGAAACTGGCATTCTGAAAGAAGGCAGCAAATGGTGGTTGATGGAAAATATTCAGGCTGGAGTCCGGTTACTAGTGGTATGCCACAAGGATCTGTTTTGGGACCACTACTGTTTGTCATTTTTATAAATGACTTAGATGCAGGCAAAGGTGGATGGATTAGTAAATTTGCAGATGACACTAAAGTCAGTGGAGTAGTGGACAGTGTGGAAGAATGTACCAGGTTGCAGGGGGACTTGGATGAACTGCAGAATTGGGCTGAGAGGTGGCAAATGAAGTTTAATGCAGCTAAATGTGAGGTGATACACTTTGGGAAGAATAGCAGGAAGGCAGAGTACTAGGCCAAAAGAAAGATTCTTGGTAGTGTGGATGTGCAGAGGGATCTTGGAGTCCATGTACATAGATCCCTGAAAGTTGCCATCCACGTGGATTGTGCTGTTAAGAAGGCATATGGTGTATTAGGTTTCATTCATAGAGGGATTGAGTTCCAGAGCCGCAATACCATGCTGCAACTATACAAAACATTGTTGCGGCCACACTTGGAATATTGTGTACAGTTCTGGTCCCCATATTTCGGGTAAAATGTGGAAGCATTGGAAAAGGTGCAGAAGAGATTTACCAGGATGTTGCCTGATCTGGAGGGAAAGTCTTATGAGGAAAGGCTGATCAACTTGAACCTGTTCTCATTGGCAAGAAGACTAACAGGAGATTTGATAGAGACATACAAGATGATCAGAGGACTAGTGAGGGTCGACAGCGAACGTCTTTCTCCTAGAATGATGATGTCAGCATGTACGAGGGGGCATAACTACAAACTGGAGTGGGATAGATTTAAGACAGATATCAGAGACAGGATATGCAGAGAGTGGTAAGGGCGTGGAATGCCCTACCTGCCAATGTAGTCAACTCAGCCACATTAGGGAGATTTAAACAATCCTTAGATAAGCACATGGATGATTTTGGGATAATGTAAGAGGACGAGCTGAGAATAGTTCACAGGTCGGCGCAACACCGAGGGCTGAAAGGCCTGTTCTGCGCTGTATTGTTCTATGTTCGATGTTCTAATAAATGATTCAGCCATTCCTCCTGTGGATGTGTGAATGTGTGTTTGTAAGTACAGTATAACAGTATGAAATGGAAACAAACCACCTAATAAAGTAAACATCAGGGAGACAAAAAATGTGAAACAGTTTATGTGGTTCATACTTTTGCCAAATTACAGCTCCAAAGCTAGATAGCTCCTTAAACTTTTCTATATATTTGTATCAGTGTATATCAGTCTGACCTGCCAAAATCCTGTACTAGTTTAATTCTAAGAGTGTACACTTGCATTGAACTGATATTATCTTGCTCTGGAGTTTTTAATAACACAACTGTAGCATATATTTCTGGACAGCTTTTCAACAAGGATGAAAGCCATATACTGCGATATTATATGGTCAATATATAAATTGCATCATTAATGGATGTAGCAACGTAAAATGCCTACATGCTATTATTGGTGGCAAAAAGTCTTCCTAACCTCAGTTAAGGTACTGATTGATAACTGGGTGTTATTTTACAATGAGCGAGGGAGAATAATTCTAATCAAGATTTCGGCTTGACTTCATCAGTCAGGAAGATCTTTGAGCAAATCACCTCCCTGTCATTTTGACTAAAGATGGTATCACTCATGGAAGAGAATTGCAAAGGGAAAAAAAGCAATCCAATCATAGAATATTTTGCATGACAACTAATTTTACAAATTTTCGATGTTGACTTGTTTTTAAATCTTGCTTTCTTTTTATTTTTAATTTGTGAATTTGTATCTGACCTGAATCAAATTGATTTAAAATAAGTCAGTTGCTTTACATGCAAAATCACACATTGTGACTGACAGGAATTGTGCTTTACCCAATCTTTCAATATTCGCCAATTTTTGTTGTGAAGACCCTTGCTGAATATATTTCCATAATCGTTAGAAAAATTTCTCATGTACATGTCCATTTGTCCCATGTGAGTCTTACATAATGAGCTTTGGCAACTGCAAATTACATTGCAGTCTGTCTACATCCTATTGATCATGTGTGCACAGTTACCAGTGGTGCTTACAAGATAGCATTTGGAAGCAGAACACTGGATGACATTTAGGTTTTTCTTCCTGAATTCATTGTTGTTGTAACCTATCAAATAATTGTAAAAAGACTTTGAGAATTACCCTGACAAGAATATTCATGAAGGGCATCAGTCAAATCCTTACGTTTTTATTTTAATTTTTATTAAGTGACTGCAGTTGACCACCAGTTTATTCCTTAAAATTAATGAGTTTAAATTTGGCTCAAAAGGCTGTCTTGCACAAACCACTTCAAATTATATTGGCATTATACAGCCAATCTCCCATTAGGATCCTCAGAAACTACTGAGTAAATGAATTAACACCTTTCTGCCCATTAATAAGGCAATGAGAATACAAAGTCATAACAATCATGAATCATGATTAGCGGCACTTAAACCTAAACATTGAAATGCAAAACAATTAATCAATGAGTCAATCAATGAAATAAGAGATTAGAAAGTTATATCACAGTAATTCATTACTGACTGCTGAGTTTAAATTTACAGTTGACATCAGTTTACAGTTACAGTTGAGATTAATGCTATTAATCTAAGATTTACCTCCTTAAGGAACTGACAAGTTAATTCCATTACATAGCCAGTCCATTCTATAGAGGTAGTTAGCAATGTTTTTTAAAATTGTTATGTATTCTTATTCCAAGGAGAGGACTGGTTACCTTAACTTTGATGTCTGAAATTATGGTGTTAGCCTTGTTTGAGATATTTGCTTGAGGTCCTAACCTATGCACTTTTGGGGGAGAAAATACATATTTCATGGTGATCTTGCCATAGTAGGACTGGCCCTTAAAGAGATAGGGAAATCTGTATTATTTAGAGTTTCAAAGAATGAGACGTGAGCTTATTGAAACCTATGAAACATTTAAAAGGAATAGACAGAATAGAAGCAGGTAAAATGTTTCATCTGTTTAGGGTGGGGGGATGCAGGAGATACAATTTAAAAATAAAAGGGATGCCACTCAGGCTGGAGATAATTTATTTTACTTGGAGTATTGTGGAGGCTTTGCATACATTTACAGTGGAGATTGATAGATTTCTGATTACAAGCCGCATACAAAATTATTGAACGGGGTGAGTTAAAGGAAATGAGGTGTTGATCAGTTATGATTATATTGAATGGCAAGGCAGGCTTGATGGGCTGAATGCCCTCCTGTTCCTATGTTGAGGCAGTGGTCCCTTTGTTTTCTCATGGAGATGGTTTCCAGAAACTGATCATATGACCATGTTACCTGGAAAATAAACAATGTAAAAACAGTCAAGAAGAGGAGCCGGAGCAATATCTTTAACATGATTGAATCTTTAAAATATAGCAATCAGTTTTCAACTTCTTTAAAATTAGTGCAATAAAATTATTTTAAGCCTTGTACTCCATTTCCTTAGTAAATAGCTAGAATTTTGAACCGAAAAAGGAAAGTAAGTAAATGTGTGACTGATCTCGACTGAGACTATAACAACGATGACCCTCCATCTGAAAAGCCACTACCCATTTTTTTTGTAGCTATTGAAGCAATTTGACATATATCTGAACTTGCTATCTTTAATTTTATCTATTTTGTTGCAAGGAAACTTGTATCTCTAGGTATTTATTTCGGACTATACATTCCATTTTGTCCTAACCTCTCTACCCCTTTTTTTTGTCGGAGTTACACTTCCCAATTTTACAGAGACACTTTCACGCTTATAATAGAGACTAAATTACAAACAGAACAGTGCTGAAAATACTCAACAGGCCAGAGAGCAACAGTGCAGTGGGACTGTTGACATTTCAAATCTATGACGTTTCATCAGAAATCAATATCAAATTCCTACCCTCGACTTACAAGATGACTAAATGAATTAGAGCAAAACTAAAGGCTGGAGGCTGAAAATTGTAATTCAGAACTAAATATAAAGTATAAGAAAACAGCGTTTCATTTCCTTAATTTCCAAGTAACCTTCTAATTATACTGACCAATCTGAGTGGCCTGTATTAGCATAGTTCAGTCCATCCACTATGTGTAAATTCTGACGTTCTTGCTGATATTAATAAAGACCTAAAAATCAATTGACATACTGGTATCTACAGTATGTCAAACTGCTTTTTCACCAGCACACACGTCCAGATGAAAGAGGTAATCTCAAACTCAATTTAACAAACCTTCATCAGATTTGTACATTGGTTGGTTTTCTCTTGTATTCTTTAAGATGAATGTTTTGTTTGTAAAATCAATGAGTCCACAAGAATGCCATAGACTAATTGAATAACCTCTGTAATTTTTTTACTGTCCTCTATCATCTGATATTATGTATTCAAAAGTTCAAGTACTTAAAGACTGGCTGTACTGACCTTAAGTCGCATGTCCTTATCGAGAATTGTCCAAAGGACATGTTGAAGGAACGCTGGCAAACTCAGCCTCCCCACATTAGAGCTCTGTAACATTTTTAAAAGTTTATTCATGTAATGTAGGCACCTTTGGCTAAGCCAACATTTATTGTTCATATTAATTGCCCATGCAAAGGTGCTGGCTTCATGAAGCACTGCAGACTTGGAATGTAGGTTCACCCAAAATGCTGTTGAGGGAAATTCCAAGATTTTGACCCTACAGCAGTGAAGGGATGATAGTAATATAGTTCCAGGTCAGCATGCTGTGTGGCTTGATAGGAATTTGCAAGTGTTGGTGTTTCCATGCATTTGTTGCCCTAGTGATGGAAGTCATGGATTTGGAAGCTGCTGTGGGAGAAGCCTGGATGAGTCAAAACAGTGCACCTTGTTGATGCTATGTACTGCCACTTTGCATCAGTATGAAGGGAGTGAGTGGTGCTGGTGGTGATTATGATGCCAATCCAGCTATGACAGGTGCGCAGGCTAAATCCATCTCTGTGCAATCATGAGTTGGCCGCCCACTTTAGATCTCCACCAGTTTCTATTTCCATTTAGGTCCAATCTCTATCTTTCACATTACACTGTCTCACAAAGCCAAGATCTAGCCCAGTGTTTCAAGTTAGCTTCTTTCCTTGCTGCAGAAAATACATTTGGAAATGAAAACTTCAACAAAGACATGAATAAAACAGAATCCATTGGTGAAGCCATTTCTTTAAAATCATGAACCTTGCACCTGTTATTAGGACAGCTCAAAAAAGGTTGCTAAAACATAATTCCTGATTTGAGAAGATAAACATGGATTCATTTGGGGTAGATATTTATATTAGCTGTTCAACAATGAGTGCAAGTGTATGATCAAGGCCAACTCGGCATTTTTTGTCATATACCGAATGCCTCTCAATCTTGATATTACATTTGTGCATATTCATCTTCTTATTTACCTTTGCTTTGCTGCCAAAATGAATCACAGTACTGTTGCAGAAGTTGTCAAAAATCAATAATTGGCAGTTATATGTGTCAGCGCAAGCTTTCAAATAGAAAAAAGACATAAAGTATACACTACTATGTCAATCAACATCATTGAAAAATTACCTTTAGCTAATCTGAAAGCTTCAGGGTGTATGGTTCTGAAATGCATTTATAAATAAATAATGAACTATGTATTTTTCTTTGTGTCTTAATAATTTTATTACAATAATATTATTTAATTTCAATGTGACTTGGTATTCACCCTGAAAGAAAATTGTCTGTAAGATTGGTTGAACATTCCATCAAAAATAGTAAAGCCGAGGCAGTCATTTTTTCCTATAATTACAAATACGTTAAATCAATAAATTGAGAATATCAGAACTGAAAACTATAAACAATATTAAGATGTGTGAACTTTTGACTATGAGAGAATTTCTCGGATAATATAAGAAACAGGAGACTAAATCATGTTCACACATGAATGTAAAGTCAGTGGTAAAATCTAAGCATATATAGGAATATAGGAGCCCCCATAAGGAATGAGGAAGTGATAGCCTGGTGGTATAATTACTAGACTATTAATCCAGAGCATCTAGTAATGTTCTGGAGAACTGGATTCAAATCATGCCATTGGCAGATGTTGGAGTTTGACTTCAGTTTTAAAAATATCTGGAATTAAGACTCTAATAAGACCATGAATCAATTGTCAGAAAAATCCACCTTCTTCACTAATGTTCTTTAGGAAAGGAAACTGCTACCCTTACCTGTTTTGGCTGACATGTGACTCCAATCCACAGCAAGGTGATTGACTTTTAATTGCCCTCTGGACAATTAGATATTGGTAATAAATGTTGGTCCAGCCAGTGACATCCTCATCCCGTGAATGAATTTTTGAGAATTTTGATTGTGACATCTGCAATGTAAATGCACCTAGAGATTAACTAATCTATTCTCTAGTTCTCTGTTTGTAGTGACTGAGACCAGCTAGACCTCATTGACTTTGAGGTTATTGATTGGGGCTGTTAACCTGAACCAATCAGGAACGCACTGGCTGACCAACATAATCAGAAAATTTGAATCACCTCAGTTACAAGAAAAGATATAAATAGGAGATTAGAACCACTTCAGTTTTGAGAACTGGCTGGTCCTAACCAGTATACAGTGCTCTAGTAAATAAAGGGTGACTTGGTAGTGGAACCCAACCTCTGTGCATTTATTTCACTGTTACATTGGAAAATATAACATGCATTATGTATCTATTTCCTTTGATTATTGTTATATTTGATTTTTAACATTGAATGCACAGACTGTTGCTAATAAAGAATAATAATCTATGACACTGGGGGTTTCTCATCACAGTGTTCATCCAATGGCCTTCACAGTTGACGCTCCAAATATTGGCATAGTGATGCATCATAGAATCAGTTTCCCTCGGAAGGTTTTGGAAATAAATAATGGAATGCTGATGTTAGTTACTCCAAACCGAACCTATACCTAAGCTGACAAGAATGAGTAGTCTGATGTTCTTTTACAGCATATTATACATAGAAAAAAAGCAAGAACTTATACTTAAACAGCAGTTCTCACCATCTTGGGATGACACAAAGTGCAGAACAAATCAAGTAATTCTGAGGTATAGTTTTTGGGGTAATAGAGGGAAACATGTTACACTGAGTATGTTTTGCTGCACTTATGCTGGGTTTCTGTGCTAAATACTAAATGACTTTAAGTAGTTGGGTGAAACGATTTTAAACTGTAGAATGCCTCAGTATTCTTGATTCCTATAATCTACAGGCTTTAACTCTAAAGCCTGTTATCATGTGCCCACTAATTCTAAATTTATCAATTTTAAACCTTTTAGCTTCTGGCCTCTGGTTGTCAATAAAATTAGGTGGAAAATCAAAGAAGAATTAATCAATGGCCAAAAACTTTTCAAGTTGGTACCAAACCTCAAATCTCATGTGAGATTCTGGAAGATACTCTGAAACATATATATTTGTATAGGCATGTTTCTATTGTATATCTGTCTGTTTGGATGTACATGTCCTGGGGAAAACAGCACTGAAACAGTGAATCAAGCATTGTTTATGCACTTTCAGCATAACTTCTAGCTCCTCCTTTCAAAAGCATAACAAAGCTCCCCATCTCAACTTTCACGAAATATAACACATTTTTATTTTCATTGTCTTGATAAGTGAGCATTCAAACTGAGGCCAAACTCTACAGTAAAACAAAAATGTGTTCTCAATGGTAAGCATATGTAAGTGAGGGGAATTATTTTGGCAAACTGCATGAACCACAAGTATTAATCTAAATCAAAGCTTTGCAGTTTTCTTCAGAATGACATTTAAAATAAAGTGGATGGAAGCGAGGAATAACCAATGTTGTCACAGGGGCCAAAGTGGTTTGCCAGAAAAAACATTACACCTTCCTCTATAGTATTTACATGCTGTGTCTAGCAACGGAGAAACAAGGAACGTGTTATATAGCTTCTGTAATTTTATCTGCAGGCAAGTAAAACCTGACAGGCTATGTTTTTTTTTGAAATGTATTGATCTGTACAGCAAGAAAACTTGAGGCTACTTAAGTAGTGCTGAAAAAAAGGGAAAGTATTCAAAATCTGAGTATTGCCATTACAGTGTATTTATTAAAATGATATATGACTGCTTTTCACGAGATATGAGTATGAATTGATGAAAATATACATTAAATTGTTTATTTAATATTTAATGTCGACAAGTATTGAGTTACTCTTGCATCCAGAATTTTTTAAAAGTAAGTTACTATGGTTTACCCACTTTGGATACAACTCTAGACTGAACCTTAATCTTTTTTGACGAAGTGCAAAATGTGTTACATTTTTTCTGGCTGTGTGACTTAGTGGGAATTCTCACCCCACCTTGCCAAACTTGCCTCAAACTACCTGCCCTGCCTCAATTGTGTCCCTCATGTCCAATTCCAGCAGTCTTATCCATATGCCGTTCATGGGAACAACTCACTGGATATCCTCTAACTGACTAGAATCCTTTGTGCCCTTGGCATTTTTTAAAGCGCATTGTGCACCTAATCAACACTTTCAGTCCAGAGCTACTCTGCACAGTTCCTGACATTTGCCCTGGACATGGTACACAGGGAAAAATTGAGACCTTGTTTTGGGGGCAGGGTCCTGGATGGATGGTTAGTGGAGATACAGACCTCCTCTTCCTCTAGGACCAACATTGAAGGCCATGACAACAACCCAAGCCAACCTATTCGAGGTTGCCATTTGATTCAACACAGTGCCAGCTATCTAAAGCAATGCACAATGTAGAAAGAAAGTCAATGAACTTCTTCACCCCACCAGCGTGTCACCATATTCTCGTCAAAATGTCACGCTCACTCTATCTCTATTACTGCACCCAACTCCAACCAAGGCTCAAGCTTTACAACTGTCACTATTATCTGCACTCCCTCACCCCTTTGCCCTTATCAGCCCTGACAGCACTAAGCCTGCAGGTCCTCTGTGTTGCCTATTCATCCACTTGGGATACTTCTGTACCTACACTAGAAGTAACAGCTCTACACTCCATTTTCATTGCCTTTAATATTTGCCTCTCCCTTGCAGGAGGAAAGCAGCCCACAGTAGAACAGAGTGAGTTGAGATAGAGAGGTGGGCTCCATTCTTCATGTGGAGAACATTTTGACACTGACAGTCCCTAGTGGCAGACTGATCAAACCCAAGACCTGGACTGATATTGAAAGCTGCCCTCGACATACATGGGACCCCATGAACAAAGGCTAGCTCCTTTGAATTGACTGAGGCCTATCAACAAGCTTTCTGCTTTTGTGTCTCCTCAGATGACAAAGTAAGACAGAAGAAATATAAGGATGGTATCTCTGGCTGAGAGGCAAACATGCTTAAACACAAGGCAAGGCAGGGATGTTTTTAGCTTCCATGTAGTCTTAGAGTGAGTGAGCACTAAGAGATGCTAAGGCCAGAGGAGCAGCCTGGTCTGAGTACATGTCTTGAGTACACAGTGTCCTCGCTGTTGCATTGCAATGATAGTTGCTTTGCAGCCCAGGTGCACCACTGAAGTGCAAAAATGTACTATAATTAGACTTGAAATGTGCTATGAGGCTTCTTAGAAGCTGGCACATGCTGGATGCCAATGTTTGCAGACATGGGATATGTGTGGCTGGTGCCCATAGAATGAACTCTGAGATTTTCATGCCCACAGTCCAACATTGAGGTCCTTTGGAAGTAGCAGTGAGCTGAGGTCAACAAGTACCTGTTCTGACTTCCATGTCATGCATTCTCTACATTTAGCTTGTTTGGCACATTTGCACAAATCGGAAGCTGAATATTAATGTTGCAGGTTGAGCTCTTCATAAAGTGATTAACATGAAATTCCCCCCTTAACTGGCAAGTTACAGCTGCCTTGCAAGAAACAGACACATAAAAGATGAAGTGAGATGCTTCTGACATCGAGATAGGCCTCATTGAACTTCACAGCTGTTTGTGTTTGTCATGTTAGGAATTTGAACAGTATAAAAATAATGTTAGCAAAACTTACCAACCAGTTGTGGAAATCAATTAGATGGAACATTTTTTTCCAATCCAAAAATATCATAATGCTGCAATTACAAAATCTACTTATTTTATTTTGGAGGGGTTTTTTTGTTTGTAGATTAAATTTTGTTTATTGACCCTCAATTTGTTTTCTTGGAACATGAGCATTAAGGCTATAATAATCATCAAACTGTCATTGTCTTCAAAAATGGTTGCAGACTTGCTAGATCTTTGTTTTTTATGGTTTAGCAGGCTATTCAATTATAATAAAGTTATATAGTGTAAATTTGGAGTCATTTTTAAATCAGACAAGATAAGAGTTAGGATAATGGTGGAAGTGGCATTAAAGCCGATGAATGTATCAATTGAGCACCGATAACAGTTCAGCACATTCACAGCCACTTTTTCTTGATTCCATTTCACAAAATTATTGAACTCAGTTTGACAGACATCTGTGGTTAGATCTGAACTCATATCCCCTGAAATGGCATAATGCAGTAATTTAAACACCCCACTACTCAAAGTGCCATAGTTTTCTCTCCTAAAATATCTGTCTCATTTTTAAATAGTTCCCAATGTGCCAGTAACTTTCTAAACCCCATCATAGTGAATATTCTTCTTCATGATTTGCTGAGAACACTGAGGCTATGTGATTGTGAAGGCACCACATATAAAGTCAAGATCATCCTCGTGCAATGTGTGCTCATTCACATCATGGGCAGTAATGTTTGGTAACCAATCAGTTGCCATCCTGTATTTAACTTCAAATAATATCCTAGCATTTGTGCAAATAAAACCTTTGAACGCAGTAAGGAAATTGTGGGTAATTGTTCCGTAATTTTTATTTTTGGTTTAAAGTTTAGATCAACTCTCCCATTTAACCCATGTTCTAAGACCAAACAGTTTTATGCTGCAGATAACTGTAGTGATAATAAGCTTAAAGGTGAATTCCACATCAGCACTAGAGACAATCGTGCGGTAGTGTTACTACATTGGCACCCTTTATGCCTGCATGAGGCGTCTACTATTCAAGTTTGTTTCAGAATCACTCCAGCTCCCCCATTTATACAATTCCAAATTCACTCTAAAGCCAGCCACAATTATAGGAACAGTATGTTTTTTCTGGGGCTGAGCCTGTAGACTCCAGTAGCATTTACTCCAGTCTGGATTTACTCTAGAGTTACAAAGCACCATTGTGAGCTCAGATGTTTGTAGAATGTTGATAAAATTAGAAGCACATGCATATTGAAACTCTAAAAAGTTTATTCCATGGATTGAATTAAAACTACAGTTCTCGGTTCCCACAAAGCAATATAATTGTGATTTTTAAATGTAGGCTTTCTAACAATGTGCAATGCTTGTGGTTGCAAACATATCTGTGGGATCATTTTTTTATGTTCATTCTACCAAACTAAGTGTGGTTGCAAATCAGGAAATCGGAATTAACATCCCGTACAGTTTGAATAGGCACATTCTTCATTCTACTTTGCATGTGTAAAATACAATGAGAGTTCATTTAACTGTAGTCTTATGTCAGCTTCAGTGCACTTTTTGTATAATGAAGGAGAGCTTAATTGGCTGCATTTCAAACTTATGCACTTCAGTATTTACTGACTGGAATAATCTTCTCTTGAATCTGAAGAATTGATTGTTCGAACAGAAATCATTATTGATCCATCACTGACCTCCTGTTGTTGAGTAACCATCAGGTATAGTCTTTTGAATAAGTTTGAGTGTCTCAGGTAACAATCTTGCCTCAGGCTGTTGGCTTTCTTCTGGGTCCAAGTGTCCGCTGGAAAACTAATTGTAAATAGAGATCAGTATTAATCTCTGGAAGACTCCAAATCATTTTGACTTTGAAATAAAAAGAAAAGGCATGACATTTTGCTTTTGAAATAATCTCAATATTTTGCAACTTAAGTAACTATTTGAACATTAAACCTGTTTTCAATCACTACTCTTATTGATGTTCTAGCTGTAAATTGAACCAGGGACGTTAAGTTATCCTATGTTGTTGTGTTTGTATTTTACTTTTCTCTATTGTTTATATTTGTCCATGTACTGTATTCCATATATACTATTGTTAAATTGAAGTTCATAATGTATGTCAAGGTTTGTTCAATATTAGCTATTGATTCTTGCCAGTCGGAAAGGTCAAAGTAAAATTTGAGATATCCATCAAAAAGGGTTATTCATAAACTCTTGTATTTTGTGTATGGCGAATGTGCTATCTCAAATTATTATAAAATCTGGTCATTCCACAAATTACACAGGAGTCAACATGAACTGTAAAATAAATTCAGGGGAATAGGAGGTGATGGTAAGTTACCTGATTTATGGCACAGTCTTTTTCAAATATAATGAGAGAGGCGGTAAAATAAACCAACATTTCTGTAAATTAATCCCTCAAACTTCCCAACAGTTTGTTAAGCATCTTGTATTGATGCATAAGTACAAACATAGTTGTATGAAGAGTTGATTGTTTGGACAGAAACCAAGCATTGCAACTTGAGGAAGCTGGAAAAGTGTTTTACAAAAGTTAAAAATCCCATTTGTTCTTTGGTCGATAGGGTAGGAGGAGGGTGGTGCTGAATCACTGAATGGGAGGAAACCTAATCTGGTTTTGACAGTACAAAAGGGGAAAGGGAACACATGAAAGCTGTCAAAGTATATCAGATATGCACGTAAGCATGTAAATATGCAATATATACTAAGATATGCTTTTTTGATATTACTTGTTACATAATGTTAACAAGAAGGACATGATGAAAAATTCCAGAATATTTTAATATATAGCATGTGATTCATTTTTAAAAATTAAGTATAAATTGTTTTCTTTTTCTTTATGATTCCAATCATGCAATTCATGCCAGATACAAGAAAGGTAAAAAGCTTTGGGGTGAAATGCAAGTGAACTAAAACTAGATTCACATGAAGATGAAGATTAGAGTGAATTAACATTTGGATTTCCTTTTGAAATCTCTCAATGTTAATAATTCAATTAGTAAAGTGAATTTGAGATTACTCTTTAGCTGCTACTTCACACCAGCAATGTATTTTGTACATAAGAATATATCATTTTACTTATGATTATAATTATTTGATTTGTTTTATTTTCCATATTCTAATCTAGAAAAATAACTATTAGAGTAAATACTAGTGTATGTAAAATCCATAAACAACAGTAAGATTGAGTTGATTTGCTTACATCTAAAATAGGTAATTGGAATGAGTAGTGTTATTCAATCCAAATAAATTGGAATCTGGAGAGGGCAAGTTGAGATCAGCAATAGAGTGATGAAGAAGTGTAAGAATCTGAGTCCAACGCACCAGGCAAAAGTCGGACTTATTTTCTGTTTGTCAGTTTTGAAATGGTCTTTACTTCTTCCAATTTTATTGACACTTCCTCCTTCCATGAAACAAGACAAAGCATGCTATAGTGTCCTAGTTTCTGCTTCTGCTGCTCTGTACTCATTTCAAGAATATTCTGCATTGCCTGGTTGACTCACTCTCATGTTCCCTCCCACTGCCTGTCCTCCATTACACTGCAGGGATCAGATACTCATAGCACTATAGATTCAAGAAATCCAGCTTTCTTCTCCTCTACAAAACAGCACATTGATAAATCAATCAATCATGCCACAGAACATTCTAAAGCAATCATTGAAAAGGAAACTCTAATTGTTAGTCAGTAAACTATCTTCCCTTTAGGAAAGCAAACAATGGATATCAGAAATAAAACATGTATAAAAAACTGAGATGAAGCAAATTTTTATTAGCATAATTTTGATTCATTATTACAAATGGCATTGCAAAGGAGTCATATTTTTAAAATCTCTGACTAAGCTCACAGGAACCAACCACAACTCTCATGCAATCAAGTGCTAGATTGCAATTGTATCTTTGATTCTCAAGCACATTCTATGATGTGGATTGATCCATATTCATTTTAAAAGTGTGCATGATTCTTTGAAAATATAGAATGACCAAACAAGTTATAACCAAAGCCTAACACAATGGTAAGGTCCTAGGGACTGTGGCTGAACAAGAATGCAGGTTCATAGGACTTGAGGTCGTTGGGTTGCAGGTCGATAGGATAGTGAAGAAGGCGATTAGTATGCTTTCCTTTATTGGTCAGAGTATAGGAGTTGGGAGGTCATGTTGCGGCTGTGCATGACATTGATTAGACCCCTTTTGAATATTGTGTACAATTCGGGACTTCTTCCTATTGGAAGGATGTTGTGAAATTTGAAAGGATTCAGAAAAGATTTACAAGGATGTTGCCTGGATTGAAGGATTTTAGCTATAGGGAGAGGCTGAATAGGCAAGGGCTGATTTCCCTGGAGCATCAGAGGCTGAAGGGTGACATTATAGAGGTTTATAAAATCATGAGGGGCATGGATAGGATAAACAGACAAAGTATTTTCCCTGGGATGGAGAAGTCCAGAACTAGAGGGCATAGGTTTAGAGTGAGAGGAGCAAGATATAAAAGAGACCTAATGGGTAACATTTTCATGCAGAGGGTGGTGCTTGTATGGAATGAGCTGCTAGATGAAGTAGTGAAGGCTGGTACAATTGCAACATTTAAAAAGCATCTGGATAGGTATGTGAATAGGAAGAGTGATGCAGGCCGGGTGTTGACAGGTGGGACTAGATTTGGAATATCTGGTCGACATGGGCAAGTTGGACCCAAGGGTTTATTTCTGTGCTGTACATCTCTATGACTCGACCTGGACATAAATTTTGGTTAGTATGTTGATACCTTTAGTTGTTCAAACAGGCTTGTATATTTGGTGAAAATCACAAACATTGAACTAGTAAAATTAAAATGTGTCTTTGTTTATCTTTACCTGAAATGTTTATATCTTAATATTTTAAGTGCATATTCAATTTTCTTGATTCTTCTAAAATGTGATTTATTGGAATGTGCATTGCCCTACCATGGATCTCTTTGTTTTTTTAATTACTAGGTAAATCATTCAGGACAAAAAGGCAAAAAAAAGAAATTCAAAGTTTTTTTTAGCAACATGCAGTAGACTGAATTCCCATTAGTTTTTTCATCAAATTGAAGAAAGTATACTTAATAATCTGAAGATTTTTAAACAAAAGAAAAATGACTAATTTTATTAAGAATTGTTGGTGTTCCTTCTCAAATAATAGAATTCAATTAACAGGATCGTTCTTTAGGGAGGAGTGTTCATTATTATGCAGCAGTTATGTTTGTGAATTGAAATATGTCCCTGATCAGATATAATTAATCTTTAGTATTAAGTGCAAAATCTCTAACCAGGAGTCGCATGAATAATAGCCCAGAAGCCAAATCAAGAAGTATGGGTGGAATATTCTTAGCATCTGAATGAGATAAGCAGGAACAAGTCATTTGAAAAAGTATGGTGAGGTTAGAAAAATGAGATTATTGACATCGAGAAATAAAATTTGCTTTTGCACCCCCAAGGTTTGAACAAGGAGACGGGAATCCCGGCAATACATTTGCATGTATTGACATCTCTTCATTACCTATTCTTGCCTCAGGTATGTGCAGTTTCCTACTCTCCAATACAGTGGAGAGAAGCCAGATGTTGACAATTCCTGATGTGAAAGTCAGAGCAGGTACCTGGTGGTGTTCCAGCTCACTACTTCATTCTTCAGGCCTCCCACTTAGCCAATAGCCCACAATATTTCAGGACATGCCACGTGCCGTGGGCGGCACGGTGGCACAGTGGTTAGCACTGCTGCCTCACAGTGCCAGAGACCCGGGTTCAATTCCTGCCTCATGTTCCCACAAGTCCAAAGATGTGCGAGTCAGGTGAATTGGCCATGCTAAATTGCCTGTAGTGTTAGGTAAAGGGTAAATGTAGGGGTATGGGTGGGTTGCGCTTCGGCGGGTCAGTGTGGACTTGTTGGGCCGAAGGGCCTGTTTCCACACTGTAAGTAATCTAATCTAAAACATGCTTGCATTCTGTGTCTACAGAGGTTGTCATCAGGCATGCACTGTCTCCCCACATCAGCATTACACATCTCTGAATCTAAGTATCTACTTGCATGCTTACAGTATCTCTGCCTTGCCTTACCTTGCATTTTGCATGTAGCTACCTCATTCAGAATTTGAAGTCTCACAGTACTTATAACTTGCCAGTTAGTGCAGGCAAAAGGCCAGGCAGCCAGTCCTTTTTGTCAGCAGTGACCAATAAAGACGCTGGCAAAGGTGCTGTATGGCACCTTGCTACATCAATCTCACACCTTCAGAATGTGCTGGCAGTTGACATGGCAAATATACTACATGTTCCTCAACAAATGACCGTGTCTCAAACCCGAAAATTACTGAAGTAATTTTCACATAAATAAAGGGGTGTTGTCAGTCAGGTTGGTCCCACAACAGTTAGCTAATGACAGTGTCTGATCTCAGGGCTTGGACGTTGGCAGTCAGGGTCAGGAATCTCATATCAATACCTTCCAGGGGTTAGACCATGGTTAGTCCTATAGGTCTGGTGCAGCAAGTCCCAGGATTAGTAGTCGTCAGTCAGGGAGCTGTATAGAGATAACAAAAGAGAAAATGCTGGAAAATCTCAGCAGGTCTGGCAGCATCTGTAAGGAGAGAAAAGAGCTGATGTTTTGAGTCTAACTGACCCTTTGTCAAAGCTTTGACTCGAAACGTCCTTACAGATGCTGTCAGACCTGCTGAGATTTTCCAACATTTTCTCTTTTGGTTTCAGATTCCAGCATCCGCAGTAAGTTGCTTTTATTAGCTGTATAGAGATAAATCAGGGGTACAGTTACACATCAGTCAGGCCTACCTTTCCAAGGTGTTCAGGGGCCATTATTGTGGTAGGGAAGTTAGTTGTGGGGACTGAAGGCAGCACGCTGAGTTGCGGGGGGATAAAAATTGTGGCAGAGGGCAACACACACGTGGAGACAATAATGCATCAGAGGACATTGGAGAGTTACTGTGACAGATGGGGCCGTGGCGGGGCTGAGGTGGCCATCGGTCACCACCAACCGGGGGGCTGGTGCAGCACTAGTGGCCAAGGGCTCAGGGATAATATTAAGTAACACAGACTGAAATGAAAGATGTATGCAGGAACATTTGGAAGTCCAGAGTGAGTGTAGCATATAATCTTTCCATACTGTGTTCTGCACAAATGGAGCAAAGGACAGATATAATGGATGCTGATGAACTGACAGAGAGGCAGCAGTGTTCTGACAAGGAAAATCAAGGCATTAAAAAGGACATATATCGCTTCCACCATGATAGAGTAATACAGTATGTGACACAACAAAGCAGTCAGGACTTAATTGATATCCAATTCCAATAGATCTGAAGTGGATGAAGTGATCACTCATTGACTGGAAATCTACTGCTGCTCAAAAGGAAAACAGACACTACTTATTTCCAGAATCAATTGTGGGTTTTATCGCTTTATTTCTTTCCCTTCTCTTTCTCTTCTGTTCATTAGAAACGTAATATGTTTAACTCAAGTTGATAAGGTTGTTAAGAAGGCATATGATGTGTTGGTGTTTATTGATGGGGGGATTGAGTTTCAGAGGCACAACATCATGCTTCAGCTGTACAAGACACTGGTAAAGACCCACCTGGCATATTGCGTGCAGTTCTGGTCACCGCATTATAGGAAGGATGTGGAAGCTTGGAAAGGGTTCAGAGGAGATTTACGAGGAAAGGCCTTACGAGGAAAGGCTAAAGTTGTTTTCACTGGAGAGAAGAAGGTTGACTTAATCAAGACTTACAAGGTGATCAGAAGGTTAGATAGGGTGGACAGATGGTGAAGGCTAACATGTGGGGACATAGCTTTAAATTGAGGGGTGATAGATTTAGGGCAGATGTCAGAGTAGTTTCTTTTCTCAGAATAGTAGGGCGTAGAACTGCCTGCCTGCAACAGTAGTAGACTCACCAATATTAAGGCCATTTAAATGGGCACTGGACATATAGATGGGCATCAGATAAATTTCACAGGTCGGCAAAACAGTGAGGGCCGAAAGGCCTGTACTGTGCTGTTATGTTCTGTTCTAACTGTTTGAAAAATTTCCAACATGTGATGCTACACTGGGGGCAAAGGTTTTGGACAGGGTTGTTATGTGGTATGCCATTAAGTATGTTGTTTGATTCTTGTTGTTGCAGTTACTTTGACAGTCAGTTAGACAGGTGATGATGTAAAGTAACAATATGTTTACAAAGGTGGGCTTCTATTTCCAATGAAGTGTCATCTGTACAATTCGTGGACCCTCCACAGCTCTTCATTTTTATTTCCCTTACCAGTGTTTGTACTGTGAAGGACTAATTCTGGCTGACAGTGATTGAGCTGGTTTAGAGTTGAGATTTAAATATGGCATCACAGTGGGAATCCCAGGAGGTCCCAGCGCTGGTAAGTGTTTCCGTCATTGGTAATTTCAAGAAAACGCGGTGTCAGAGATGTCGTACACACATAATGAGGTGAACAGCGGACAGTTGTGAGAAATAACTCGTTCCAAGTCAGGGAGTGAAACACTCCAAGAAACTCCCCAAAATTGAAACTTGGCCAATTTTTTTTCATTAAATGGGATCCACAATATTTTTATTTCAGACAATTGAACAATGTGGCTTCAATCAACATGAAGAAAACAAATGTAAACTGACAGTTCAGACAATCTCATTAGCAAGGTCATCATTGTATGAGACTAACAGCCAGTACAAGCTACAGAGAAAATTGATGGATTCAAAAAATGGAATGGAGAAATTTCTAGTTATTCAAGAAGTTGTTGTTTTCTTCTTTTTTGTAAATAATATGTAGCTGTATCTCACTAGTAAAAAGGTCATTAATTGAATAAGCACTCTAGGTTTGATAGTTATCTCACTCCAATGTGTTACTGTACTGTTATAATTCAACAGTCTGACTTTTGCTTGTATTTGACATTAGCAGGCCTAGTTTCACACATTTCATTTGTTAAACTTTTTACTTTTCATCGTCTCAATTTTTTTTTAAAAGTTCTGATTTCACAGACTTGATTGTACCTTCCTCCAGTTCCTCAAGATTTTTGTATGAAGAATGAATGGGAGAAATGTTCCCAATACTTGGATGGGGAATGGGGAGTGGCAAGAAATGTGGCAAAACATGGCAAGATTGGAAAACTCTGAATCATGACATTGAGAAAAAGAGTGCCAATTTTCCTCTTAAAGTTTAAACAGCAATTTCTGAATCTCACTAATATCATGATTGTAACTATGTCAGCCAGCTAGACCACGTAGAATATGAGCTCCCTGATTTGGAGTGTTAATCTAGTCCAATCATGGAGCCCTGGCTGACGTAAAAGTAATGAACTGATACTCTGGAACCTGGCTTTGTATGAAACAGTATTGTAGTCAAGGACCATTCATGTGTAAGTAGAGAGTGACTTGGTGATGGGATACCAGCCTCTGTGGAGTTATCTCCACTAATAATGGCAATCTTTGTCATTATTGGTTGAACTTACCTTATTTCTCAGCAGCTTGCAATTCTCACCTTCTCTCCCAAGAAACTAGATGGTGACAAAGGCTGACTTGGTTACCTGGTGGGTGCTACTGGCTTCTACAGGTCTGCGTTTTAATGTCCCTTCACCAATATATGTCCTTGAATGGTCCATGGACAATGTTCCTTTCTCATTCTTCATCCGCTGACGTTAGCGTCAGCAAGCCATTAGTCTCACATTCTCATGACTGATCTCAGACAAACTCCAAATGCATCTTCACCTTTTAGTACTTGATTCAGAGCTCCTACTAGGTTACTTTAACACAGGGACACAGCCATCTCATACATTGAGCCAGGATGCAACTTAAAGTTATTAGCTTCATTTCTGAGCACTCACTCACTTTGCAATTAGATTTTTAAAAAGAGGGCAGGAAGGGTCAATGGTTGTGGAGGCGAGTGAGAGTCATGGAATGGAGATGCTGCATGTTTGTAATCCAGAAGCATTTGCAATGTTTCTGTGAATTGACAGAGGTAGAGAGTGTGTGAGGTAAAAGAGAGAAGGTGGTGGTACTTCCTTAGAGCCATACAGTCATAGAGATGTACAGCATGGAACAGACCCTTAGGTCCAACCCATCCATGCCGACCAGATATCCCAACCCAATGTAGTCCCACCTGCCATCACCCGGCCCATATCCCTCCAAACCCTTCCTATTCATATACCCATCCAAATGCCTCTTAAATGTTGCAATTGCACCAGCCTCCACCACTTCCTCTGGCAGCTCATTCCACACACATACCACCCTCTGTGTGAAAACATTGCCATGTAGGTCTCTTTTACATCTTTCCCCTCTTACCCTAAACCTATGCCCTCTCGTTCTGGAATTCCCGACCTCAGGGAAAAGATTTTGCCTATTTACCGTATCCATGCCCCTCATAATTTTGTAAACCTCTATAAGGTCGCCTCGCAGCCTCTGGAACTCCAGGAAAAAACAGTTCCAGCCTGTTCTGCCTCTCCCCATAGCTGCAGATCCTCCAATCCTGGCAACATCCTCTTAAATCTTTTCTGAGCCCTTTCAAGTTTCACAACATTTTTCCGATAGGAAGGAGACCAGAATTGCATGCAATATTCCAACAGTGGCCTAACCAATGTCCTGTACAGGCACAACATGATCTCTCAACTACTGTACTCACATTTATCTGAATTAAACTCCATCTGCTCCACTTCTCAGCCCATTGGCCCATCTGGTCAAGATCCTGTTGTAATCTGAGGTAACCCTTTCGCTGTCCACTACACCTCCAATTTTAGTATCATCTGCAAACTTACTAACTGTACTTCTTATGCTCGAATCCAAGTCATTTATGTAAATGACAAAAGGGAGGGGACCCAGCACCGATCCTCATGGCACTCCACTGATCACAGGCCTCCAGTCTGAAAAACAACCCGACACCACCACTTTCTGTCTTCTATCTTTGAGCCAGTTCTGTATCGAAATGGCTGGTTCTCCCTATATTCCATGAGATCTAACCTTGCTCATCAGTGTCTCATCGGGAACCTTGTCGAACGCCTTACTGAAGTCCATATAGATTACATCAGTCCTCCTTGTTACTTCTTCAAAAAACTCAATCAAGTTTGTGAGACATGATTTCCCATGCACAAAGCCAGGTTGACTATCCCTAATCAGTCTTTGCCTTTCCAAATACATGTACATCCTGTCCCTCAGGATTCCATCCAACAACTTGCCCACTACCGAGGTCAGGCTAGCTGGTCTATAGTTCCCTGGCCTGTCCTTACCACCTTTCTTAAACAGTGGCACCACGTTAGCCAACCTCCAGTATTCTAGCACCTCACCTTGTGGAGCTGCACATTCCATCTGACCCTGGAGACAGTACAGACCTGGACTACTACATGCTATGCTTGCTGTCATAGACTGCCAGATGGAGGATAGCCTTCTTCTTGATCATCCCATCCAGTGGGACACCCCAGTCTCTATCCAAAAAGTGGGATGGCAGCTTCCCTTTGAGATGTTTCGGTTTCATAAGATGCCAATGTCAGAGGTTGTTTCTGGCTTGCAGCATCTGAAGTAAATACTATTCCAGTGGCTTATATGCCAGAAGGTCCCAGCAGGAATGGGAATTTCCCCTCTTCTGCCATATGATTGCAGAGAAGGATGCCATACAGATCAATTGTATAATTAATGAGATGAGGAGCAAAAGATAGTGTAAGAAACATCACTGTGAGCATTAAAAGGACATTGCTGAAGCTCCAAAAACAACTCAGCCCAAAAGTGGAAAAATGCAGCTCAATAATCATTCCATTGAATCTGTGAAAAATAAAAGTGCTAACAAAATAAATGTAAAACGTGTCTACTAAAGACAATCACTTGCACAAATCAGACTGTGTTGAAATAACATAGGAGTGGCATATATTTTGGTTGGAAAATCCATCAGATTTAGCCCAGCTATGCAGTTATCATTCTTTTTTGAAGGTGAGGTAAATCTGCATATCATTCACAAAACATGATTGGCAAAAAGTTTCTGCAAGTCTCATTGCCTCGCAGACAATTGGAGAAGCAAGCTTATATAGTTTTGTGCAAATTTGTTGAACACAATATTAGCAAGTAACAGTATGAGAAAAGCATGGGGCAATAGCCAGATTGCTCAAATGTATTGAATGAAGAAGTTGCTGCTTAAATGGGTCAAGTAACTCATTAGATAAACCCCATCCATTAGGATATAATGAATTGTTCCTGAGAGAAGTTTTTGGTTCCAGTTATCCTATTCAAATGATTCATGTAACTAACAGTAGTATAGGTACTCTGAAGTCTAGCCTGACATGTCAGAAGTTGGTATCATGTAACTCAAACATGATGTAACTAGTTATTAGATAGTCAACATGGTATTGTGCATGGGAAATCATGTCTCACAAACTTGATTGAGTTTTTTGAAGAAGTAACAAAGAAGATTAATGAGGGCAGAGCAATAGATGTGATCTATATGGACTTCAGTAAGGCGTTCGACAAGGTTCCCCGTGGGAGACTGATTAGCAAGGTTAGATCTCATGGAATACAGCGAGAACTAGCCATTTGGATAAAGAACTGGCTCAAAGGTAGAAGACAGAGGGTGGTGATGGAGGGTTGGTTTTCAGACTGGAGGCCTGTGACCAGTGGAGTGCCACAAGGATCGGGGCTGGGCCCTGTACTTTTTGTCATTTACATAAATGATTTGGATGCGAGCATAAGAGGTACAATTAGTAAGTTTGCAGATGACACCAAAATTGGAGGTGTAGTGGACAGTGAAGAGGGTTACCTCAGATTACAACAGGATCTTGACCAAATGGGCTGAGAAGTTGCAGATGGAGTTTAATTCAAATAAATGTGAGGTGCTGCATTTTGGGAAAGCAAATCTTAGCAGGACTTATACACTTAATGGTAAGGTCCTAGGGAGTGTTGCTGAACAAAGAAACCTTGGAGTGCAGGTTCATAGCTCCTTGAAAGTGGAGTCGCAGGTAGATAGGATAGTGAAGAAGGCGTTTGGTATGCTTTCCTTTATTGGTCAGAGTATTGAGTACAGGAGTTGAGAGATCATGTTGTGGCTGTACAGGACATTGGTTAGGCCACTGTTGGAATGTTGCGTGCAATTCTGGTCTCCTTCCTATCAGAAAGATGTTGTGAAACTTGAAAGGGTTCAGAAAAGATTTACAAGGATGTTGCCAGAGTTGGAGGATCTGAGCTACAGGAAGAGGCAGAACAGGCTGCGGCTGTTTTCCTCGGAGCGTCGGAGGCTGAGGGGTAACCTTATAGAGGTTTTCAAAATTATGAGGGGCATGGATAGGATAAATAGACAAAGTTTTTTCCCTGGGGTCGGAGAGTCCAGAACTAGAGGGCGTGGGTTTAGGGTGAGAGGGGAAAAATATAAAAGAGACCTATGTGGCAATGTTTTCACACAGAGGGTGGTACGTGTATGGAATGAGCTGCCAGAGGATGTGATGGAGGCTGGTACAATTGCAACATTTAAGAGGTATTTGGATGGGTATATGAATAGAAAGGGTTTGGAGGGATATGGGCGGGGTGCTGGCAGGTGGGACTACATTGGGTTGGGATATCTGGTCAGCATGGACGGGTTGGACCGAAGGGTCTATTTCCATGCTGTACATCTCTATGACTCTACTAAACCATGGCTCAATTAGTATTGAATATATTAATATTCAATATAACATTTTGATTCCACCAAGAATTGCCAGGAACTTGAACTTACAGTACTTGAAAGTGATGATACTCTTGGCTCAGGCACATCTGATTGTGGCTGACATTGAAAAGGATAATCAGTGATCCAGCAGTCTTCTTTGGCTTTTGCTGCTTAGAGTTTATGTTTGTCAAATCTCCAGTTGATTCTCTGAACATATGGCTGAAGAAAATTCATCGAAACAGATTGGATGAGAATTGAATCACTGATCTGCAGCCAACCATGAGACAGCCAGCTTTTGGAAATAAATGTCAGCAATCTACAGTAGAAAATCAGTTAAACAAATGGTATCCAATGTTAATTAAAAACGGTCAACACAATTTGGTACTTTTGGATTTTTGTCAATATTTTGTGCTCACGTATGTGTTCCACATGTTGCTGTTAAAAATAAACACATGGTGTTGTCTAATTCTGAATCTGTGAGTGTGGCCCTTGAGCAATTTGTTACGTAGAATGTGGCTATCAACCAAACGTTAATGAATGTCCTTTGCTCTCAATGAATCAAAACCCTCTTGGTGTTCTACATAAAACTCTCACAGATTTCACTACTTTTTTCAGACCTTCTGCTGGTCACAATTCATTTTCATGAATAAGTTTTACATTCAAAGCTCGAGTTTGCATTACACATTGTGGTAATACCTAAATATACAGTTGATTTAGTAAGTTTGTTATAGCAATGTCATGTATTCATTCTTTCTGTATGCTTCAGATCACCTCTTTTACTAGGGGACTTAACCTTTCAAAACAGTCAGCTCTTTATGTCGTAGAGATATGCACTGTGGAAATAGATGCGTTGTTCTAACTTATCCATACTGACAAGGTATCCTAAATAGATTAGGTCCCCATTGCCAGCTTTTGGCCCCTATTCCTTATTCCTCTAAACCCTTCCCATTCATATTCCCATCCATATGCCTTTTAAATGCTGCAATTGTACCAGCCTCCACCACTTCCTCTGGCAGTTCATTCCATATATGTACCACCCTTGGCATGAAAACATTGCCCCTTAGATTCCTTTTAAATCGTTCCCCTTTTGCCTTAAACCTATACCCTCTAATTTTGGACTCCCCCACTCCAGATAAAAGACTTTGTCTATTTATCCTATCCGTGCCCCTCATGATTTTGTAAACTTCTTTAAGGTCACCCCTCAGCCTCTGATACGCCAGGGAAAACAGCCCCAGTCTATTCAGCCTCTCCTTATAATGCAAACCCTCTTACTCTAGCAACATCCTTGTAGATCTTTTCTGCATCTTTTCAAGTTTCACGGTGGCACAGTGGTTAGCACTGCTGCCTCACAGCACCAGAGACCCATGTTCAATTCCCACCTCAGGCAACTGTCTGTGTGGAGTTTGCACATTCTCCCCGTGTCTGCATGGGTTTCCTCTGGGTGCTCTGGTTTCCTCCCAAGTGCAGGTTAGGTGAATTGGCCATGCTAAATTGCCCATAGAATGGGTCTGGGTAGGTTGCTCTTCAGAGGGTCAGTGTGGACTTGTTGGGCCGAAGGGCCTGTTTCCACACTGTAAATAATCTAAAAAAATCCTTTCTAAAGCTGGAAGACCAGAACTGCACAGAATATTCCAACAGTGGCCTAACTAATGTCCTGTACAGCTGCAACATGACCTCCAAACGTCCATACTCATTCTTCTCAGTAGTAAAAAGCTATTGAATGGTACATGATCTGGCAAAATAAGTTGTTGAGGAAAGATATTATGAGACAGCATCACTGAAAAAGTAGAATTTCTCTCAAAAAAGAATAGCAGTTGAAAATCTTGATTTACAAGTATACTTGTTTGGAGTGAAATCTGTGATCAAGTACTTCCTACCCTTATAAGAAACAATATTATTGAGTGAAGATGATAGTGCTTAAATCAAATGTGGAACGACTGCGGTTAACGTCAGTAGTGCTTATATCTTGTTTTAATGAATTTTAGAGAGATGCTGAAAAGTCTGTGTTTATTGGGTGAATTATTAAAGGTCTATTTCCACTTTGCAACAGGAATGTCAAGTCAATTGAGTCTGAGAACAGTTTTAACACTTGATTTATACTGCTTTTCAAAACCAGATCCAATGCTGAAATCAGTTAAATTCTTTTGAATTCTTATAACCATGCTTTTTGTAACTGTTATTACAAATTAGGAAAAAGTTGAATTGTTTCACATTATCAATTGGTTTAATAATTCAGTAGTAAAACTTTAATGTCACATTCAATGAGAAATGTAGGGTCCTTCCTTCCTTCCAGTCTGCATTTTAATCTAAACTGCAAAGAACTATAGGCAAACATTTCCAAAAACTTACTGTGTCCTTCAGGAAAATTTCTACAGAAAATTGATGGATAAGCAGCTGAATAAATCACTTACATGTTACTCTGGATGAAATGCTTTTATCTACGAACATCCAGGGTTTTGTTTCTGCTGCCAACTGGAGTTTCACTTCCCACTACTTTTTTGTGATCTCTAATAATTTTCCTTTGCTAAACCCCTGCTTACACACAAATTTTAATGTTAAAGGAGAAAGGAACACCGTTCCATAACTTAATTAATGTGTAACTCAATCCTTAGGTG